>NC_045560.1:96362519-96665257 GCF_009819795.1 Aythya fuligula | reverse complement strand
CAGGACCAGAGGACAATGGTACATCATACAGTGATTGACACAAGCCATGGCTGCTAATCAAAAGTAGATTTTATTACCAGCTGAGTCAAGTGCATTATGGGGCCATTGTTCTAGTGCTGTCAGGGCAAGAGCATACGTAGTCAGTCACCTTCTCAAGATGGGTTGATTGTTCTCCAAGATTAGACAGAGTTGCCTTATTATCCATCCCAGACAACAAGGCATCTCACCCAAACAGACGCCTTTACAGAAACTGCCTGTACATTGAATTGATTTGAATTGCTAATGCATAATCTGTCCAGCACAGATGTGCAATGAATATTTGGATGTTGTTTTGCATGTCAGTTGAGAAGGCTGAATGATGAGGTGATGATCATTCAGTGATGGGTACTGGACATTTGCCAACAATTGAGTTTGAGCACTTTCCCTGACAGTAATCAGATCAGCTTCCAAAACGTCTTTTCTTCAATTCACTGACAATTTATGTTAGAAGATAATGCAACTCTCTCACAGTTAACACAGTTGGCAGCAATTTGCATTTTTTTCATATAATTAAATTTTTCATTTCACCCAAGAAGAAATACATACAAGCCATATATAACTGATATACATATTCCAAGACACCTCCAAAGTAACTCCGCGTGAGTAAGAGGCCATCTAGATAGGTAAAACACATTGAAACTCTCCATAATACAGGTGGCAGTAGTTTTATTACTTATAAAATTAGGAACAGTGTTATTAAGCTCTAATAGACTAACTCTAAAAAAAATATATAATTTCGGTAATAAGCATTTAACATATGACCATGGTCATGCTGAAAGAAGGCTGTCCAACACAATGTTCTGATTTAAAATTTTTCAGTCTCTGTCAGGATTGACTTAGTATAAATTAGGAACGGAAATAAATCCCACTAGGTTGATATTACGATTGATGTGAGCTCACACAGTGGCATCACATGATTCATGTGAATGTGAAGGAGTTTTTTGTATAGTCACAATCATGGAACCATACAGTAATTTAGGTTGGAAGGAACCTCTGGAGGTCATTTGGTCTAGCCAGGGTCTTACCCTGTTACATGCTCAGGGACTGATTTAGCTGAATTCTAAATATCTACAAGGATGGAGATTCCACATCCTTTCTGGGCAGCTTGCTCCAGTATTTGACCACCTTCAGGTTGATTTATTTATTTTTTCTGTATATCACATCAGAATTTTCCATGTTGCAACTTATGTTTGTTGTATGTTGTCTTATCTGTCTACAACTCTGAGGAGATTCTGGTTCCATATTCTTTATGCCCACATTATTTCAGATCTAAAAAGCACAGTTAAAAATCTACCTTTAGGACCTAAGTAGCTAAAGAGCTCCTGATAGTTTAGAAAATCAGGGACTTCTGTGGGTATTTCTGCTACCTTAACAATGTTGCCTTCTGACTTTACTTGGGTATTTGGCTAGTTCATCTCTAATCATATAGTGACACACTTTTCCTCAAACAAACAAACAAACAAAAAGGCTTCTCAACAACTTCTACAGGACTCTAATGACAATTTTCTCTCTGCCTTTCTGAGGTAAAGATGAGTACTCATCAGTGCATTGTAGAGGGAACAAACACTTCCTTTATCTCAGTGGTCTTCATACTAGTGAAAGTCACTATAGCTAGGAAGAGACTGGGAAGTGATTGAACCAGAAGCATTACAGTCAAGGCCAGAAAGGAGCTTTACAGGTAAGGCTGATTTTTCCATATGTCAGTCTTGTTCAGGGTTAGGTTAATTGTCTCTCATTGTGATTTGTATTACCATTTTATCTATCAGAAGCAAAACATAATTGTACCTGTGCTACAGATGAAACAATCCATAAAGTTGCACTGGTGACTTTTTGGGGGAAGCAAATTGAAATTTTGGATGTTTTGATTTTGTGACCTGTTAAAAACACACCTATAGAACTCAAAATGGGATTCAGCCCTTTGAGAGTGGCACTAACTCTCAGTCACCACAGGAACTGGGATGAGAGACAACACTCAGCCAAGGAGTCATGCTCCCATTTGCTCTCTGTCTCCAAAGAAGTCTTCATTATTCCATTATTCCTGCTGATCCTTTCACTTCCCCTGTTGAGCTATCATATGCTTCTCAGACACTGAAATGAAAGCCTGAGCATCATTGTCATTGCTGTTAGTTTCTGCTGCAAGGAGAAAGCAAGTGCCTGAAAGTTGGCATGGAATAGCCAGTACTTAGAGTTCTTAGTGAAGTGATTTTTTATCCCAAAGACATTTAACACAAGCCATTATTCCTGCACTGAAGGATCCTTTCCTTAAGGTTAAAAGTCTTATTTTCCAAAGCATGGGAAGTTACTTCAGCTGACAAATAAATGTCAGCAGCATGGTCTTTTTTTTTTTTTTTTCAGACTGAAAACAGAGGTAAGGATAAAGAATTCTCACAAACTGGTAAGAATCTGAATAGAAAGTTCCCTTGTATATTATTCTGTTAAAGAAAAACATAGATAACTGGTAAAAATGCATCATCTCTGAGTAAATGTTCCATTTGATCTTGAGGTTGAAGTCTTCTCATGAACAGTTATATTAACAAAATTTGAAAATACAAGGACACATTAGAAGGTAGGAAGGAAAACAATGAGTTCATGCAGTCTTCAAGAACAGTTGTATAGATATGGGGGAAAATTATGTCTTTCTGAAATCTAGGGGGCAAAGTCATGAAGGTGATGGACCAGTTGTATAATCCAATAATCGGTTGTACCTATTCGTTAAGATAACATGAGGCTTATGTATTTATGTATTTATTTACTATCTAGAAGAAATGTGGTAAGAACAAAAATAACAGTTTAAGAAGTTGAATTAATGGTCAAAGTGCTGCTTTTAATAACTGATTTCCCACTACTGTTCAAATGTTATCACAATTGCTGGTTTAACAATGCCATTCCAAACCATGCCATCTACAAGCAAGTAGACACAGATAAGTGGCTGGCAAGAAGCTGGCAGAAGCAGTTGGCAGAAGTGGTGCAACTGCCAGAGCTTGTTCTCATGGAGGACTTCAACTTCTCGGACATATGCTGGAAACACAGTACAGCCCTGAGGAAGCAGTCTAGAAGGTTCCTGGAGTGTGTGGAAGACTCGGCTGGTCAGTGAGCCTACTAGAGGGGGTGCCCCGCTAAACCTGCTGTTCAGGAACAGAGAAGGACTGGTGGGAGATGAGGTGGTAGGGAGCTGTCTTGGGCAGAGTGACCATGATGTGGTGAAGTCAGGAGGGCTGTCAGTAAAACTGCTACCTTGGACTTTCAGAGGGCAGACTTTGAATTGATCAGGACACTGGTAGGGAGGGTCCCTTGGGAGTCAGTCCTGAAGGGCAGAGGGGTCCAGGAAGGCTGGGCGCTCCTCAAGAAGGAAGTCTTAAAGGCTCAGGAGCAGGCTGTCCCCGTGTGCCATAAGATGATCCGGCAGGGAGGAAGACCGGTGTGGCTGAACAGGGAACTTTTGCTGTGTATTCAGGAGAAAAAGAGAGTTTGCATGTCAGCATGGGTTCATGGGCAGCAGCCCTCCTCGGTGTGGGAGGACAGAGATGCAGTCCCAGGAGGCACCGAGTAATGAACCGGACAGGGGCACGGGACCTAGGCAGGATGGCTTGGACAGGTACACTCTTTGCTGGGTTAAAAGCTGGCTGGACAGCCAGGCACAGAGAGTGGTGGTAAACGGAGTGAAATCCAGCTGGTGACTGGTCACCAGTGGTGTTCCCTAGATGTTGGTGTTAAAGAATCACAGAATCACAGAATGGTTGATGTTGGAAGGGATCTCTGAAGATCATCTAGTCCAACCCCCCTGCCAAGCAGGATCACCTAGAGCACATGGAGGATGGCATCCAGGTGGGTTTTGAATATTTCCAGAGAAGGAGACTCCACAACCTCTCTGGGCACCCGTTCCAGTGCTCTGTCAACCTCATGGTAAAGAAGTGCCCTCTCGTATTCAAATGGATCTTCCTGTGCTTCAGTTTGTGCCTGTTGCTTCTCATCCTGTCACTGGGCACAACTGAAAATAATCTGGTTCCATCCTCTTGACCACCTCCCTTCAGATATTTATACACATTGATGAGATCTCCTCTCAACTCTTCTCTTTTCCAATCTAAACAGGCCCAGCTCTTTCAGCCTGCCCTTGTACGACAGGTGCTCCAGTCCCCTAATCATCTTTGTAGCCCTCCTCTGGACTCTCTCCAGTACCTCCACATCCCTCTTGTACTGGGGAGCCCAGAACTGGACACAACACTCCAGGTGTGGCCTTACCAGGGCTTAGTAGAGGGCAAGGATCACCTCCCTTGTTCAGCTGGCAATACTCCTTCAAATGTACAGGATACCATTGGCCTTCTTGGCCACAAGACCTTAATGATTCTGTGATCCTAAGAAAGCACAGGTAAGTAAAGTAAGCACATACAAAGTAAGCACGTATAAGATGAAGAAATTTAGTTCCCAGGTGCCACACAGATAAGCCCATGGTACAGTGTGTGCTGCAGGGTAAGTGCCGAGCTGCTCCCTCAGTCAGGGGACCTGGTCCAGCTCCTAGAGCAGCCCTGGTGGTTCCAGCTCCACAAGGATCAGGGAAGGAGGCTGTGATGCCTTCCATCTATAGCCTAAATCAAAAGACATGGGTTGGTGGTCTCTGCTATGTGGGTTGTCAGCTCTCTTCTTCATGCCCCATACTACAGCTTCTGTGTCCCAGGAGTGCAGTCCAATCATGCAAGTCTCTGGTCAGCGCCGTAGGGTCTAGTGGTCCAAGGCAAAGTCCAGTTTTCAGCAATGAAAAGGGAAGTCTTGTCTGAAGATGAAAGCTAAGCACAGACAGCTTGAAATATGTGGGCCTCTCCTTGTCTCTAAGTTGAAAGTAATTATTATTTTCCTATCTCCCAGCAAGTTTCTGAGGACACATATATATTGTGACTGGGGATTTTTGGTAACAAGCACAGAATAAACATTAAATGTTTATATATATTTATATAAAGAGGTTTCAAATGCTAATACAAGTAAGTATCTATGAAAGTGTAAGTGCTGTAAGTGCTTTTATGGTCATTTTGAAAAGCTGTTAATGACAAAGTGGCCAATCTGTTACATAGGTAAGGGATCTGAAGACCAGATGGCCTGATTTACTTCTCAGCTCCAGCTGCGCGATGTATGGGTAGGTTTCAGGCCATGCTTATAAAAGACTGAGAGATTTTCTTGGAGCAATAAGAGTGGCTGGGTCGTTTAGACACTTCTAGGCCATGAAAGCCTTTTTCAATGAGGAGAAACCTCTTCTTTTCTGTTTCTAAGTAAGTTTTTGCATCTGAAAGATGATGAGGTTTGACATAAGCTTTTTCTGATTTGAGAGTCCCGGCTACATGTTTATATGACTTACATTTATTCTGGAGATTGAGTACGGTCTGATTGAACCTGACGAGTCAGCTTACTGTCATCGTTACAAATAACTGTACTATGGCATCTGGGATACTGTGAAGAGTAGACAGTTAGAGCAGCATCAGTTAGGGTGAGGTATGGTTGTGCCTACAAGATAAATGAGAAAAGCTCAGAGTGAAAGCCTCCCTGGGAAGATCATGGAGTGTGTCCTCTTGAAATCTGCTTCTGAGCATCTGAAGAACAAGAAAGCAACCAGGCATACTTGAAACGAATTTGCTGAGGGCACATTTTGCTCTCTATGACACAATGCCAAGCACTGAAGAAACTTTCATAACAGAGAAAATTTCTCAAAAAGAAAAAATACGCAAAACAAACTACTTCCTCACCTCTACTGTATTTAGAGAAATATGTCTCCCATCAAGGCTGGACACTATAGATGCCTTGAAGCAGTAGTGGCTTTGGCAGTTAGGTAATTTTCCTCATAACAGAAGTGCGTGTCATCTTGTGAGTATCACCCACTTATGACAACAGAATGCAAGCCAAACAAAAAAAAGTTCATCAAACTAGATCTGAATCCTTGTGGCTAGTTCTTAAATGGGAAAGAAAGTGCTTCACTATTTATAATGCTAAAGCTGCTGGGCAAGACACGGTGGAAGACGTAAATTAAATGTCAAACCATGAGGTACTAACACTAAATAATGAGAGCCACCGGACAAACTATTTACTGTGGGCAGGTTGTGCAGCCCTGGATGGATCATTCTGACCACATCTATTCTCACTTGGATGAGAGAGCAGCCTGGTGGGAGCCTGTGCTGCCTACATCCTAGGGTCTTTGTGGTCCCAGGTGCTGTCTGTAGTGCAAAGTAGCTGGGAATGAACCAAAGTCTCAAGGCCCCCCTCTTCCTCTCTTCAAATGCTGCAGCATAGACCCTCCTAATGTACTTGCCCGCCCTACTTGTCTTGCATCATGTACAAACGGTGGTAGCAGCATGCCCGGCAGCTGGATGTGCCCTTTGTAAGATACCTATGGCTGTAGGAAGGGGTGCTTATCACTGATTCAGCAGGGCATTAGCAGGCAGAGAGGGAATATGAGATGACTTCAAGACAGCAATGTGATCCTTTCACAGTGCCCATGTCTTCCTGTGCAGATGGCACTGGTGTGTGGAAAAGCATTAATCTAGTGTTTATAAAGCTGTGAATTCCTTTATCAGGACTCTCAACAGCCTTCCCTCCTTTACTACCACCTGTTACTGATCCAGAACTCATATACTCCTGCCGTGTGTTCTTCCCTCTCTCCTTCACCATTTCTCTTCCTCTCTGAAAGTCCCCTGTGGGGCATGCACAGTCTGCACAACTTTTTTATTTCCTCTGTCAGGCCTACTCTGTAGAACCCCTCATCAATCCTACAAGCACATTTTTTTCCTCAGGGAGGTATTTGTTGTGTGTTACAGAGCCCTCCTTGCCAAGAAGGTCTGCTTTGTACTGCCCCTACTCAGTGCAGATTGCCTGTCTTTCTGTGCTGTGGACCTTGGCTTGTCTCCTTAGGAGAGTGTTTGCTCCGTCACACAGCCAAAGGGTGAAGAGGAATTACCAGGGAAGAGGACTGCAGCACAAACTATGTAAAAGGGCACAATCACTTTTCTTTTCCTGTGTAAGGAATGTGCTGCTAATGGCCCCTTGGTCTTCCTTTAAAGCCTACTTCTAGCAAAAGCACGAAACCTGAGCAGCACAAGCAGCTCCTCTGGAGATGGGTGTGGATTCTAAGACTAGCAATGAAGTGTCCACTATGCTGAGCAGATATCCTACCATGGTGAGTGCGGGTTGTCCCCCCTGTCCGCAAACCTGGAGCTAGCAGCAGAGGCCAATGGTGGTGCTATGGGTGCGGTTTGCCCACGTGCATATTTCCAAGTACTCATACTGGAAGGAAGTGAGTGGGGCAGTTTTCATGAGGAAACCCAGGCAGGAACAAAAAGAGGTTCATTAGAAGAAAAAATCCCAGACTTTACATCCAGTTTGACATTTGTGCACACCTGAGCCTGCTCTAACAGAGCAAATGGACAGCCTCAACCCATCTCATTCTACCTGTGGCACAGACAGAGGAAAAGTCATGATGTGGGCCCCAGTCCTGACACCAGAGGATCCAGTAACTCTTTATTCTCCACAGCAGAGTGATATTTAGAAGTGTCCCACCTCTATGGGAAAGCAATGAAGAATTTTGTTTAAATACCAGCAGCTATTCGAAGTGAAGGTGTGAATTGGACATGCCTTTAGAGTGCCAAAGATGCTGCTGAGGAGAGTTAGTGCTGTGGGAAAAAAGAGGGTAGATGTGCAATATTTGCTGGCTGCTCTTAGGTACAGCAGGATAGGACTTTAAATCTTATTTCCTCAGCGAAATTTTGACACTTGTCAGCTCCTGCCATGGTTATGTCACAACTCATGTGAAAGTGAGTTTCATGAGCTTAAATGAGATATCATCTGAAAGTATGGATGACTTTCTGGCTGTGAGCCCACCCTCCTCCATTTCTCCCTCTCCTTCCCTCTGTAGGGGTTGGAATATTCTCTGAAATTAGCAAAGGGAGTCTGTTACTGGGAAAATGCAAACAGCACTGCAAAGGGAAAAAACAAACAAACAAACAAACAAAAAAAAACACTATTTTTATCCTTCCTGTCCCTGCCCACAGTGTAATGGTAATTTGAATTGTTGGGGGAGGTGAGAGTTTCATATCTGAACTTAGTTACTTTATTCAACTTGTAAAGCTCTGGAGTACATGTGGCGTAGTCTGTCATTTTGCTAGCACCTCAGGAATTAATTGCTTGTCCTTTTGTGCATTACTCATTAACAGCACAGTTCTATGGTAAACTTTGAGCCTAGACACACCATGGTGGAGGAAACACGTAGAGTCACTTATCAAAAGGAAATGCTTGTATTGAAATACACTGTGGGAGTCTATTGACAAAAGTAGATTCTGTCTGAGTTTTGCTCGTCTATTTAATGGTCTTAAAGTTTTTTAACTCACTGCAACTACGGCCTTTGTTATTTGTTCTAATCAACTTTCTACTGCCATTGTAAATGGCCTTGCTCTTTGCCGGAGTGAGAGAATCTGATATACGAGGATTCTGAACAAGGAAGCTGAAAACTAGAAGAGGTCCTGCAGGCAAGAGAAAGGAGATTTGAATTAAGTTGTAAGAGAAGTTGATCTTCCTGCCTGTTTATCATCTGCTTTTTATCCAGGGGAGTTTCCATTCAAGCAACTGCAATATCGCAGTGACTTTGTACTGGTATCTGGCAAGATGATACAGCTTGTTTTCAAAGTGCTTTTTCCTCTCTTCTGGACCACTCCTCAACAGGTACAAAACATTTCTTATCATGTTGCCAGCACATAAAAAATATTGCATGGTTGGCAGCCCAAAGTGAAGTTATATCAGGTCCTATATTAAGATATGAAGCATGTTACTGTATCCAGCTGAGTTCATAAGATCTTACAGCAATTACTTTCTTAAATCAGAATATATTTATCCACTTGGAATTCAGGTGAAGAGGCTTTGCCTTGCTTCAGTTCATTAAAACAAATTGAATGTATGTGCAAACATTATATAAATTCTGATTCTTATTACTATGACGAAAATTTCATGTAAATCATTCTATTCACTGCTGTTACTTCAAGTTTGCACCTTAAGAAATGAGTGTAATTGGGGTGTATTTTATATCTGAATGAGAAAAAGGCCCCTTAGAAAACTGCTACAATGAAGAAGTTACCTAGCTTGGAGAAAAGCACATTTCTTGCTGAAAATCCTGCCTTTGTTATGATCTCCCATGGAAGCTTTGGTTTCTCCTGAGACTCGGTTTGAAGAAGATCATTGAACAGTGTTCTGTTTCAGGTTGTTCCATATCTTACCAATCCTTTTTATTAGCTATTTGTTTCTATGCTTTTTGTGCTTGCTTTATGTGCAGTGGACCTGCTTCTGCAAAACGGATCTTTCTGTGAAATTTGCAGCTCTTCTGTGTACAGCAGTGTGAAGATTCACTTTCTTGTGTCCTGTTATAAGGATTAGCAGGACAGTGAATGACTTCTTGGTAACTGCAAGAAGTCATAAGTGTATGAAACAGTCTAATTTGCCCAACTACAGAATTTTGCTTTAAGTTGCTTTTGGGAACAATATTTATTTTAGGAACCAAATACTGGATCAAGGAATCTTCTACAACTGCGGTTACTGGCTTCTTGTGTACTCTAAAGGAAGGAATATTAACGCTTATTCCTATCAGATTGATGCATGATATTCAGTCCTTCTGGACTGCTGTCCATTCGTCTTTTAAAAATCTTCAGCCCTTGCTGAGGTGCTTTGTTTGAGATGACCACAACTGGTATTTTTGAAATTATATTTTAAGGAGCTTGTTCACCTGCAAGAGTTAGAATTTGTTTTGCCTAATTTGATTTAAGCAGGTACATAATCAAAAGCTCTTTCCTCTGTGAAGTATGGAAGGTTTTTTTAAGCAGACAGGTTAAATTTCCATGTTAGATTAATGGCGGATGCCATTACTCACTGCAGGGAACATTTTAAATTTAATTTGAATTAATCTAAATAATGAAATAAAATATTAAATTAACTATAATATTAATTAATTTCAGCCTCTAGAAATGTAATCTTACAAAGAACCAGATAGTCTCAAAGTTGTAGGAAATTAATTCCCTATGAGAATATATAGGCAGAAAATAAACTTATGTGAGCATTTTTATTACTTTGGGGGACAGCCTGGACTGGGCATCTTTCACTTGAAGTGACTTACAGTCATATTTGCACTGTGTGTGTTTGCATATATACAAAATATTTTGAGACTGGAGCACCGCAGTTTAAATGTGAAATATACCAGGAACATGAGAATTTCAGCTAGGGAATACTACCTTGTCATCTGTCATGAACTTTCATACGGCTTTAGTGGTCAAAAATTCATTGATGATGTTTTGCAATACAATTAATTTTGTTCACAGTAAGTCAGAGGTTGCTTCATTAACTTAAAAGTGTACGTTTCTTGTCTTGAAGTCACACTAAAATGTTAAAAGAATCCATCTACCCAGAAAATGAGATGCTGCTGGAATAGGTGACAAAATATCCTCTCCTGTATTATTAGAACCGGTACTAGCACAGATTTTCCTGGGAGAGGAGCTGTTTCAGTAAGGGAGTTACCTACTTTCATGTTTTTAAACACTGTCTATGTTCTTGGGATGTCTTCTTGGTCCCTTTTTCCATAGTTTGTGATACTTAGGGATAGAGCAGTTCTGCCTTAGGAGAGAAGACGTATGAATACTTATCAAAGGTTTGCTTCATTTTATATTCTGTTTTCAGGACTGGGCAAAAGAAAATGCTTATGTCTATTAGACAACACATAAGTAATACTATACTTTCCAGCTCCTAATGACCAGTTATTGATGGGGTTTCTGAGCGGTTACTGTATTTGGACCACAACTTTTTAAATCAATGTCTGATTAACCCTTTTTTGAATCTGCTTTTGGCTTTTAGTGTTATTTTAGCACTATGCAAAGAGTTTCCACAACGTAAATACGCTGTGAGGAAAAAGACATTATGCTTTTGTTTTTAGCCTGCAGTACACCTATAGATCCTGCAGTCTAATGTTAATGTTAACACAGAGTCACCATGAAGAGGAGGAAGCAGCATAACCAACAGATTGTATTTTTCTATTTACTGTTTCATTTTTTGATGCTAGATACCTGCACAAATACTAGTTTAACCCAGAAGTGCTGGCACTGGGTTATCTAGGTCTAAAGCCAAGGAACAGAATGAAGCCTGAGGAGGAGTAGCAAATAATTTCCACTCATACAGTGGCATCCAGCAGGATACTATCTAACATATGGTCACCACATACAGTAAATTCGGAAGTAACCTGGAAGGCCGTGAAGAAAGAAAAAAGCATTAATACTTGTTAGCAAACATACAAAAAAATTAGCCTGAATGAATGTCCTGAGCACACCGAGAAGCCTCAGTTGCCCAGACCATCATTATGGACCTGCCTAGTAATCTCCAGATGGTGTCTGACCCTTGATACCACTGCTGGACCTGATCTTGACCCTGACTCTGACCTGCAGGTTGGCACCCCAGCATGACCTCAGACCTGGCTCATCACTACAAGTACCTCCAGCGATGTGGTCTCTCAGTTCAGCCTGTGCCAGGGTCTCACACTCACTGGCCAGGTTCTTTTAGATACTCCATCTATAGAGGGTTTCATGCTGAATACCAAACCTGCTTTTTGGGAGCTATGTGGGATTTTCATCTATCAAAGTGATACAGCAATGTACGTAAGTTACAGTACAGGTACAAATCGTCCTCAGCAGGATGTTGTATCTGTAATATACAGTTGAGTCACAACATAAATGTGGTTCCTATTACCAGTCTCTGTAATACAGCACCACAACAATGCTGGGTGTTCCCAGCCTCTGAGAAGGAGAATTGAACCAGTTCAAGCCCGTAGCTCCCTTCACAGTTCTTCCTCTAGTTTATACACTCCACTGAGTTGTACCATGTTTGCTGGTGTATTTACAGTCTTTTGATTAACTCAGAGAAGTAGAGCTACACACCCCATTGATCTACTGGACTGTTAAAGCCATTTATCTCGGGCACAGGCTACCTTCACAGTATGGCTGAGGCTGGCAGGGACCTCTGGAGGTCACCTGGTCCAACTTCCCAGCTCAAACAGGACCACCCAGAGCAGGTTGCTCAGGAATGTGTCCAGGCAGCTTTTGAAGATCTCCAAGGTAGACTCCACAACATTTCTGGGAGACTTGTTCTTTTACTCAGTCACCTGTACAGTAAAAAAAAGTGCTTCTTGGTGTTCAGAACCTTTTGTTTCTCTTTCTGTTGAGGTAAGTTCACAGCTGTGAATCAGCTGTGCTCAGTAGTTCCCACATCCTGCCATCCCTGGGCCTGCCCTGTGGGATGCCCGCCTCATTATTGTGCACTGCTCCTGGCTCCCTGGACCCTTGGTGATCAACCAGCTCTTGCCACTCCCTGACAGTCTAACTCAATCCTAACTGGATCTGGACAGGTGATGGGATGTAAAAGAAAGGATTAACTGGAGGGACACTGAGATAGCATGGGTTTGAGGTGGTCCTGGATTTCCTCTTAGCCTGAGTACTGTTTCCTACATCAGGACCAAAAATGGCTTCATTCTCCCTCACCACTGATGAGATCCCATTAGAACATCAGGCACCTTCACTCTACTGCCATGTTACCTGCACCATAATCACAAGAGTTCTGCTTGGGCTCCGCTCTTCTTGGTTGAAGGTAAAATGCCAAGAGAGACCACAGTAATTCAGAGAAGGTGTGATGCAGCTGTGATTTTTACATACCTGCAAATACTTAGAAGCACAAACAAGGCTTTTTTTTTTCTTTTGCCTATGAGTAACAGAGGATAGCTTCTCATTTTTTTGGTGTCTTGCAAATCTTGCTATATGGTGCAGAGATTGTGTGTACAACTGTGAGGGGGAAAAGTTCACAAATTTAAAAAATGGTATGTGCCTGTAGTTGTAGTGTAGGTTGTTTGAAGGCTAATTTCCCAGTGACTGATTATCTTATGTAAGAGTTTTAAAATTTAGCAACTTGTGCTCCCTTTCTACATGTAAAACAACTCCAAATGGTTTCTACTTTCATTTACTCAGATGATTTCTACTTTCCTTTTCTCAGCCATTATATCTTTCTTCTCTTTCAGTGCACAGAAATTGGAGTCATAAAAATACCACGGTACTAATAGACTTGTCTCAGAGTTCATAAGGTGAAACTTGTTGGTCTTCCCATATGACCAACAGTGCAAAAATCTGGAATCAACTCAGTTAATCTTGTGCATAAAATAACTGGCACTGGAAAAATGCACATCCATAAATCAATAGAGACTAACCTCTGATTTATGACTGTTGGGGCCACATGTTCTGCATTTACCATAAATGCAGATAAAGGTAACTATAATTAAAATGTCTATTTCCTTCTCTGCTATTTGTACTAACATTCATGCTGTCGAATATACGCCTTTCATAATACTATATTTTGTCAGCATTCTAGTTATTGTTTCCTTAAAAATACCCCTGTGATATTAACTGTATAATAAATTACAATTCAAAATAAAATATCAGTCATTTCATCCATGAGAGAGAATAATAAAGCCATAATAAAAAGGAATAAAGTTTAGCAATATGATAATGTAGCATGAGGTTTTTATAGACTCCATGTAAATGTTAAAATCTATAAATTTTTTATGTTGTGTAAAATAGTAAAAAAAAGAGGAAAAGAGTGTGGAGAGGGGGGGAAAAAGCAACATTATCAGACTGGCTTAATCCTGAAACCCTTGTTATTCCTATTTCTTTTTACAATCTGAAAAACAGTGTGTAAAAATTTGCATATGAAATGATTTGTTTGTGGCTTATTTTGTTTATAATAGGTATTTAAAATAAACCAGACAAGAAAAACTAGGTTTCCACTTTACAACCCACAGTACTTGTAAGTGAAGAAACTCTAAATCCTAACCACCTCTCTTGCCTTCATTTGTTCACACATAGTATACTTGAATGTACTTTGTATTTTTCTATGTTCTTTATTTAGCTTCTTTCTATGTATTTTGGTTCTAAACAAAGGTGGAAAAATGTGCAAATATGGGAGAGAGAGGACAGGAGATGAATTCCTCCTTAAAACCATTTCCTACATGTTGCATCATCACTTCTACCAAACTGGTGGGATTTCCAAAAAGGAGGAGAGGAAGCAGAGAGGAAACAAAGCCACACTGGCATAAAGTAAGGCACTGGCTGAGCACTCACACTCCATGCACAGTCCTCAGTGAATGATTCTGGAAGTTGGGGAGCAAGAGACTTTCAAGAAACCTGAATGGCTGTGCCACATCTCTATGTGCATTATAGCTTCCTCCAGGATTTTGAGGTTAATGTGCAACGAAGGGGAAGCCTTACAGGCCAGATGCTTATAAACTGAAGGCCAGGCTCCATGATGGATCAAGGCTTGAGAAGACCCAAGCTACCTGTCAAAAAGCAGCAGGACTGGGGCTGCTCCACAAGGGACAAGAGCTGACAGTCAGCAGGAGCTGCAGAGAACAGGGCTAGGCCTGAAGGAAAGGGCTGGGAAAGGATGGGGAAGGGTCTGAAGGCCAAGATTTGAGCTTAAAGGGAAAAGGATATGAGGTTCTGGTCAATGGCAAGTTGAGTATGAGTCAGCAGTGTCCCCTGGCAGCCAACTGTGCCCTGGGGTGCATCAGGCACGGCACTGCTAGCTGGTTGAGGGAAGGGATTGTCCTGCTCTGCTCTGCGCTGGTGCAGCCTCACCTCCAGTACTGTGTGCAGTTTGGGGTGCCACAGTGTAAGAAGGGCATAAAACCATTAGGGAGTGTCCAAAGGAAGGCTACAAAGATGGTGAAGGGTCTGAAAACATGAGGAGCAGCTGAGGTCCTTTGGTTTGCTCAGCCCTGAGCAGAAGAGGCTGAGGGGAGGCCTCATGGCAGCCTGCAGCTCCCTCACGAGGGGAGCGGAGGGGCAGGCGCTGAGCTCTGCTCTCTGGGGACAGCGACAGGACCCGAGGGGACGGCATGGAGATGGGACAGGGGAGGGTCAGGCTGGGGGTTAAGGGAAGGTTCTTCACCCAGAGGGTGGTCGGGCACTGGGACAGGATCCCCAGGGACATGGTCACAACATCGAGCCTGACAGAGTCAGGTTCAGAGTCAGGTTTTTTCAGGGCTGAATTGTGACTCTCCCTTCTGAAAGAAAGGTCCTCGTTTCTGAATGCTGGGACCAGGACAGGATCTGTGACCAGAGCTACCCCTGCAGGCATACAGGCAGGTGTGAACTATGTACCTTCGGTTCCAAGTTAACACCTGTGCAACTGGAAAGGAGAATGTAACATAAACTAAGCTAGCCTCGCATATCAGTTCCAACCATCTCACCCCTTCTCACTGCAGCTTAAAACCCAGGCCAAATATGTCATGAAGGTGTTAACATCAATGATCATAGATAATTTTCATGCTTCTTTCCAGTCCCTTCAGTCACTGCAACATGCATCCTGAAAAAATTAACATAAAGGTTTAAGAAAACTTCTGCTTTACAAGGATTAAGGGGTGGGGAAGGCACACAAATACAGGAATAGCCAGCAAATGTACTACATTAGGGCTTGCCAGTGCTTCTTGTTAGATCAGAAATGTTGGAAATCAGGTTTATCAGATCACCTGCTCCCAAGCCATGATGTATAACCATTATAGCATCACAACTTTCTGAAGACAAGGACAGAAGTCATTTCTTCATGGATTTTTGTTTCACTTTAAATAAAAGCCTTATACTGATACCTTGGTTACATTTCTTAGTAACAAAAAGAGTTCCCATCTCTGCTGGGGAGTACAAAATGTGAAAATTCACAAAACTTTTTCTTAAAAGCAAATCACAGAATGCAGATCACAAAACAGTATTTTATAGATAAAACTGGACTTCAAAAAACAGGGAAACTATTGTTACGCAGTCCATTTTCAGATTTACAATTCAACTGCATATATTGCATAGCAGTGTATTATTGGAAATCCAACAACCAAGCAATACAGATGTGCTAAAAAAGAGGTAGATAGAAAAAAGATATTCCATGCTTAAAACACAGTATTGCACTTGAAAACAAACAATCAAACACAACCAATCAACAACAAAGTCAAATTGTCACGTCAAATCCCTGCTTTGGGAGAAATGTGTGGTTACTGCCCCCCACCTAAGCTATTCAGAAATATTTTACCAAAAACTTATCGGTGAAACAGGCGAAACAAAATCCATCTTTATTGCACATTTGAGATAATCATCTTTTACAAATGTGTTTTCTATACCTTAGAGTATAATGAAATGTTCAATAAATATCAATTAAGCTTCTACAAACCAGAAACTCTTCAAACTATATCCTTAAGCATACCAAGCATCTGCATTGATATAGAATTTCAGGACAAACATTTTTGCTTCAAGTAGTTTAATGGACTTGGTTTTCTCACCCCACCTTCCTCTTGCTCACGCACCCATTTGCTCATTTATGATTCCCAGCGTGACTAGATGACGCAATTTTAGAAGGCACAGTAAAAGGCTATTTAAAAAAAGACATACCATTCATATCCCAAAGGATAGTGTTTATTTTTTTAAATGCACAGGTGGACTGTACAATCCCTGTCCATACCATAGCCGAGGTCTTTCACTTACAAGTTATTGATGATATTATTGATCATACAAATTTGAAGTAGTCTTACATAAAAATAAAGCCGTGCTCATCTGCACAAATGCGTGTTTTGTAAACTGAGTTAATCATCCAGTCTTGAAGTAATATATGCAATAATATCCTTGTAACTCACTGCTATTTGAACTATGCATTTATCCGAGGTACTGCACGCAAGAGGTCATACATTGGAAAAAACATGAAAATCTGAACCTTTCAGAAAGAGGCATTTTCTTCTTTTTTCTTTTTTTTTAATCAAGCAACATAAGGCAGCATACAAAGTATAATCAGAAAATTCACAAGTACTGGGTTTGTCATCACAGTCACATTGAACACTGGCTCCCTATACAAGTCACAGGTACAAAAGTATAAAATGCCATATGGGAATATAATTTTATTGTGTTAACCTGCGTATGTATTGGTACAGCTGTTCTGAGAATGCACCTAAGGAAAATTTTTCTGTAACTCTGACTCTCCCAGCTGCTCCCATTGCGTCCTTTAAGAGAGGATCTCTCACAATCTTTTCCATGGCCTCAGCAAATTGTGTTGGCAGAGGGTCACACAAAAATCCAGTAACATTATGTAAGATGGATTCTAAAGGACCGCCTGAATTAACTGCTATAACTGGACACCTCATGTACATTGCCTCCAGAGGAACAATGCCAAAGTGTTCATTACTCGGTGTATAAAGCACACACACAGAGTTACTAAGAAGAGAGATTTTCTGTTCATCAGAGAACGATCTCAGAAACGTGACATGGTCATTAATGTTAAGCTTAGTTGCAATGCTCCTTAGCTCTTCATAGTGTTCCACGTTTTCCAGAACGGCTTTATCATAGCCACCTGCCATAACCAAATGAACTTCATTCCAGTCATGAGAGTCAAGTCTTCCTTGAAGCTCATGCAACGCTTCGAGAGCCAACGCTAAATTCTTTTTTCTCTCATACCTATTAATGGACAGAAACAAGAACTTTTTCTTTTTGGGAATCAGCTCAGCTATGTCTACAGGAACGATCGTTTCAAAGCTATTGATGTTGAGCGACGGATAGAGGACATCTGGGTTGATGTGAGATAAGGACTTGAACGTTTCCTTGAACACGCCAGCAGTGAAGTTGCTGTTGACGACGATGCAGTCTGCCATGCCAGTCGTGTACTCCTCCAGCCAGTCGAGCGGCATCCTGTAGATGCGCTTCAGGAAGGACTCTCGCTTGGTCAGCAGCTGATCGGGGAAGTGGCAGTAGAACAAAACCTTCTTCCGGGTTCTGGCCAGACGAAGAATAGGAATGCAGGCAGACACCTAGAACAGAGATAAGAAAGATCAAAATAAGTGTGTTAGGGGCGAGAAGTGAGTTGAAAGCTGTCACCCAGGAACCAACACCTCTTAGGAGGAGGGCACCACAGCGCCCACTCCCTCCCCACCCCACACAAACAGTGGGGTTTCCCCAGGAGCCCCCCCACCCCAATAAGGCCTGAGGGGGCCCCCGCTTGCCTCACCTGGTCGCAGACGAAGACATCGACGGGCTCCCCGCTGAGCAGCAGCACGTAGAGCGCCACGAAGGCCATGCGGAGGGCGGCGCACACGGCGTGCCCGCGGCCCCACAGGCTGCGGGGCAGCCACCCCCCGGCGCGCCGCACCGCCAGCCCCCGCGTCTCGCCGAAGCAGCGCTCGGGCTCGTAGCGAGCCGTCCACACCTGCACCCGGCAGCCCCGCGCCTGCAGCGCCAGCGCCGCGTCCACCACCAGCCGCTCGGCGCCGCCCAGGCCCAGGTCCGGGTGCAGGAAGAGCACGGAGGGAGCCCCCCCTTCCCTTTCCCCTTCCCCTTCTCCTCCTTCTCCGGGCTCCGCCATCTTGTGCCGGGGGCCGCCTCCCCGGCCGCCACGTCAACCCCCGGCTGCGGGCAGCGGGCGGGGCTCGGCGGCGCGCACAGCGGGCGGGGCCGCGCTCAGCGCCTCAGCAGCGCCGCCGCCATCATGGTGAGGGGGCCGCGGCCATCGCGGGCAGCCCCCGGCCCTCACCCCTTCTCCCCTCACCCCTTTTCCTCTCCCCTTCTCCTTTCACCCCTTCTCCTCTCACCCCTTCTCCTGTCTTCTCTCCGCAGCCCGGACCCAGCCCCAGCGCCACCAACGTGGGCACCTCCGGCCGCTCGCCCAGCAAAGCCGTGGCCCCCCGCGCCGCCGGCTCCACCGTCAGGCAGAGGTGAGGGCTCGGCTAACGGCTCAGGGCGGGGTTTTGGGGTGTGTTTTATTTTATTTTATTTTATTTTATTTTATTTTATTTTATTTTATTTTATTTTATTTTATTTTATTTTATTTTATTTTTTTTGGGGGGGGGGGGGGGGGAGTGGTGGTGGCCGGTAACGGTCGTCTAACGGCTGCGGGGGTCTGTCCGCAGGAAGAATGCCAGCTGCGGGACCAGGAGCGCCGGCCGCGCCACGTCCACGGGCACCGGCGGCATGTGGCGCTTCTACACCGAGGACTCGCCCGGCCTCAAAGTGTGAGTGGCTGGGGGCGGGGGGGGAATGGGGACACGTCAGCGCTACGGGCTGCCTCACGGCCGGCTGGGTTTTATCCCATAATATGCTTGGGGAGACCCTAAGGTACACCAGTCATTTATTTTTTTTAATCTGGAATCCATTAGGGTTTTGTTTTGGGGTTCCCTAAGCTGGCTGCGGCTGTCTGTAGGAGCAGTGTTTTAGGGTATGTCTCTATAGTAATCAGGGCAGATGTTCTCTCTATTGTTTGGTTTACTTAAGATTAATTAAAAAATATATATGAATAAAATGAAACTAAAAAAAAAAAAAAAAGGAAACACATTCTACAGTTCAGAAGAACTTTTTCAACAAAACAGTGGTGCAGGCTGTCAGTGCAGCTTTACTAACTTCAGGAAGTTTCCTTCTGAACCTTTTGGGTTTCCTTTTGCTGATGAGTGGTCAGTCCCATGCGGTGCATTGTGCTGATCATCAATACAAGCGGGTCAGTAGGCAGTTTTTTTCCCCTTTTACTTAGGCTGCAAAGCAGTGGTTCCAAATGTTAAAGTTTTGGAGTGGTGTTTTTTTCAAGCTACCATGGGTGGCTGTAGGGCCAGGCTTTTAATGGATGAAACATCTGTAAAAGTAGCTGACTTTTACAGGTCACTTCCACAGTAGTTGTAACATTTTCTAAACCACAATCATAGAAGTCACATCATAGAATGGCTCAGGTTGGAAGGAACCTTAAAGCCCACCCAGTTCCAACCCCCTGCCATGGGCAGGGACACCTCCCACCAGACCAGGTTGCCCAGGGCCTCATCCAACCTGGCCTCGAACACCTCCAGGGATGGGGCATCCACAGCCTCTTCCAGTTGGGAGCATATTTCTTGCTAGCTTACAGCTTTTTTTTTTCCTGTATCATCCATCCTATTGCTATGATCTCTGTCCTGTTTAAGTAGGCTTAAAAATGAAAATGGGTTATAGAAAGATTGTGGTTGCCTCAGTTAAGTGATTCAGCAGAAGCTGTGATTTCTACTGCATAAAGCTTAGCCTGAGGTTTATTTTTCTGGGGGAAAGGAGTTGCTCTTTTCCCCATGCTTAAAATAAGAACTCTTAATAATTAGGAAAAATACATAAGATATCTGAGAATAGGTTATTTCATGCTAGTCATGATCAGGACTACTCTGCTGCAGGTCAAACATTTTGTATTTTGTCTCAGGAAAGTACATTTCTTTCTAACAACAAGATGTTGCACATACTTTGCGTCTTTAAAAACAATGCTAGCAAAAGGAGCTGTGGGAAATCTGGTCAGGAGTGGGATATGATTATTTTTCTGTTTTATACTTAGCATGAGTATTTTGTGCTTTGAAAAGAAGACTAAAACCAAATTTAGTTTACTTCATGTAGTACTTGATACCTGTGGTTCCTGTATCTTAAACTTCACTGCTTGAGGAGCTGTAGGCAGTGTTTGCGGTGGAGCCATAATATAAAATTGGATGTGTGGTATGTAGCCTTACAAAAGGCACAACACCAAATTTTTAGAGGTGCCTAAGTCAGGTTTATTATTTATTTAACTGTGTGGGCATGGTGAGATGAGAAGATCAGGTATTTGAAGGAAGATTCCAGGGTTTACGTATGTTGTCTGGAGGAAGTACGTATAAAACTGCAGAGTAAGTTCTGTTGCTTGGTGAAATATTCCCCTGAATAGGGGCTGCTTGTGTAGCAGACTTTTTATTTTGCACGTTGTGTTGTTGGTTTACTTTATAAGTGGTTTATGTCTGTGTTCACGGTTCTCCATGCTCAAAGAAGACTAAGCATGATCAATTATTACCGAGTATTCTGATCTGGTAGAAAACTTAGTAAATTGTTTCAATCAACTTTGAGTTTCACTTTGTGTTCAAGTAACATTTACCTCCTTGTACATGGTAACCCGAAGGGTAATTTGCAAAGTGTGGCTTGAAGGCTGGTTGAGAGAATTCACAGCGTTTCACCCAGTGTAACATTATAAATCTGATGCAAGGTTGTATGAAGTAAGTGGTACGAAGCAGTGCTGAGTGCCTGTCATAGTGTGTGCTAATTGTGGTGTCACAACAGTGTGAAACAGCTAATTCAGTCTCTCAACGTGCACCCTGAGATTAAACTGTTCTTGAAAAACATCTCTATGCCGTTTCTAAACAATAGGTAAAGTGAGAAGGAAAAAAAGTTTAAGAAATCTGGTAAACTGTACACTTCAGGTAATGATTTTATGACTGGCTTTCAACATTGTGTATTATCTCTTTCAAAAAAAGAAAACAAACAAAACACAACAACAACAACAACAAAAAAAACACAACCAGCAGTCCCCATCTCCCTCACTGCTGCCATGGTCCTTGAATGAAGTAAAACCTCTCTGGGGGGGGAAAAAAAAGCTAATGTGAATTTTAGGCCAAAATTCGACTAGCCGCTAGAGGACTCTGTTGTTTCTTGTATCTTACGACATCTCTGAATAGTAAATACAGATGATAATTTTCTGCAGTGATGACTAGTAACGAACTATGAAGTTCTAAATAAGTCGGGGGTGGTGGCAGTTGTGATTTATTGTTTTACATGCCCTGTTACATAACTACCATTAAAAGCATAATGGCAATTTTTTTCTTAAAGGTGGCTGTCTCATTTCTGTGTGTTTTATGGTATTTCTGTGCGAATGGAATAAGTTTTCTCTTACAATTGCATATGAATTGATGATTTGTTTGCCTGGGAATGACTGGCCTTTGGACAAAGCAGACTTTTTTTTTTTTTTGCTTTTTATGTTAATTATTTTTTTTCTTTATTTTTAGTGGGCCTGTTCCAGTTTTGGTCATGAGTCTCCTTTTTATTGCTTCTGTATTTATGCTGCACATCTGGGGTAAATATACTCGCTCATAGAGTCAGCTGCCAACTTAAAGCATACATCTTGGACCAAAAATATGGTGGATCCTGGTTGTTCTTGGAGAGAAAATGGGGAAGCTTCCTGTCATCTGTTGAAGTCCTTTCAACTTTGTCTCTAATACAGAATGAACTCAATTTTCTATGTGCTCAGACCTGAAGGTCTGTCATGGGTCATTGTATCTGTACGCTTAGAATACAGGTATTAAAATAAAATTTGTATATGGAAATGGAAACAGTCTTAATTTTTTTCTTTCCCCTCCTATTCCAACACAGCACAATTAAAGCATCATACTCGCGCTTTCCATATATAACCACATTTCTGAGTAAATGCCATGTGACAATTCAAACCAGTTTCTTTTATACTGCACATTGCTATATACTTTTATGACAGAAGATGTTTTTGTAAATGGGAAAAGCAAAATAGGGTGCACAAACGTGATGGTAACAAGGGCATTGTTAAAAACAAAACTCAGGTGTGTTAGCTGTGCTGGTCACGTTCTTGCTTTAACTCCAGAAAAAGAGCTGGATTTGTTCATTTCCTAAATACAAGTTAACCTACTCAATATTCATTACACTAAAAGCATACAGGTATGCTTGTTTTCAAACTGCACTTGAGGAAGGACGTGAACAGATACCCAAACAATTAAAAAAGAATAACTGCATGACTGTCAAAGACTTTTTCTGTAGTCGTAGGCTCTTATGAGGAGATTCGGGTCAGAAAGGAACGGGAGGACTGGAAAAATAATGGCTGCTTTTTAAATAAAAGGATGTACAAACACACTCTGAGGTACAGTTAAGTAGCTCTCCATACCCATTCAGTTTTCCTTGTGTGTTTATTTTCCTTTTGGACAGTCAAGACAGCTCTTCCTTCACCTTTTAAACATGCATACATATTGGTGCACTAGAGTACTTTTTTTTTCCTCATTGCTGATGTGGTCATGAGATTCAGATAACCAAGCAAGGCCTTTCTATGCAGCTGGATGGAATTATTTTAGCCTATTTGTCATGTTATGGTGATTCACTGGATATCACCTTGTACAAGAAAAAACAGTATTCTTGCTTATGATACAAGTGTTGACTGCTGATGAGTTGTGGAAACAGTCTCTTACCCCTACCCACTCTACTGTAAAGCAATCCTTAAAGTAGGAGCAATTCTGAAGAGAAGTGGTTTGAAAAGAAGGAGCGTGATCTCAGACCTGTAAGGATAACTTCTGAGCTGTGCTTATGCCATCATACCTGCTGGAAATGTTCAGGTGAGGATAGACTTTGAGCAGAAACTCAAATTTTATTAAATGTAGTGGCAGGGAGGTTATGCTTTGGGAGGAGTGGGAGTTGAGGAGCAGGGAGTGCTGGTGACTAAAAGGCAGCGGTAGCAGAATACAATAATGTGGTGGAAACTCAGTCCAATACGTTGTGTGTCAAAGGGAAAAGGATCTATAAATCACTTACCGCTGTGCACATGGAAGGGAAGTGAAAACACAAGATAAATAGAAGAGGGGGATTAGCTTGCTTTGAAAGGCAGAGGTAGGGAACTCATTCACATGTTTTGCCCAGCAAGAAGGTAAAGTGTGTGCAGCCACTGACTTTATTGTAAGATGAGGAAGAAGACAGGTCAGTTGTTAACTGACCGTGTGGACAGGCTGACTTAATTTGTGGTACTTTAAAGGAAAGTAATAATGGGCTCTAAGATACCACAGAGGAAAGGAGTAATGGATAGTAGTAGTATCTAAGTAGGTAACCTCTGCTTTACTCCGCTCTTGACAATATAATTGTCTTTTAAACAATTGTGGTCCTCAGAGGCTGTTTTGCCACATCAGATAATTCCATTTAAATCTGTCAATATTTTTGCTTTCTGGTATCTTGTGGAAAAGACCAAATTAGCTGTGAACTCAGGAAAAGAACAGGGTTGTGGGGGGAGGCCACTGCTGTCCAACCCTGCATTTTATTCAGCTGCCTATAAAACCATTGGGTCCTTCAACAGTGCTGTCCTTAAGCGTGTTATTTCCTAGAGTGGCCTGTGTCATAGATTTTTACGTATGCCATCAAGGAGTCCAGTGTCCCTAGTTATGCACAAATTACTTCCCTCTCCTTCTTGGCTTTATATTTTGGAAGTCTGAATTTTATTATGGCTTTAAACCATTGCTGCTTTAATTCATGGAAAAATTGGTATTTTAAATTCATTTAGCTGAAACTTCCATAGCATTGCCTGATGTTCCTTGTACATCATAAAGACAACCTTCTCTGTTGTATGTGTTCAGCTTACCATCATTTTAATGGTTATCATGAAATCATGCAATCCATGCTTATATTTTGAGCACCTCGTATGTGAGCTGTAGTGGATTATTACAGTCAATGGTTATCAAGAATTCAGCTTCATAGAAGTGCAGATGAAGAAATGCAGATTGCAGAGATCCACCAGAATTTTGGCTTCTGTGAAATTCCGTTTGACCTGGGCGAATAAATTGTGGTCATGCTGATAAACAGTAGCTAATTGGTAATACTTCCTGTATGCTAAGACATCTTTAGTATTGGGTGGAAAAAGAAATGATAATCCTTTGCAAAGCTTCATATCAGGCAGCAAGGAATTAAGACTTTGGATTTTTATCCTATATGATTGAAATACAAACATGTCTGCGCTGACTTTGAAATTGTAAATATCTTCATAGTTTACTTCAGTTAAAAAAAAAAAAAAAAAAAAAGCTAGGTCAGCTAAGATCTTTAGTTTGTCCCCTTAATGATATGTGTTAGGAAATCTGAGAGGGCTTGTATTTCCACAGGAGGTAAGATAAAGTACTAGAACCTTTTATTCTTTTAACAGTATTTGCAACCTCGAGCTTTGTTACTGCTCAAGTAATGGGGTTTTATAAGGAAATAGGGCTTCTGTGGCCCTGTTGTACATGACTATGTCTGAACCACATAAGCCTTCCCTCCGATCACTCAATGTTTCTGGTTCCTGAAGGGACCAAGGGAAGGGCAGTTGCTCAAGTACATGTGACATCTTACCAAGACTGTCCCATGTGCGTACAGCTATTTTGCTGCAGAAGGACTTTTAAAATTTATTTTGCCACATCAGGCTCTGAATTTACCCTCCAAGAGGAAGCTGTCGGCTCTTTTCAGTGTTTCATCTATCTCCAGCTGTTTCCTAGGATCTCTGAGAGTGTCAGACATAAACTAGCGTAAGCCGTCTTCGGAACTGTTCACAGTAAGTTACAATGCCTTTACCACGGGCGCATGTATAACTGTAAAGATGCATGCATGTACACGGATATAGTCACTTTATCTGTTTAGAAATGCGAAAAGATGAGTCTGAAAATGTAAAAGAGTATATCCCTATTAGGCTGCGCTGTGGCAGCAGTGCAAGAAGCAGCTAGAACAGCTTGTGTTCCTTCCCTCAGCTGTGTTGGCTAGAGATGAGTGGATGCTATATTGAGACCGAGTGGTGAGGGCTAAGTGATTTTATAAATACATGTATATTAATGGATTCCATGAGGGTCTTTGTAGAAAATTTTATCATTATTTTTGTCTAGAAAAAGACATGCCTCTTGTTTCTTCAAGGACTAAGTTGTTATATACTTCCAGCTTTCATCTTTTTGTCTCTGGAGACTACCAGTTACACCAAATTATGCCACAGAGCAGGGTAACGCTGTGATGCAGGGACATGGCAGGCAATAACAACAGTGACCAGAACAGACCCATTTTCCTTATAACAATGTCCAAGTTCAGACGTGGATCACTCTGAATGCTGAGAAATTTGACACCCTTAGTCTTGTTTTGTGCTTGTTTTGCAAAAAATTGTTTGTGTTTCTTACTTTGAAGGATTTTTAACACACCTGACCAAGTAATTGACCAACCAGAAGTAGAATTATTTGAAATCACGCTGTAATTTCATAAACAGCACTAAGCAAAAGTTCTCGTGCACAAAGATGTTTGTCTTAATGTTAATCAAGTGAAATCACACTTGTGTGCCTTGATGTTAAAGTGAAATAAAAGCAATGTGCTTTTTCCGAAAGGTTGCCTTTTAAAAATTTTATTTTATTTTATTTTATTTTATTTTATTTTATTTTATTTTATTTTATTTTATTTTATTTTATTTTATTTTATTTTATTTTATTTTATTTTATTTTATTTAGAGCATGACAAAGGTCAGGAAGAACACATTTGGTTGAAGTTTCAGACACTGGGCAGGCTGCATCAGGGTTCACGTTATAACTCAATCCAAACTATTCTGTGACAAAACTATGATTCTACACTTCTGAAATACGCCACACATGACTGATACAAAAGCTAGCTTCTGATGTTAGATGATTACTCCTACCTGATCACTTCAGAAAGTTTTCAGATGTTTGAACGTGTTGGGAGCTGAAGATGAAAGCTTGAGAAACCTCTCATAGCCTTTATTCACACATCGTGTGATGGATTTATGGCCTGTAAAGAAAAAAAGTAAGAACAAGCACCAGGCCATATTGTTTGGTGTAGCTTGCCTGAGGGGTGGACTCCTGCCCAAACACAGGAAGAGACAGAAGTAGATGTTCCTTTCTGCATTCAGAAGGTAGAAAGAAAGACCAAAAGGTGTGTGTATATATTTATTTTTAACTTTCATCCACCCCCTCTCAACCTCAATAACTTTTTTTCCACATACGCAACTAAGGCCTCTTTAGCCAGGCCTGTTTGATGAGGAAGTAGAGGAATCATGAAACCATTGTTCAGGGAAAATTGAGCAGTTATGCCCAAAAGGATGTCTAGAAGATGTTTTCTTCCTTAGAAACAGCTATTTAAATCAATAGCTAATGAACATCTTGATGAAAGATGTTTTCGTGCTCAGCAGCCTTAGCTTTTCATGTCTCTACTACGTTCTCAATAAATAGGCAGGAAAAGATAGAAGGCAGTTTGCCATGGCTTACAGTACGTGATAGATTGAAATAAAATAAGCCACATCTTCCCCTTAAACCTACGGAGAAATAAAGCAATCTTCCTCATAAATAACGAAGTTAGCATTCAGGAGGCTCCGATGCTATTATATTCATGATCTTTTCCAAAAGTAATCCGTGAACAAAAATCATTACACTGAACATTAGAAGTATATTTAAAAATCGATGTTTAACTTTCTGTAATCTCAAAACAATTAAAAATAAATATAAAACATTTTGCTTTTGGTCAAAATGAAAAGTGATTGCCAAATACCAACATTTTCCATGAACTGGAGTTTCAGATTGGAGCCAGCGCTTAACACTAGATAGCCATGACAATGTAAAGTGAAATTGGAGATGTGGGGATAGGTCATAAAGGAACATGTTTTGGAGGGGGATCACAGAAGCCTGTTCCAGCTCCTTGCTCACATCAGGTCCCTGTCTAATTGCGTTCTGAAAGTCTCCGAGGAGAGATTTCAGTTTCTCTGGGTACCTGTTGCTGTGCGTAACCATTCTTGTGGTGAGGAATTTTTTCTTCTGTCTAATCAGAAGTTTCCTTTTTTGACCTAGCAGGGGTTGCGTGTCATCCTTCTGCTGTTTGTTGCTGAGAAGAGTCTGGCTCCATCTTTTCCATAACCTTGGGAAGGTGAGGAAAACAAGTAGATTCCCCACTCGTGGTACAGTCCCCTAACTATCTAAATGCCTGCCCCCTCCTCAACTCTCCAGTTTATTTCTTTTGTACTGGGCATAAAACTGGACAAAAGATTCCAAGTAATGGAGAATCTACAGGGTTACTTTCCTTGATGTGCCAGCTGTGCATCTTGTTATATAGTTAGCCCTCATTTTGCTGCAAAGGGAAACTGCTGGGTTTTGTTCCACTTGTCCTCTGGGACACCTGGGTCCTTTTCTATGGAGTTGCTCTCTGGTGGTCAGTCCATCCCTTATTGCATGGTGCTGCTCCATCCAAGGTGCAGCACTTTGCATTTTGTCCTTGCTGAACATTTCTCCAAACTGCTAAGGCCCTTGTCTAAGTGCTGTTCTCCAGCCTAGCTGCTGTTTTTTGCCCTTTGGTGCCTTCACAAACTTGCTAAAGATGCAGATGATGAGACCAGCTACCTTCCTGCTAGGAGCGTGAGGACGAGCCTGCAGGTTCGCTCTAAGCTTTTTGTCCCTGTTTTTGACCATCTTCAAAAAAAAAAAAAAAAAAAAAGAAAAGAAAAGAAAACTCTCTGCCTGGTCTTGTGTGTGATGCTGGCGTTTAGATGCTGGATTTCACAGAAGAGCATGCTGTAGCCCCATGCTGTATTTTACATGGAAGATGCAAGTGAAAACTCAGATGTGCTTGAGAGGCCTCCAAGTGCCTTCCCAAAATTCACTAGGCACTGTTCCCAGGCCTTCTGCTTGTTCATTTCTCACTCACCACCTGTGCATTCAGATCTATCTGCTGGCTCGTAAAGTGATTATATAAAGTTCTTGCTTCCTGATAGCGTATGCCATTTCTTTTATTTGTAGGTCTCGCACAGACTACCATAGAAGATGCCTACAGCATGTGCTCGGTGGCCAGAGCAACATACAAAAAGTTAATTTTTGGTATGACTTCAGCAGTAAACGTTTACTTTTCTGAATTTCCTCCCGGCATTCCCAGTGATGCCAGTAGAAGCTGAAAACTTTTACATATGTGTTTGCCCTTCATTCTTCCTTCCCTTGAACTAATTCTCTGAAAGGAAAAGGGACTGTAAAGCCAATACAAGCTGATATCTCCATGTCCAAGTACTCAGTCTGGTGGGCAGCACCTCTTCTCTGTCTCTGCAGGTGCAGATTTTTAGATAACTTTACCAGTGGCCCCATCCCTCTTGCTTGCTCTCTGACATGACAGCCTCTAGAAGGGTGTTGTTTGCTGGAATAAAAATCCTGGTCTTTCTTCTTTCAGGAGAAATGCATTATAAAAACCTTTCCTAAATGGATCAAACACCATAATCTGAGACGTATGAACTTCCCCTGTCTTGTCTGAGAAGTTACACTGGGGTAAGTGCAGCAGCTAGCTATTTCCATGTGTAAAAAGACACCTTTTAGCAGTGAGGTTGTAGGCGTAGTCATGCCAGGCTTTGTAAAATCTGTAGCTGATTCACAGGCGAAGTAAACATGTCTGTACTTTGAGAACATGGTACTGCTGTGACAAAGTGTACTGCCTTGCCCCTACAATGCATGAGTGTCAGGAGATTAAATAAATTGATATCTTAAAGGACCGTCTAATCTCTGTATTAAGCAGAGAAGTGCTGCGAGACAATCGTATTAATGCTCCAGAGCCTGCTCCCCCACCATCTGCTGTAAGACAGTGGCTCTCAGATAATGCTCAAGCTGGGAAAAAAGGCTGTTTCTGATACTGACAATTCATGGATCAGATGATGGAGGAACTCTGTCATAGAAGCTGACATATGTTCCCATCACAGCAGCCTGTCTTACCCTGTCTTAGCGAAGTACCAGCTTTGAAGAAGCTGCAGACGCAGAATGAAGTGGTAGAGTGATGGCACCACGAGGTCTGGCATTTCAGGTGTAACTCAATTGTTTTATCGTGAACTGGGACGTGTGTGGGGTCGGAGTAATACTTTCTCATACAGAGTCTCATGTTTTCACTGTGTATTTAACACCATCGGATCCCAGACTTGAAAGCGTTACTGTAATGCCTAATTAATGCCCACGCTAAATATTTCCAGCACCTGCCACCACAGAAGAGCTTTCATGCAGTACTTCCCTTCATACTTCTCACCCTCCCTTGCTGCAGCTAGCTATAACCATCGTAGCAGTCTCCCTGTAAGACCACAAAGGTATGTCAGAAGACAGCAGTGTCTCACTCTGGACTGGAAATATATTTAAAATACAAGCAGACCTATGTTTT
This sequence comes from Aythya fuligula, assembly GCF_009819795.1. Classification (NCBI taxonomy): domain Eukaryota; kingdom Metazoa; phylum Chordata; class Aves; order Anseriformes; family Anatidae; genus Aythya; species Aythya fuligula. The sequence goes on along the minus strand of NC_045560.1, from coordinate 96,635,462 downwards.
GTCTTGACATAAGACAGTCAAGAAAGCATCATACTCTGAGATACTGATTCTTGCCAACTACTAATATTTGCTAGCTATTAGTAACAAGCAGTGCTGTCATCTTTTTTTTTTCTCCAGGTTAGCTGCCTTCCAGGGCTCTGGCCAGCAGCACAATTGTAAACCAGTACTGTTTTCTCTTGTGTTACTGACTATCCATGCTTTTTACTGTTTGAAGTAGGCTGTTTTGTTTTGTTTTGTTTTTCAAATATAAACAAGACAACATTTTGCTCTTGCTGTATGCTATGAGTAAAAGAGATGTATTTGAAATACACTTGCAGTAGGAAGATATCATATTGACATATGAAGATAAACCTGAGCAATGACACTGGAATAAAAGTGATATGCTTTGAAAAGTATATCACTATATATAAGTATATATATATATTTAAAGGAAAATTCTGTAAGAACTTTGCCAAATATCAATAAAATTGCATAGTTACTGAAACGTTAGGAAACAATCAGAACTTACTCTTAAAGACAGGCATTACATATAAGAAGCTCTCCAGTCTCTTCAATTTAGAAGGTGTTGTTTGGTTTAACACAGAGGCATTGTAAAGCTGTGGTTTCAAAACACTTTCGTACCTCTCAAAATTTTAGCTCATTTTTTTTCGCTTACTGGGTATTAAGTGAGCTGCAGAAGTAACTCACCAACAAACCTTTGTAGTGTTGTTGCCACACTGCTTCTATTTCTTCCTTTGACAGAAATTGCCTCTGATGGAAATTTTACTGAGCTTTTTAGCAGTATCTTGCCAGGTACTGGGCTGAGCCATACTGATTGCTAACAATTCCTTTGATTGTTATTCTCCTGTTTGGGGTTAATCTCTCTGGAACCCTTTGTCGATTCCAGACGTTCCTGCCCTTTATTTGTCTTTTAGCTCCAGTCATTCCTTCCTCCTGCCGAGCCAGCATCCAGAGCAGTGTTGTTCTTTGGAGAGGCACTTGAATCGTGCCCTTCTGTGGGTGAGCTGAATGAATTGGCTGATGGAGAAACTGGAGGTTCCTCTTGCTGGTGGGGTCGGTGTGCTGGCAGCCGGCAACATTTGGTCACTGCATTTAGAAAATGTCCTTCGATAGCATATGAACTTCACTTAAGTATCCTTCCTAGAGTGATAATTAGTACTTGCTTTTGTTTGTGGAGGTATGCTTAGTGTTTATTGGAGTGCTAAAGGTCCTGACTCCAGTGGATGAGGTCAGATATCTGAGTCATTTACATGTATGTTGGACAAAGTGGTGAATCCACTCCTGACTCCTGTCCCCATCTGGTCACAAATCACCTGACAGGAAAGGCAGTAGGAGAGATTTGGGGGGATTTTTGTGCCTTTACACCAACATGAAAGCTGTATAAAAGAACTGAGCAGGAATGCTTACTTTCCATGTGTGTCTGTGCAAGATTCACACATTTGTGAAATGCAAATGTACACTACTTACAAGAGAATGGTTGAAATGAATTCAGCTTATAATTTTTACACATACTCATGCACAATTGTTCTTGATACTCCTGCAGCCCTAAGGAGCAATTAGAAGTGCATGCAGAAATTAATTTTTCTCAGACTTGGTCTGAATGCAGGAATTCCTCCAGTCATGCCCATAGACTCAGTCATATGGAAACTCTGCAAGAGAGGTCCTTTAGTGTGTCACTGCTGTGAACCTTCTTTTTACAATTTTCTATATAATCCCCCATAAACAAGGAAGAGCTGTGACATTTCTTCCCCTTTGTGAAGCAAGCAGAGATTTAACAAGGTTTGATCCTATTGATTTGGAGTTGGGCCAGACTGATCCCTCAGCTCCTTTTCTGCATTAGACAGTCGTAAGGCTTCTCCCTGCTCCCAGATATCCTAACTGTAATTCTACGTTGTGGAGTTGTGTAATTCATATATAGCTCAAGATTAGTCCATTGAAAGACTAATTGGTCATGGCATGTGGTTGTATTTGGTCTTGCACAGGCAGTGTCTCCCTTCGTGTGCTGAGCAGGGCAGTAATTGCAGCCCTGCTTAGGCCCTGTTCTTTGTTGCTGTGTATGGTATAAAGCCGTTTACATCTGAGTAAAGCCAGAGTTTTGCACCAGCTTTCATGTCCGCACTGCATCAATACCACTTCCAATTTCTGCCTCTTTGTGCTCACCAAAACACTACTTAGCCTTCTGCTGAGGACCTAGCAGGTCCCTGCCTTTTCCAGGAAATACATAGCTCAAGAAGTAGGTGTTGGGTACGTCCCACCCACACCTGCTTCTGAAACTAGGCCCAAGACATTAGGGAACATATCTGTTTATCATATTAATGAAGAAAGAATAGTATTTGTCTCAAGTCAGACATGCCAAACAGGGATGAACTTTGTATGTACGTTTCTTGTAAGTTTTATGGTGTCCTTGCATGGAAGCAGTGTGAAGACTGAATAATTTAATCCCTTCCTCACAGCAGTTCAATGCCACAGGCTTGGGTAGAGTTCAGGACTTCCTTAAGTTACAAATGTTCTTCCATGTAATGCTGCATACCTAACATAAAAGTATAAAGTTGATTTAATATGAGTTAGCACATGCATGAGCCATCAGTACGAGGAGATACAGGACCAGGCACAACGTGCCAGTTCACAGCACAGCCTGGCTGTGTGCAGTTTTGAAGCCTCACAATACAGGGGGCTTTTACAGATAAATGAGAAAATCCAGCAGAGGTCAGGGGCTGGAATGCTTGTTTTTGTGAGGGGAAGCTGTGGGAACTGGACCTGTGAGCAAGACCTTACAAGACCTACATGGAGGTCATGAAGAAGTTGGAGACTGACCTTTCACAGCAATACGTAGCAGGAAGATGAGAGACAATGGACTTAAATTGAAACAAGAAAGTTTGGGTATAAGGTGAAACCACTTTCACCATGAGCACAGTCAAGCATTGGAGCAGGTTGCCCGAAGAAATTGTGCAATCTTCTTCCTTGCATATTTTAAAGGCGTGGTGGATAAAGCCATGGGAAGACTGGTCTAATCGTATAGGTGACCCAATCTTGAGCTGCAGGTAGCAGGAGGTTGCTCTAGATGACCTTTCAAGATCTCTTCCAACCTGGATTATCCTATGATCCTATGATTGTTGTGGAGCCCTTCTGACACTGGCTTGAATGTAAACATTCTTTGAAACTTGGGATGTTTCTTCAGCACAGCACTTGAGGTAAAGAGCTGACAGTAAGCAGAACCATACCAAAAGCCTACTTGGGTTTATCAAAGGTCTTGAAGAGACATGGAGAGAAAGAAGGTTCTCCGCTTTATCTATGATTTTATTCAGTCTTTGGAACTAATTTCTTGATTTTTAACTAAGTTGACATAGTTCTGTAATATTAGCTAAGAATACAGTATGCAATCCAAACAAATAAATCACTTGTCTGTGGGAATCATCAAAACTGTACATGCTACTCCATCTGGTGGGGAAATCAATAACAACTTGTAGTGTTTAAAGGTGCATTCTTCATCTGACATTCTTCAGTTGTGAAGGCAGGGATTTTTCAATCTGTTTTGTATCTGTAAGCAAGTGTCCTTGTACACAGGACAGACAAGAAATCTTAACTTGTTTGGGGAATTTTATTTTATTTTTTTTGAAAAATTCTGCAGTTCTAATAACTAATTTTTATCCCATTCCGTTTTATCCCAAGATGAGTAGCCCAAAGCAATGTGATTGATGGGTTGCAAACAAAAGAAATGGTCCTGGAGAATTTGACCTCCTCTTTTCTACAGGTTGTGGACTCAGAATATGAGTTTCCCACATTGGTTAAAATATCCAGAGTAGCTTTTGGTAGTCAGTTTTTGTGGTTCGGGAGTGTAAGCACTTTATTTTGGTCAGAAGTGAACTTTCAGCTGGACCAATGAGGGTAAACCATGCTCTTAACAGCCATGAAATCCAGTTTCTTTTCTTTTGCTATGAATAAAATATTTGTTCTCTGTGTAGTAGCAAATTTGTAATTCAGACATTTGTCTTAGTGACTGGAAGATCTGTAATGAAATCTAGTCCCTTCTAATCTAGTCTGAATTTAAATATCTGATCTCAGACAGAGTTTGCATCACAGTCCCCACCACTTCTCAGAGGTCCAATTCAGATTTGAAGACATGACTTTTTTTCAAACCCAGAATTTGGCTAAAGACTTTCCTACCTTGCAGCCCAGTAGATATTGGTGTTGCCATTTTTTGTAACAAGCTGTGGGCTTTGTGTGAATTAACACCAGAGGCCTCTAGACTTGTTGGGTATTGTATGGACTAGTTGTGTTCTTACTGCACATTTCTTTTAGCTTGTTTAGCTGTAATAGCAATTGTTTAGTAATCAGGTAACTGTTATTCACCTCATTTTCACTTTTTATTATCTTTGCGCAAATGTGTGGTGTCTCACCTATTCTGACATAGTTTTTGTAACTAAAAGGTGGTAGTAACAAGTAGTTATTCAATGAACTATGCGTGATTGATCCTACAGCAAAATACATTACAGGGATGACTTGTCAGGAAGGGGTACATACCTACCTTTTGTCATGCTTAGCTGAAGCAGGTGATTTTTGAGATTTTTGGAGAAGAGAGCATGAAGGAGAGCTCCATTTAATTAAAGTGTTCAGTTATGTCCTGAGAATTGCTCCGTTACACTAGAGAGGCAAGATGCATGGCTTCTTCAAGACTCTAGGAAAAGACAACTTGCATGCTACTCAAGACGATATGGTTAGATTTGGCTTTCAAGCAATTCACCCAAATATAGCGAATATGTGGCTTACTTTATGAGGTATTATTTGGGGATGATTCAAGCAGTCATCATCCTCTGGTATCAGGATCTGCATTTTTCAAGGAAACTTTTAAATTTCATCTTTTAAATTTTCATCTTTCAAGGAAACTTTTAAAGGCTTTTAGAGTCAGTCAAGCTAGATCTTGTGAGTGCTGTTGAGACTTCTCAGGAAGGAGGAGGAAAATCAAGTTCAGAGCTTTGTCTAGCAGTGGGTACAGTGACTTGGTAAGAATCGTTGTATTTCAGGAGTTGTACTGAGAGAACTTAGCTTGGGATCAGGTCTGTGAAGGAGAAGTGTCTGTGATTGAGTTTAAAGGCGAGCATCACAGACAGAGGAAATGAAGCTGTTACTGTGCCTTTTTGAACGAATGGAGAACAAACCACACCGATATTAAAAAGAAATATTTTAAGCCATTCATAGGCTGTTTCCTGTGAGGCCAAAATGCAATTCCTGCAACTCAGATTGCTCTTCGTATGCATGAAGGACAGATTTAGACCCACTAGAGAAAGAAAAGCTGTGAAGAAGAGGAGGAGGGCTAACAGCTTACTTCTTGGCTGTTAACATTGAATAATTAAACACTAACAGCCAAAAGGAAAGCTGTTGTTTTCCTAGTCCAAATACCCAGCCAGGAATAAAACATTAAGCAGCTATACAAATGATGTCTTTCATTTTATTTCATAAAACAAACCACTGAGTTAAACAACATATATTTTGGGCACATGGAATAAAAGTGCATTTCATTTCATTAATTTCTGGAATTTCTGCTTTGCCTGTTGCAGGTAAACTGGAGCTTATTTAGTGTTCTGAGCTTTTTTCCCTTAAAAATTTGTGTTGTGTTTTTGGAAATAAACCTAATATCCCCCCCAAAATAAAGCTTTAAATCATGAATATGGTATGGTAAAGAACCTCCTGAAGCACTTGTGTGCCCAAAATCTTACCTTTTTTTTTTTTTTTTCCCCCCAAACCTGTATTGTTTGGTTCAGTAATGTTATTGTCTTTATTTACTAATCTTGTCCCACTTCTGTAAAGTGAGTCATTAGCCGCTGCTTTTGCTGAAGGAGTGTCTTAGAGTGCTGTGGGCGTTTGACTCTGGCCATACTTCTCCTGTAGTCTTTTCACAATGGCTGAATTTTTAAAAAGTTCTCAACCTGCAGCTTAAGCTTCCAGTGAGGAGAATGAGACAAATGGTTTTATGGGTAGTTTTAATTGTGTGTGAAACAGGGATTTTAAAAATTACAGTGAAACAGAGGCACCACATTCATGATTTCAGACTACAACCCGTACCCATTCACACGTTTTATACTGTAAGAAAACTCAGAAGAGAAAAAAAAAAAAAAAAAAAAAACAAAGAGAAAAAAAAAAAAAAACATATGAAATGAAGGAGAGATGGCACTCAGAATTCAGTATGTCTGACAGAAGAAATACCCCCTAGAGCCAGAAAATTGTCATCGAGTAGCAGTGATATCAGTCTCGAACTCCTTCCAGCTTTGGATCACGAGGCCCATCAGCAGAGCTCCCTGTACACAGCACCCCTTCACAGTCACTCGTCAATCAAGCAACTCTGAAAATAAAGACCACATGTCATCAAATTTGTGGAATTCTTCCCTTCCTGTTTATGCTACTCTTGCAGGAACTGCCAGATCACTTATGTTGCTGCACCAGCTTTCTATCCTTGGAGAGGCGGCTGATTTTCTTTTCCTAGTGTCAGAGCATACAAGTCCTTTGATTCTGGTGTGAAACTTAAATGTTGTTATTTTAAGAGAATTTTGCAGGGCATGGGAGCCCAGAGACCTTTTTGGCAATACAAAGGTAATAGCTCTGAAAGTTTAGTTATTCACCTCTATAAAGCTCCTTCTACCACTTGGGGTGGGATCCAAAATATCGTATTTGCCTAGGCAAAAGCCTTCTAGAAGGCACTGTGTTGGCCCAGTAGTTGTTGCATGAATGTCATAGGGGCAACGTATATGAAAAAACACAGTCAGGACTCAAAGGCTGTATCCACGTAGCTAAGTAAAGTGGGCCAGGGACTGGTTTTTAGTCTTGGGTTCAACAGGCATGGCTGAGGTTGTGTTCACACCGCTAAATTCCCATACCCTTCCTCACCCATCGGAGCAGCCAGCTGTATCTGGCATGCCTGGTGGCCTGCATTAGCTCCTAACGTGTTCCTAAACAATGATGTAATTTGGCCTGGGCCAAAGCTGGGCTAGAAACCGTGCTAATACTTTCATGGCAGGGCTGATAGCTTGTCAGTCCTCAGGCTTATCCCCGCACCCTGTGTGGTTTATTTGGACAGGTGTAGCCAGAGGTTCCCATGCCCATGTAATACTGGAACAGTCAATATAGGACAAAACAGCCCTATTTTAGTGAGTTGTCACCTGTATGTAGCTCATGCCTATTTAGACTCAACCTACATGTTCAGAGGAGCCGTAAGTAGAGATCGCTCCCTGTAGTAACCGGCACTTGTTCTCTAACAGAGCTGCAAGACAAGAAAAAGGTTGAAATTTATATTAAAAACATTCAAAAAAAATAGCAGTACTTTTGTTGGCAGTTTTCCCGGCACACCATATGTCGACCTTTTCTGGTCAATGTAAAAACCACAGTCAACAGTTACAGGATTAGTGTTTCACCTCAGATGTATCACCCCATGCTTTGCCTTCTCGCTGATGCCACCCTGCCATCCTTTCCAAGTGACTTCAGGCACTCTTCATGTGACATTTTGCTCCAGGCTGTTTCCAATGTGTTTTCGCAGAGAAGCGAACACAGGCTCACAAAGCATAGCTTGCATGTTCCCCCAAGCCAGGATTTTATTCATTCCTATGTATGCCTGGGCCTGGACCCTGTTCCTCCCGTGTTAATTGTCCAGCTTTGCAGTGTTCTTTGCACTACTTCTTTGTTGATTTCCAGGTTTCTTCCCGGGTTGATTATCAGAGGAATAACCCCTTCCCCTTTCATACATGTCTATGTTTTCACTCTTATATCCCCACACATTGCACTTCTTCACCCTCCTGGCCCATGAGGACAACCTGAAGCCCGCTCGTAGTTCTTGCTCCATACACTGAAGATGGAGGCTCTATATTTTTAACATTCTGCCATAACATTAATTCTTTATATCCAATGTGAATTATTGGCAGATTAACAGCAATCTGGAAAAGCAGATGGTGCTTTCCAGACCTCCCTCCTCCTTCCCTGTCATGGTTGAAAGGAAGCTAACATTAATACAGCCCCAGCCTTCAGTTAGAGCACAGGCCTACTCAGTGTGTCAGGCTGCCAGATCTTTACATACAGCTTTACTCATATATCCTTTATCTTCTGGATGTAGAGAGAAACCTCCAGTAGAGAAACCTTCAATATATATCAGTATTTCTATACTATACTGATAATTCTAGCTATAGTTACAGATGCAAATATAAACCCACTGTACTACATCCATGTGTAATCACATAAACATATGTCAATGACTCTACATCTGTGGTCCTAAATGTATGAATATGTGAAATGGATGTGGATACAGAATGTGTATGTGTGTATGTGCATGCGTGATACATCAAAGGTATTTATCTGTACTTCCAAAATCCATTGGGCATCAATATTGACATGCTTCTCTGTGGAAACTCTCAAATTTAGGTCTGATTGAAAATTGTTAGCATGGCTTGGAATGGCAAACATCTGCCAACTACTAATTAATCACAGACATCTCCCCTGTCTAGAAACAGACCCTCGTATCACTTTCTATACACAATTCCACAGTGTCCTGCCTTTATGCTTGCATCATATTTGGCACCTTTTCTGCTTTTTTTCTTCTGGGACAATTTTTCTCAAAGATTTCACGTCAAGAAAATTCATTGTGCTAGTTGTATGTGTGCCTTTTGCTGTGCTGGCACTGTCACCTGGCACCATTTGTGCTCCTAACAAGGGATAAGAACTAGTTTGGATGTGCATCAATACACCTCAAGCTCTTCCCTCAGGATTCTTCCACGAACATACTCATTTTTTAACAATTCTTTCGTTCCATAGGAGGTGAAGTTAGTATGAAATTCACTGAAAACAGCAGAAACTGGTAGCAAGTAATATATGCACATGCATACACATACTGACACAGAGGTTTCGATCTGAGACATACAACCTCTTTTTTGGCAGATGCTTTCCCTTTTTCTTGAGTAGTTTATTTCTGACCATCTTTCAGTCTATGGTTAATCAAGTCAGACACCAGAGGCAGCAAAATTGTTTCTTATCTATTCTTTATCCAATCATGTGCTACTGGACTGCACTGTTCTTTATGGTGTTACCTGCAAGAAGGCTTTTAATGGATTACTTTTCAACACAGAGATCTCACAGAACTGGGGGTTCATTAAGCCCTTGGTGCCCCCTTAAATTCTTCCCTCACCACTTACAATAATGATGGTATCAGCTTCTTGAAAGAAAAGCATTTAGTCACCTGCTTACAGCTACCCTGCGTAAAGTGGCCAGAGGTGGGGGTTCTGAAGTGGCTTCCTTGGTTTCCAAAGTCCCTTTCTGGGAGAGGTCCCGCAGTGATGTATATCTGGAGAAATTTCTTCTCAGCTCCGTTTCTGAGTGATTTCACCAAAACTGGGTGTTGAACTTGCATCAGTGTATATACAGAGTGTTTGGTGGCAAGCACTGCAAGGAGAGAATAGCAACTGGGGCGTGATGCTATCTTGTGAGGTTTTGTTGTGTTTTACTTTGGTTTCTCTGTTTGTTTCCTTTTTGACATTTTAGATGTTGTTGAAGTAACAAACGTACTTCAGGCAGATCTTGAAAAATAACTCTGTTTTCCCCCATCCATGTCCAACTACTATCTCATTAAAGATCAAGCAGATTAAATGTAAAGTTTACCAAGAGAATTCAGAGCCCCATGGTGGAAAGCAAAATATATTTATTACTACTGGCTTCAAGTCTCTTTTCAGACTGTTTCATGCTCATTGTATAAACATCCCCCTGCATTTACTCAGCTATATACTTATACTCCAAAAGGAGTAGCATATGGTGTGAAAACCAGATGCCCCTGCCCACATAAAAGCTCTATACATTTGTTTGAATGTAATCAGGAAACAGTCACGATCTTCTTCCCACTCTCAGAGGAGTCAGCTGAACGCAGCCGGGCCCCTGTTTAGCTCCCAGAGACTTCTGGTGTTGCCTAAGCTCCTGGGGGGTTGCTGGGGAACAAGACATGAGAATGTTTCACCAATGCTCCTCTGAACTTTCCATGCCTTGTGCATTAATTCTCTCTACTGACTAGTCTTCCTCTTCCCCTCAAAAGTTAGCTGGATTCCTCCACAGAAGCTTTCTACTTCATTGCTCTCCAGCATCTGTCTGTACCTCCATCCTTGCATCTGCAGGGCAGCTAACTTCATCAGGGCTCCCCTTCCCAAATTTCAACCTGTATTCAGTTTTGGCCTCTGCTTCCAGAAGCCAAGTTTGCATCCTATCAGAAAATGCCTTCACTTGTTCACCCTTTTTTAAAAAAACAGGGAAAAAAAAAAAAAAAAGTGCTCCAAACGAGAACACACCACAAAGCCTGTAATAAATCACAACTTTCACTTGCTTCTGTTGCATCTTTGCTTTTGATCGTTCTTTGTTGGGAGGTCATTCATTTGTTGGAGACTCCCTTCAACTGCCTTGGTCCTTCATTTTTCTGGCACATGCATTGTAACAGGATATAGTGCTCTGAGCACCAACACAAGGCTCTTCCTTGTGGCATAAAATCTTCAACTAGCTTTGCACGAGGTGTTTTTTTTTCATGTGTGAAGCAAAGGTCTAGCTCCATGCTCTTCTAGTTACCTGCCATGAGGGGGCAGAACAGCTCCACCTAGGAAGATGAACTGAGTTACTTCTAGAGAGACCCAGTGGCTCTGCAGCTCCTCTCTCCACAGGAGCAGATATTCCACTGAGGAAACCTGCAGGATAAACTACAAGTCCCTTGGGCTCAGGAGAGTCTCATCAGGTTCATGTTGTCTTCCTACACGTTTGCAATACCTGATTAGGCTGCTCTTACTGTAGACCCAAAACATAGTTAAGCCTCCAGTCATGAGAAATTTCATACCTTCTGTTGCACCTGAATCATCAAACAAGCCAAATTCAGCTCTGAATATTTAGCGAAGATCAGAATAAGCCAACAGTACACGTGGCTACTGTGTGCTGGAAGCATCGTTGTATAGGCTTGGTCAGCTGTGAAGCCAATGGAAATTCCATACACAGAGGAACAGCGTGGCATGTAGAAGGGGTCTCCAGTATATGGACCTCTGCATCTCCCAGTTCAGCTGTGAGAGGTATAGATGCATGGTTTTCTAGTAGGATCTATATTATTTTAATATATATATATATATTTTTTTTCAAGAATTCTGGGCATGGACAGTAAGTCTTTAAAGGCACTGGGGTATTTTTAGTGATGCTATTCTGAAAGTCTTCCCTGCAGAAATTGCAAATACTATTTTAAAAAGTCTCTACAGCTCTAAGTTGTATGAGTCACTAAAAAGTGGTTTATGTCTTCTTTTTTAGATTTAAAAAGAGTTTCTTCTTTCAGTGTATTCCTACTTTGTTGTCCCAGAAAAACTGACAAGGTTGTTCTTTCAGTCAAGCTGTAAGGTGTTGTTAAAGGCTTTTAGCTTGTTTTTCGTAGGTATATCAGATGATGTAGGTAATGAATGGACAGCACCATGACAGATACTTGCCTTTAAAATACAATTTAATACTGAGCTTGGACTGTTGTTTCTGTCCTGTTGGTAAAGCCACATTCATTTCATGCCAGGAGACTTTTTTTTTGTTGTTGCATGCAACATGTCACTAAAGGCCAGAATACAAGCAAAGAATCTTTATATTTGTCGTCTTTTATAGAAAATGAACATACAAGCAAAAAGGCTCACTCGAAGGCAGCGCTGAGGAACCCTGCCATCTCCACAACTTTCATAGAATCATAGAATTGTAGAATAGCCTAAGTTGGAAGAGATCCACAAGGATCATTGAGACCACTTCCTGGCTCCTTTTTGGGTGGGCACACGGGACCTCCTCTCCAAAAGCTGCTTGAACTATACATGTAGGCTCAGTGCCATGACCACTGCCCTGGGGATCCTGTCCCAGTGCCCGGCCACCCTCTGTGTGCAGACCCTTTCCCTAACCCCCATCCTGACCCTCCCCTGTCCCAGCTCCATGCCGTCCCCTCGGGTCCTGTCGCTGTCCCCAGAGAGCAGAGCTCAGCGCCTGCCCCTGCACTCCCCTCGTGAGGGAGCTGCAGGCCGCCATGAGGCCTCCCCTCAGCCTGCTCAGCTCGGGGCTGAGCAAACCAGGGGACCTCAGCCGCTCCTCACATGTCTTCCCCTCCAGACCCTTCACCATCTTTGTAGCCCTCCTTTGGACACTCCCTAATGGTTTTATGCCCTTCTTATATTGGAGCACCCCAAACTGCACATAGTACTGGAGGTGAACCCTGAACTGAGTATTTCTGCTAACACCTGAATTTCAGTCCTCTGTATCCTGTTCTGGAAGAACCTCCCACTGAAATTGGTGGAAACTGTTGAAAATTATTTTTTTCCAAAACCTGAAAGAAATAATACAGAACCTTTACAAAAATCAAAGCTAAATTCAATTCCTTAAATCCCTGATGGAAGAAATCTTATTACCTTCAACATCATTATATGCAGGACAAAGCCTGTAAGGCTTTGCTGAGTGATTGAAAAAGGCAAATTAATGGCAGCACTTGAAATTACCTGTAATTATCACTGACACTGGGTCAGCATCATTGCAATGAAAGTCTCACAGAGTGGTGACTCTCGGTGGTTCAAAATTTATACAAAACTGCAAAACAAAATGTGACCTCCACATTCAGCATTAAGGTATCCGGAGCAATTAAGCATCTGAATTCGAAATCTGCTATGTAGCTGCTTTCATTTTTTGAAAAGCAGTTAAATTCTGAAGGAAAGGATCCCAAGCGTTTTTCTGGTCAAAATCACCTCTCCTTTCCCATTCATATTTACTCAGGCCTCTCCCTTCACAGTCACCGTTACACAAAGCCTCTGCAGCAGCTATAACAACTGCTTATATGGAAAAGTAATAATAGGAAAGCATTTAATGAATTTTAAGCTGACTTAATGTAATTTAGCAGCTGGAAACAAGGAGAAGAGCCAGCACTGTGTGACCTGCCAGCTCTCTATGGATTGTCAGTGGTCAATGGAGCACAGATTTCAGAACTGCTCTCCGGGGTATGTTGGCAATGTTTCTTTTCTCCAGCTACATTCCTGATTTCAATTAAAACACAGTCTGAAGTACTCTTTCTGATAAAGCTAATACCTTCCAATAAATGCTTTTGGCTTTCTTTCTCCCCAGATGCTGTCCTTCCTCACAGTTCTTTGCTCAGTGAGTGAAGCACATACCACCTGAGAACCAGAGATGTTCTCTTTAGAGAGACTAGAACCAAAGTTTTGTCTCAAGAACACAGAGAAGAAAAGCAACTCCTTTGATTAAAAAGCAATAATTGCACCATCCCTGGGCGACTTCTCCAAATCTTCCTTTTGTTCCTTCATTGTTCCTATTTCATTATTGGGTTTTCTGTCTGCACTTTAAAAACCACCACCAACAACAACAAACCACACAACACTTTCTGGAACTATAAAGAAATTTCCAACATAAAGTCACTCATCAAACTTTATGGTTGAAGCTTTTAGTTTGCAGGGAACAAGAATACCTTGAAGTTCTTTCCTCTCTATTTTCCACTGAGTATGCGAACCTGATTGTTAACATATTGACCCAACGCCTTTGAGGCACTATAAAGCCTTTTATGATGGCCTACAATTAGTATTATATGGTTTCTTTTGAAGGAGCATTGCAACAGGTGTCTTAACTTTCTGCTCCTTCCTTCCATCCCCTCCAGTTCAATGAAAAATATGCAGTTTAATACCATTTATAAGGATCACCCCTGTTTCCAGTTCAGATGAGTTTGTGCTATGGCATGGGAGGAAATGACAATTATACTAAGCTGGGCAAGGACTGCATTTGATTTCATTTTTGCAAAACTTCATTTTGATACAAATTAATTTTTGCTGTTCTTTCAGCTGTTTTGACCTTAAAATAAATAAATAACAACAACAACAACAACAAAGAATGGAATCCCACTGTCACAGTCCTGTGATGAGCTCTGAACCACAAGACTGCTTAGAGCTTTGCAGAAACCATCCCAAAAAAAGATGGTGGCCTCCAGAAAATTTCCTTCACTTGCTAAATATGGGTTCTATAGACCACTTCAGATTCATTTGGCTGGGTTCCAGTATAATTCTTTGTAGCTCTTTGACATTTTCATTTTGTCTGTTGTTTGGGTTGATGACCAACCATTGATGACCTTGCTGTGCACAGCAAGGAGCTGGACTTCTAGGGACCTGACTGCTGATGACTCCATCTCCAAGGGTATTCAGGCAATTCCTGATTGTAATAGCTGAACATTTAAGTTAGGGTAAGAATACCTGTACCTCCTGGCCTTTACAGATCTGTGCACTGTATGAATCACAAGTGCAGGCAGCTGTTGTGGTCACAGCTCTGCAGTTAGGCTGTGCACAGCCATATGCTGGAGGTGGCTCAGGGCTTCTTAGCACTGTAAACCAAACTCAGTGATGATACCCCCTAAAGTGAGATGCTGAGGTAGGACTCATATTGTATGAGAGGAGTAGGGAGAGAAAGGAGCTACCTCAGAGAGAGAGGGGAGAGCCTGGGGAATGCAACTGGTCACATTAAAGGGGATAAGAGTGAAAACGCCAGATGAAACCTGTCTCCATCCCATTGTAGGTGTCAGCATTTTCACTGACCAGGCTCTCTGCAGCTCTGGCATATTCAGAACAGGTATCTGGTGGACCTTTATTAGTCTGCTGCCCAAGGCAGGTGCATTTGTTGTGCTTAGGATTGGCCCTGCTCTGTGTGAAGGGGCACATACAAGCAAGCAGAGGTGCCCCAGTCCCAAAAAATATGTGAAGGCCATGGAACCGTGACCTCCCACTTCTAGTAGTTATTTTAGTAGTTCCCCTTATTGCACTTTCCTGGGTAATTTCACAAGCTGTAATGTCCCAGGCTGCAGATAAAGAACATTAAGTTGGGACCATTGCTGAATATCCCTCCCCAGCTATACATTCCTGTTGTTTCTCTTGTGGTGTCTCTGGCACCCCCCTGCAGATGGGAAGACTAACCAAGTAATAACATAAACACTTTATTTGCCAATAAAGCAGGTAACACAAGAGATATGCCAAGGGCTGAAATTGTGAGGTACATCTGGGGTGAAACAAGGCAGGACTGTCTCGGCAGGCTCAGGTCAGCACAAATATTTGGTTTAGGAACTTCTGTTCAGGCAGCTGTTCGGGGGATCTGGGCCTAGCTTTCTTTTGGAGATTTTGGGCACAATGTGGATTATTTCTGGTAGAGAATTTCTTGTTTCTGCTTCAGACCATTGTCATTATAGAACAAATGCATTTGTAGTTACAGTAACAGACATAACGAAGGATAAAGAGCAATGCTATGACACTTCTTTGGGGAAAAAAAAATAACATTTCCATGCCCTTTGCCCTTTTCAAATTGACCCTGCCCCCTCTTACATTTCCGTTAGAGATAATTCCAGTTTTCAAAATAAATAAAATTAAATCAGGCATGTTAGCAATTCTTTGATCAGTATAATTAGTACCTGGGAAACAGCTTGATGCATACAAAAATCCTTGTGACTCTGATACATGCATATGCACATACTAGTTCTCAGAGACTATGAAAACTCTACACCCAAATTTTGAGAACACTTGATATCAAAGTCTGTAAACATGTACATACACTGTCTGCACTATTACCAGAGTTTTCAAATATTCAGTTAATAAATGGGTGCTTTTCTTAATTATATACTGAATTGCGAGCATTGCATTTTAAAAGGAGTTCTTGTTAATGTGAAATATGAAAAAAAAAAAAAGAACGTTTGACTAAATCTGAGGGTTCCTGAGGAATGGTGTCTGTAATTGTCAGTGCTAGAAGAGCCTAAAAGCGTCACTCAGAGCCCAGAGACGAGGTGTGAAACGCATTAGTAAGTGCTGGGGGATTCATAGTTACTCGCAGACCACAATGTGAGTGGGCAGGCTTGTGAGCCTTTCTGAAGGGCGGCATGATGCTTTGATGTGCCCAGTAATTACATTATGAGTTCTAATTGATGTAAGCAGCAAAGAGACGGTGCCTCATGGCATGGAAAAAAAAGACTGGCAGATACCTCTAGTCGTCTGCTGTGCTTCGGTAAAAGATTGTCCAAGTGAACATTTCTCCATTCAATCACATTTTCCGCTGGAAATTCCTCTTTCCTTCACATATCTTTCAACATACAAGAGTCTCTGTGGGCTCATTTGAATAGTTTGCCACACAGGTACCTCAGATGAAACCTCAGGCTGTAGCCTCAAAAGGGGCGGAAATACTGTTGTAAAGATCTCGTCTCTCTGAGAGTCACGCTGGCACTGTCTGCTGCTTTCCTGCTTTTGCATACACTTGCCAAAAAGCAGCTCTACTCCTTAAATACTGAAAAAACATTAAAAAAAAAAAAAAAAAAAAAAACAACAACAACAACAACAAAAATCACTCTCAGTGTCTGAAATGCCTCAAAACTAAGTGTCGCGGTTGTGCTGCACTTTCAGAAGATCAAAGGTAGTTTCATTAAATCCTGCATGTAAGAAGGCTGGAGCAACGTTTAAGCACTGAGGTGTGTCATGAGTCTAATTGCTCTCTCCATCTCGGCATAACAGCACCGGCTCTGTGTGAGTAATTGGGGCCAGAGCTGGTGTCTAAAATCCCCTTTCAGACCCCAATTTAGCAGCATCACATAGGTGAGGAATCAGTGACAGCGTGGGAAACATGACTCACGTTGGTAGTGATCGTAGAGATTAGAGTAGCGAATAAACCACCTCCCTAGCTCGAGTGCTGGGTGGTGGCAGTGGGATCTATATGTCATTTGCCAGCTCAGTAAATTGCCTTTTGGGGCCCCTGGTTCCCCATCTGGGACAGCACTGTTCATCATGGCAAAAGCAAGGAAGAAGAGAAGCCACACAGAAGCCACACACCACCAGAGCCACGTCCTTGGTTATTCTTCCTCATGATGAAGATGAAGAAAAACTGAGGTGAAGAGAGATGCTTTTAGGCAACACAGGGAGGGATGGGAGCTTGAGACAGACAGATGGGAGTCAGCCGTGTGGGTGACAGTGAATTCAGTCACCAGGTTTGCTTTAATGTTGCTCCTTCAAGAACTGTGTTTTAACAGGCATTTTACATGGGGATACTGGTTGCAATGCGACATAAAATCTGAACTGTGCCGTGCTTACTGTTGAAACTTTTCAGAAGTGAATTAAAATCTCAAGTATCATTTTATTGATGATTGGATCTGAGAAATGCCATTTGTAAATATGATGGCCTGGGGTGTGGTGGTTGAGCTACGTGGGAGGGATTTCTTCCTCACCACCTGAACCCAGCGCAGAGCTGGCAGGACAAGTAGATGTGGCTGCTGGCATGAGCAGGCCGTGGTAGTTACCAGATATGGAGCCAGGAGTCACACACACACCAGGCTGTACTTCAGGCAGTTTGTCACCAGAGGCTCCTTCTGGCCACGGTGGGTTGTCCCTGGCCTAACAGGAGCTAGCAAAGGCGCTGCTGGCACAGCACTGCAGAGACCGGGGAGCGTGGCCCGACAAATATCCCCATGTGGTTGCATGTCATGTGAAGACACCCACAGCGGCTTTAGGTTGTGATACCATCCGCCCAGTTTTTGTACAGCTCAGGGATGTCTTGTAAAGGCAGCCACCCAAGGCCTGTGACGCAGTGTGAAAGAGACACACCTCTGCTGTGTTTTGGAAAGCAGTGAAAGGGCTCGGACGCGCCGAGGAGAAATGTTTGTGGTGAAGGTGGAAACGAGAAGGGGAGGATGGGCTCAAGAAGACCTGTCTCTTCGTGAACCCTGCAGGCCTTCCAGAGGGCATGCTGATGGCCTGCAGCCTTTCAAAGCTTTAAAAGCAATGCCCGGCATGTGGCTCTCAGGCACGGGCTAGGGAGAATTCAGCATGCAGCGTCTGCTTTTGTGCTTCAGAGACTACGGCGCTGTTAATTCCTTTGAATATTCTCTAGGGGGCATTAATTGCTATTCATCGATAACTACTATGTTATTCTGTTAGAAGATTAACACAGAAACTTCGGTGTCTTCATCCGGTTTTGTACTCTCCAGTCTCACAGAAAGGATTGTGGAATGTAATCAGTATAAGTAAGGGATTTTTTTTAATTCATTTTTAACTTCAGTACAACAGTGGCATAATTATTGTGCATAATTCTGCAATGAATTTTCAACTAAAAGTAGTATAATTGCAGTCTATTCACTCTTCTTGATCACCTACAGGTTTATCTCCCATTCATTTGAACAGATTCAGAATTAACTTTTCCCTCTTCCTCATAATGGTAACTGACCATAACTAGATCCCAGTGTTTTGCTTACATGTATAAATGATGCTAAATCATTTTGAGTGGTTTAATGTGTATTCATCTTTTTCAAGTTTGACAAATTGCAATTTATGAGTACCAGGAGTCTGTTACTCCTCTTTTCCTGCCCCCTCAGCCCTAACACTCACCCCTCTTTTGTTATTTTACACTTTTAAAAATACAGTTGTTACTGTAATGCCAGTTAGGGTACGGATTCAAGTGGGTAAAATACAAATGTAGGAGGAAAGCTCAGCCCTGACAAGCTAAAACAGTAGTTAAGAGGATGATAGGAAAAGGTTATGCAGGAAAAGAGAGAAGAGTGAAACCAGAGCTGTAACATGGAACACTGCTTTACACACACTGCATGACATGAAGCCTTCTGGTAGGAGGTCTTCTAAAACATACGTAAAGTATGTATTACTCCTGATTGGAGTGCTGTCACCACTGATCACAGGCTGTTAAGGGACGATCAGCAGAGGGTCTGTGCTCTCCATAAAGGTGCTCCTTGACACTGCAGAGCTCTAGTAGAAAACAAAGGATGGGTCTGCCAGTGCTCAAGATCTAAGGGCAGAGTGACACAGAAGATGCTGTGGTGGGGTCTGTTACAGACCTCCTGACCAAGACGTAGAGGGTGAGGCTTTCTACAGACCATTACAGATGTCTCCAGACTGCAAATGTTTGTCTTCATGGGAGAATTCAGCTATCGAGGTAGTTATTTTGGGGCCTGCACTGTAAGCAATCCAAGAAGTTCCTAGACTATGTGGGTGTCAATGTTATAATGCAAATGGTAAAGGGGCAGTACTTAACCTGCGGCTCACAAAGTGGATAGAATTGATGGAAAATATGGCAAAAATGGTAAACTGGGCTACAGTGACCATTGTATGATTGAGTTCAAGATACAGAGGGAGGCTGGGAAGAGAAGCAGCAGAATTAGGACTCTGGACCTCAGGGTGCAGATTTTGACCTAGTTAGGGAATTTATAATCACAATTCCTAGGGAAGCTGCTAAGGGGGGATGGGGCACAAGAGGACAGGCTGGTTTAAAAACATAATAAATGAAAACAAGCAAAAGAAATCCATCTGATGGTACAGGAAGGATGTTCAGCAGAAGGCTCATGTGACTAAGCAGGGAGCTGTGTGGTGAACTAGTAAGGCAACCAAACAGCATACAAGAATTGAAAAGGTGAATGTACAACAAAGGAAGAGTATAAAAAGATATATGAGCACTTAATAACAGAATTGAGGAAGGTCAAAGCCCAGCTGGAGCTAAGACAAAGAGAGTACGTTATAACAGGAACAGATCCTACAGGTATGCTAATTACAAAAAATGTTCAGAGTGCGGGCCCACTGATGAATGGGGGAAAACAACATAATGGCTCAAACAATACAAAACAATAACCCCAATGTCTTTTTTTTTGCATTAGTTTTTGTAGATAAAGCCTACTCCCAGCTCTATACATACCATCACAATTTGTTGTGGATGACAGCCTACTGTGAAGGAGCAATAAGCTAGAGACAACTACCACTGGATGTACTATGGATGTGATCCATAGTACTTGATGAGATTCATCTGATGGCACTGAAAATGATACTTGATGTGTCTGTGAGACTTCTATCGTCAGTGAAAAGTCGGGGTGATCCGTGGATGTTCATGAAGACTGGAAAAAGGCTAGAGGCTAAAAGGCCTACCTTGCATAAGGGCAAAAAGGAAGATCCTAATATGCCATTTAACGTCACCTCAGTTGCTGAAAAAGAACATCTTGTAATTCATAGCAAAGATAAGAAGGCAGTGGCCTGTATGAGGAGGCAGATGGCACCGTTAGCAAATTTGCAGACAGTGTTAAATGGGGGGGAGTGATTGACACAGAGAATAGCACAGCTTTAGTCCAGAGGAATCTGCAGGAAGTTGAAGATTGGACCAACAGAAATTTTATGAGATTAAACAAGAAGAAATGCAAGGTTCTGCACTTGGGGCAGAATAACCCCAGCATTGGTACAACGTGGTAACTGGCTGAGGAGGAGCATAACCTGGAGAGGACCTCAGGGTTTTGGTGGACTGTCTGAACAATGTTTGGTTGAGCCAAAAGCCATTGTTAAATTAAACCACCCAGTGGGCTAGAAGGATCATAGCCAGCAGCTCAATCAAAGTTGGTGTTCTTATACACCTTTACTTGGCAAGGGTGAGGCCCTACGTAGAGTAATGCATCCCATACTGACCTTCCTTCCTGTCCCCAGTTCAAAGGAGGCTGTAAAGAAACTGGAGGAGTCCAGGAGAGAGCTGAGGGGTTTATCTGGTGAAGAGGGGGCTATAGGGTGATCCTAGCAACAGCCTACAGCGACTGGAAGAGGAATAACAAAGACAATGGAGACAAACTCTTTGCTGTAGTAGCTGACAATGTGACAAAGCAACAGCCCAGAACTGCAGTTGGAAGGTTTGGGTTAGACAGTTGGAAAAAAAAAAAACATGAAGGAGGGTAGTGCAGCCCTGGAACATGTGCAACAGAGGCTGTGCAGTCTCCATCCCAGGAAATTTTCAAGAGTTGGCTAGCCAAACCCACACCTTAACTGTATCAAGCAGAAGGATGGACTATATGATCTCCCTGGGTCCCTTTTGAGCAACATTTTATGATCTTGTGATAAAGTGATAAGTGTTGTCTTTAAATAATAGCAGATGTCTGTATGATTACACAGATGCAAAAACAATATGATCAAGGTGAGTCAGGCTTCTGGGTCAGGGCAAGAGCAAAAATCTCTAGGGCTTTTTAAGAGTAATGTTGTATTTTTTCTTTATGTCTGTCCTGACTAAAGAGTGGTCATGTTTTTCTGCCTCCGGTAAATGTTTCCTGAAACACTGTTCTTCCTGATCCCAATAGCCACTGAGCAGGGAACTCTTTTTGTTTTCCATTCTGGTTTCCATTATTAGTCTCTGTGTCTCATCTGTCTGCAGGTTCCTCTCGTACTTCGTTGGGAGTCTGAAGTAACTTCTGCTGAACTTTTATTTGTTATGCACTTGTAACAAAATCATTTGGTGCTTGACTCCTGAACCGTTCTCTTGATTTTCACTCCTGGGTGTCTCTGCTGGGTTCTGTTAGGTTTTGTTGTTTCTGTTGCTGGTGTTAAAAAGCTTTATACATACAACTGCAATGAGCAGAGCTTGTATGAAAGTTGAATTTGTGGTCTTCTCCTTTACTCTGCTTCAGTTTTCTCTGTATTGGGGGTTATAGTTACCATCCTTTCCACAAAAAAAAAATAAAAATATAAAAATAATAAAAATCCAGATGCAGGATGCAGGCTAGAGTAATGAAAGAAGTCAGTAGTAATGCTGTAGTACACTCCTCCTCCCACAGAAAAACATTAGGTGCCTACAACACCTGCAGAGGCTCAGGGGGTTTTCATGAGGTGACAGAGGCTGAAGAGTAACCTATGGACATGGCAGCCTTCTTTGAGAATCCCTGGATGTTTAAGCAGAAACCATCTTGCTGAAGCCAATATTGCTCCTCTGAGCCCTCAGTGAAGACCAGGGTGTAGTAAAGACACTAGAAGTGTGTATTTTTTGGAGGGCTGTGGGAGAGGAGGAGCATGGAGAGAGGTGCAGAGTAGCTCTATCAAGCTCACTGAGACTTTATGAATATTCTCTCTGCATTTCAACCAAAACCTGAGACAGCTCAATGCTATTGCAAGCACCTGCTCTGCTGAAACTAGGCTGTGGCCTCCTTACTCTCCAGACAGTGCCTTTTGCAAGGGAGTGTGTGTGGGACTTTCTCAGGCTTTCCTGTTGCGTCTGTTCTGTCTTGTATTAATAGTCACTGAACCACAGAAAGACTGACGAGGCTTCCTTCATATTCTTGTTGTGAATCAGGCAGAGCAGGGACATGCATCTGGTTCTCTCACATGCCACATTAATTTTTCTCACAAGCATATCACTGACTATCTGGGGTTCCTTTCTTTCTATTTTTTGAACAGAATTTGCATCTCTTGTTGATACTGCCTTATTTTACCCCAAAGTTTGTTTTTGACTGACTAGCATTGTCTGACAATAGCAAACATCTTGAGAAGATCATTGTCCCTCAACCTTTGAAGAAAACAAAGAAACAGCAATGTAGGGCATCTCCTCCATGAGATTCAAAGATTTGTGCATTTCAGATGTTAATTCCACAGTAACTTCTTGAGACGCAGTGATTGCTTATATGTACCTCAGAGTTTACTGGATTTTGCCTTTCTCTAGGTCTTTATGTGTAGCCACACAACTAGGAATCCTACCAACTTCATTGTGCTTGTTATTAGCACACAGAAATAAAAAAAGAAAAATAGAGCACCCCCCCAGACAGCTGATGAGCAACAGGATTCAATAGGATGAAGCAAGGAAAGAAATGTAGAGGGTGTGGGGGCGTGGGAGAGAAGAGGAAGACACTGATGCATTAATGAAGTGGACATAACATTGGAAAAGAAGTTTTTGCCTGTTGTCTGTCTTTCCACCCTCTCCACAGTGTATCTTCATTGATAAACAATTTTTGATTAAATTCAGCTTCCAAAAGCTGTGTACATTTTTCTGGGACTGACTTAGAGCTGTGCTAGTATTATGGATCTTATTACCTAGATTTTACTGTTTTATTTGGTGGTTTCCATTCCTTTGTGTCATTGCTACACTATCTTCCTTGTTTTTTTCTTTTGTTGTGTGCTGTTTCACATTTGAATGGCTACTCCTCTATGAGGTGCCAGCTGATTCTGTCCTTTCTTTTTATGTTCTTCTCCCATTTCACGTCTTTTTGACTAGGTGTTGGCTGGATTATTGCTCTCATGAACATGTTTCTGTTAATGACTTCAGAATTTAGCACCACCTTCAGCTCTCTCAGCTGCACATTTTGGTTTTACTTTGATACTGCTGCCCCATAGTCTAATACTATCCCTAAACAATAGGTCCCTGTAATCATTTCCAGCATTCAGCTACAGTACAAAAATTGCTGTCGTTGAAACCCAAAGCAACTGTGTTGTATTCAGAAGAAAAATTGCTGGCCACCGAGTTTCTTGTGATTTCTGATGTCCTTGCAGTAGTCTAAGAGGTAGAAGCTCCCCTTGCTGTGTGAGATGGAGCCCAAGTATGACAGTGAGTTCTTACCTACTCAAGCAGTCTCTCGCTGCCTCCAGAAGAAAGCAGCAGGGCAGATTTTTAATTGTGTTTGGCTGCTCCTTTGAGGTTGCAGGTGCGCTGTCAATGGGTTTTACACAGTGCAGATTGGAAATCTCTGGCTTAGAAGAGCTGCAGTACTGTAAACTTTGAACTGAGGTAGCATAAGGAGCTATTCTTGGTTCGCTCAATACCTTTATCAACAATTTGGAAGGAAATGTGTAATCATCACATAGATGCAGTTGATATAAATTGTACAGGCTGCAAATCACAATGTGATCGAGTAGCTTTATGCCAACGTGTAAGACCTTCAGGCACAGAGCTCACTCTGGTTTGCTCAAAAGAAAGGGACTGTTCAAAGCCTTCTCCTACCACTTCTTTAAGTGTAAATGGTAAAATACATAGCTTGTCATTTCCCCACTGATCTGTTCCACTGGAGACAACTTGCTTCCACATAATGCTGCTTTGTGAAGGAAAGGTTTGGGTTCCTTTTGTGAGGTCTGATAGGTTGTAGATGAGAGAAGCCCACTCACTCTCTGCAGGTGCCTGTGGGCACTGGTGTGCCACCAATACAGGTGGGGTGTGGACCCTTCCTCACCATCTGTACTTAGGGAAGGCTAATATTGCTCATGATTTATCAACACACACAGACACACAAATTCTCATGGAGTCAGTGCTGCAACACTGCGCAGGTGAGCAGAAAAGCAGGATGCTGTTCACATTCTTTTCTCTCCTCTACATATTCACACATGTAGCCAAGTGGCTTTTTAGTTCATTTTTTTCCTGGCAATTAATAACGCCCTCTACTTCTAGTAACAGCTCACGTTTGGCAAATGTGATTATGGCTCATTCTAGGCAAGTAAATTAATATTAAATGCTAATGTGTGGATGGAAAAATGTGGAAGCAAAGAAGTTTTGATCCAGTAGTATAGCTATAGACCACAGAGCAATTATTTATCATGTGGATCAAGCACTTCAGAGCATTTTCTAAGATTAAATCTTTCAGAAGATTCACTGCTATTTGCTGTCAAGTTTTGTTTGCACAAGCAGAAATAGCTGGTGGCACAGTGGTTTTATCCTACCAGTGAAATAGTTGGGTGAGGTCTGCATAGAATCCTTGCATTTTCTCACAAACGCTTACACCTGAGGCTTTCTGTAGTTTGGCATGCAATTTCAGCTAAATATGAGATTTTTAAAGGAGCCTGTGTCTTCTCTGGCAAACACAGAAAACAATGTGTTGTTCTGAAGGAGGATTAAAATCTGAACAAGTGGAATGTAAAGCCTTGTGAAGACAGAGGAGATAAATGTAATGAAGACAGAGGACCTTCCTCTTCTTCTTCCCCTTTCCTCCTTGTAATCATTGTTTAATACAATGGGGAAAACATTTCTGCTCCTGTATTGCTACTCCCGTCCATTTGCCTTTTTTCTCTGATTGCAACGTACAATCTGACATTCGGAGTTACATTATAGGGAAAAAGGTTTGATACCTCTTCACCTCAGGTTGACTGTGTCTTTGTCAGGATCTGCCTTCAGAGCTAAAAAGAAGTAATGTGCATCTACTCTGGGCACAAGTTTGGGTTTTGTTTAAAGTTAGTTTAAAAAGACAGGTTACCTCTAGCTTTTCCAAATGGCAGGATGCCCAGCAAATCTTTACTCTCTGATGTTTGGCCTCTCTTTTGTTTTATTGTTTTTCACTTCTTAGGCTCTGATATAATCTCAGGTTCCACTAAGACATTAATGACATTTTTTGTCAGGAAAAATCAAACAATGAAGCCCGATCCAACCTTAAAGAAGCCAATGGACTGGAGTGAGTTTTATGTCTTTCCTGAATGATCACCACACACCTGACTGTATATTTTAAGATAAAATATCACATCATTAAAATGAGAATTTTCAGACATGCTTCAGAAGCACTCTGGTGTATATGTAGCTTCATGTACATATACACGTTCATGTATATGTACATGAAGCTAGCATTGACTCTCTAGCTCCTTTTCAAGATGATTTGTGCAATATCAAAATATTAACATGTTTGCATGAATAATGCTGACAATCATTACAAGCCCACCTTTTGCTGAACTGTGCAGTCACTTCCGTGAATCAAATGTAAAATTTGGGCTGAGTCAGTAGATTTTGCCAAACATTGTATTAGTCGTAACAGCGTCCCATTTTATAATATTCAGAAACTGTAAAACTAATGAAACACACACACACAACATTCGTCACGACCACTCACAAAGTCCACTAGTACTGCATAGGCTGAGCAACCAGCTCCCATTTCAACTACCTGGGGTTGCACCAAACTTTTCTCCTTAGCAGAAGGTATGGCAGGCAGGACACTGAGGAAATGTAAAGAAAGAAATGAGCCCTGAGGGAGCAGCAGACCAAAATGTTTCCTTTCTATAACATTTTCTGTGGTTCCCTCACTCCTGTTCCTCTGCATACACACACGTACACACATGCCTGTCTGCATTGCTCTCCGTGTCCAGTGGTTTGCTGCCGAGCTTACTCCGAGACAAGCATCTGGCATTTGCTGTGCTCTGCAGATGGGTCGTGAGTGACACGCACACCGTGCAGCTGCCTGTATCTGGCACTCAGGTGATTAGTTGTTTGCTAATCAACCGGCAGCTCCATTAGGAGAGTTGGAGGTTAGGAGAGGGTGATTAAATATACAGAAAGAGAGGCTGTTATGTATTTGTGGGTGAAATGCTGGATGATAATTACAGGAGATGTAAGGATTGTTATTGTAACCAGGGCCGTAACAAGAATTAAATCTATCTATTCAATCAGCTTGTCACTGAATATACAATGGCAGTTTCCAAAAGCAGAACAAAAATAAAACACTGCTCTGCTTTGCAGCAAGAATAAAGAGACATCTCCATGTATGCATTAAAAAGCTGTGGTCACCTGCAAAAATGATCAGATTTCCAACTAAATCAAACATGCAGTTTCTCACAACCGCTTGCAAAGGACGTCAGGAGTTATGTGTGAAAAGAAAAGGAGTGAAATCTGATCGCTGTGTGCTGCTCGGTTCAATTAGTTTAGCTAGCTGACCAAAATTGCAGGTGTTAATTCTGCAGGTGCCAGTTGGGTCTAATCAATCTGCAGGTTTTATCTGCAGCTCAGCTGGCCAAGCGACAGGCTTAATACCTAGCAGAGTGGGCTGGTCACCTGCTATGCTGTGATTTGTTGCTGTGTTTTATGAAACTAGTAATAAGATATAACTCAATATAATTTCTCACTTATTGTGTAATTTATTGGAGCATTTAACCTATATGGAATGAGGAAAAAATCATTGAATGATTTTAAAATGCCATCATTTTATCATTAAAATGCACAGGGCGACATCCTAAGGTTGCTATTTTTGACCTCTGTAGTAATGAAATAATGTTATTAATCTTGAATAAAATGCTCCTGTGCGGAGGGCTGAAGCACATAACACAGGAGGGTGGGCTGAGGGAACTGGGTATATTTGGGCCAGAGGAGAAGAGGATTGAGGGAGATCTAATTGCTGTCCTCAACTGTCTAGAGGAGTGTGGTAGTGAAGGCAAAGCCAAGCTCCTCTCAAAATTGCTCAGCAAAAGGACAAGAGGCAGTGGTCACAAGATGCAGCAGGGAGGCTCTTGATGGGTAGTAGGAAGGAAATTTTTTACCAGGAGTATAATCAAATGCTGAAGAAGTTTTCTTCAAAATGTAGTTTCTCAGTCTACAGAGATATTGAAAACTTGATCTGTTGTGAAGCTAGCCCTGCCTAGAGCTGAAGTGGAGTCCTCCGGAGACCCTTCCCACCTGGAATCTTCCTGATGCTCTTTGCTCCTGTTTGAAGTTGGACCTTGCTGCCTGCCATGCTCTCTGCTCCATTCTTTCAGCAGAAGGTGGAGCTGAAGTCCTCATCTTTGGATCCTGAGAGAAATCGGGGAGGACAGCGGAAAACAGTTGCTTTGAAAAAGAAGCTTTTGAAAAGTGAGCGTGGCTTTGTTAATTTACTGTTTCTAATTGAAAGCTTACAGGGAATATGGTTTTGCTTTCTAGTGGTTAGCCAGCTGACTCATGCACCATCACTTGCAAGGACCACACAGGACAAACTCTGCACTGAGTTATGCCGGGACACCTCATAGGCTTCATCATATCTGCCTGTGCAATAGGGCCTATGAGCAAATAACTGGCTCACAAAAATACTACTTGGTTTAAGTTAACTAATTCCAGAGATTTTGCTAAGTAAACAGTTCTTCTCCCTTGAGTGCCTGTAAAAGCAAGAAGGCCTCTCGAAGCCAAAGAGAGCCTGTGGAATAGTTAATAAAACAACAAATGGTTAGAAATGGAGTTTAATGAGAAGAAAGGACAAATGGTGCTGGGCAGGCACAGGGTTAGCATCCTGCCTGCTGCCCCTCCACCTCCTTACTGAGTCCTGCCTTCGGTCCTTTGAGGCAGGGGAGCACTGGGACCTGGGCAAGGTTTTGTTGGCCACCAAGCAGGCAAGCCTTGAGGGATAGAGGGGTAGTTGTAGATGTGTGTCTTTGGGAGCTCTGTGAGAGCTCTGCGGTGGTGTCAGCCCTGGCAAGATGGAAGAGTGGAGGGTGGTCATATTAGATGTGGTCTGAGACAGATAATGCCATTTTGCCTACTCCATCAACACCATTTTCATCACAGACATCAGCACCAGGTAAACTTTTGATGCTGGTTCCCCCAGCATTTCCAGTGTCTACTGTGTTTTCTTTGCTTCTGCAGATGTGTGCGTACAAAGCGATGGTGTGTTGGTCACTTTAACTGGCCCTGCCTTCTGCAAGAGCACGCATAAATTGCAGGCGTTTCTGGACTCCCACACAGCTTTTCTAGACCTGAAGCCGCTGGTGTCTGGGGGTGACATTGTGCACAGAAAGTTTCCTGCAAGCTTGCCTCTCGCAGCAGTGCTCGTGTAATAAGCCACCTCCCAGTTCTTCTCAGGCACTTTCAAAATGAGTATGTTGGGTATAGACAGGGGAATTGCAGGACTTTAAAAGGAGAGAAAAGGGACTGCATGGTTGTGTATTCATTTTGTAGGCCTTCCTATACTGTTCTCATTAAGGGGAAGATAAACCATCTCCTATGATTGCAGTCTGTGATTCCCAGCCCAAATTGCTCTGTCCTGGGAAATGTGCTTGGGCTGCTGTCAGAAACTGCTGTGTTTCACTGACTTAAAATGCTTGCCTGTAAACGAAAAGGAATAAGATAGTCCTGGGAGGTGTCCTTGTCCTCTGGAAGAAACTGGGGGATTGTGTGCCTTCAGCCTGGAACTGGTTTTGTTCCTTGGGCCTAGGCCTGTGTGATCACAGTATGTAGTGCAGGGAGGTTTCATGGGTTATCTTTGCAAACCCGCCCTGAATCATCGAAAAAGCCAACTCCCTGTGAGATTGCTGTATAAAACACCTGCTGTAGAAGACTCTCTTATTTATTCTCCTTTTAAAAAAGGAACATTTCATCCCTTGGTGGCAAAGAGTTGATGGAGTGAGTTCCCCCTGCCCCAACCCTGATATGCCTGCATGTGATCGGCTGGACCTGCTTTCAGGTGCTCTTAGATAGCAGTCAGTAAGGCAGGACCCCTTTGTAGGGCCTCATGAGGAGGTTACAGGGTGACATTGGTGCTTGTTCCCTCCTGGAGGGATCTGGAGATCAATGTCATGCCAGAGGGTATGGAGCTCTGTGTTGTGAGGAGGCTTGTGTGATGCCTGAAGGCCTTCTGTGTGCATAGAGAGGTTCCTCTGCTTTGGGGCACCCTGAGTCAGATAGTCTTTTGAGTGACCTAGCAAGGCACTGTAGACACAGCCAGCACCTCTTCTTTCTTCTTTTGTATCAGGGTTAGGTGCACGACTCCGGAAACCTCTTCCCCAGGTAATCCTTCGGCCCATTTACTGCACTTTTGCAACTTGCGAAGGGTTAAAGAGATTTATCTGGGCAGGGAGGCCAGGTAGGTTTAGGAGGGGTGCTAGAGGGGCTCCATCCCTCCCTTCCACCTGCTGCTGTGTAGCCATGCAGATTTACACAGCGCCCGGGAGCTCCCAGCACAGCGGGTTAAGCTGGGAGCTCACAAAACACCCCGGCTCCTCCTGGAGGCACGCCGTGTGGAGCAAAGGGCCCAGCACAAAGAACCGCTTTCCGTGCCCACACCTTCATTTAATGAGCAGTAGCTTCCCCCTGCGGACAAGTCCTCGGGCTGTGGCAAGCAGCCGTCCTCTATTCTGTGTTTGTCGGGTGCCTGGCAGGGCCTCGTTTTAGGTTGGTACTTAGGCAGTATTGTAGTAAATTATAAAAGATCCTCTCTTTGATGCCTTGTGGGAGAAGGCTCTGGGCCTGATTTCCCCCTGCCTGGTTCCTTGTGTTGTGATTCGCACCAGCCACTGTAAAACGCTACCATGCTGGTTTGGTAACCACTTTGCCACAGGTATAAATTACAGCCCTAGGTGCACAGCGGTGGGGGAATGAGGCCAACTATCTCTAAAGGTCAAAGGAGCATTCATCCCACCACCAAGTCTATTGTGGCTTCATTGTGACTTCGCATCAATCAAAGCGCTGTTGTTGTTAAAGCATTTTAAATCAATACAAAATAAAAAAAAGACCCGCACTTTCCTTTTCTGCCTCTTTGTTCTGTGCAGAAATATCTTGTTGTACTCCAGTCTTCTCAAACAATGTTCCTGTACATACAGGTTACAGATATAAGTGTATTTAGCCAAAAACAGAGTATAAAGGGATGGGATAATTCTCACCCAGCCCGAAATAGAAGGGAGAGGTGGTTAGAAACAATCGCTGTAATTGTGACTTCCTCAAAGAGAACGGCTCTGATGTCAGATACAGGGAAAGAGGAAACAACCGTTAGCATACATTATGGTTTAACCAAAGGTGCAATTTGTTCCAGCTTTCTGATGAAATCTTCTCCCCTGTAAAAAGGAAATATGAGCGGAGCAAGCAGAATGCTGTCAGAGATACCCAGCTGTACAGAAGTGAGCGAGGAGCAGGTTTGATCACTCTCAGCTGTCCGGCACAGCCTGTGAGAGCACACGCTTGCTTTCAATTCTCTCCTAACATGCCTTCGCTTTGATCTGGAGAAAGCCCCATAAAAACAGAAACTTCCACTTGACAAGGTTATGTTACAGTTCCTAAAAAAAGAGAAAAGAAAAAAAAAAGACTGAAATAAAGTAAAAGCCAAGATTATACTATGTTTGACAACCATATCAGGACTTTTGTTTGCATTTAGATTAAAGCATTGAGTTTCCTTTGGTCAATCTGTTACTAAATCTGAGTGGCTTATAATTTCTGTTTTCTGGGTATGCTATATTTATCTGAGAAAGCCGGTCATGAATCAGTGTCACATTAAAATATGCCTTTTAAGTTGAGGTAGTGGTTAACTGGGAACTCACGAAATTCTTCTGAATTCTCCATTTGATGCTGCTCATCCAGCACGTGCACATCTCCAGTGTTCCTGTTGCGTTTCATTTTGTTGTTAATTAGTGATGGGCTAACTTTGAAGTTGGCCCCACCTGAGTCAGAGGCTGGACCAGATGACCTCCAGAGGTGCTTCCCAAGTGCAGTTGTTCTGTGAGCCTTTGCCCTTCCTGCTCGCAACTGGCATACTGGTCTGTGGTGAGCCTCACTGTCACTGCTCTTGTGACCTGGGCTCAGCTGATGCTGATGCCTGGTCCCCACTCAATAACACAAAGGAAAGTGAGAAACATGAGGCTTCCTCTCTGTCAGCCCTAAAGGAACTGCCTTGACAGAAAAGTACAGAAAACAGTGATTCTCCTGAAGTGTTTGTAAGCCATGTGACTGAATGTATGCATTTTACAGAACAGTTATTTTAGAAGTTCTACAGAAAAGAGATCTTTCTCTATCAAAAAAAAAAAAAAAAAAAAAAGGCTTTTCACAAATCTCTGTATGATCACACTGATCTTCCCATTACACTCCTGTAAGCCTCATAAAAGTAAATTTGCTGGGCCTTCGTGACCTGCCAAACAATTCTGCCATGCCCAAGCTGGAGGCAACAAAACGTGGCTTCAGTTTCTAGCGGTCCTTTTCAACACACTTGCATGGCATCAGCTCAAATTCCCTTCTCTGCAACAATGTGAGTGTATAAATTGTGCCCAACGGAAAGGGGGGTGGTGACATTTTCCCATTCACATGATATAAAAAGGGGTTAAACAGAAAATACTCAGTAGGAAATGGCAGAGGGAAGAACATTGGATCAGTGGTTTGGGAAGCATTGCTGGTTTTCTTCTTCCTTCCTGTCCTCCAAGGAGTTTTGGCAACAGTCCCATTCCTTTACAGGTACAAATGCTTAACACAACACCTTGTGCTGGCCATGGGACCATCTGGTGGACAGGCCCATGCCTTGTCCATTGCAAGGGGGAGTCTGTTTTCAGCAGTGCCTGAAGGATGCACTTACATTACCTTGTAATGCCAAAATTTCCCACTTTTATGGGTGGAGAGATGACATGCCCTCGAGGAGCTCTAAAGTCCCCTGTGGGAGGCCAGCCCTCTCTCTGGGCAGGAGGAATGAGGAGCCAAAAGCTGAAAATCAAACAGTCGAGGAGGACGACAGAGAGGGGCTTCCAGCAGAACAGCTTATTTTTCTTCATTTTTATGAACATCTCTTTAAATTAGAAACCTAGACAACACTTGGTACGGAAGACAAAGCCAAAAAATGTTGCGTCTGTCAAAAGCACTGCTGATGTGCCGCTCAGCAGAGCGTTTAGTCACCTGTTGCTCAGTTATACACATTTTAAACGGAGTCCTGGCTTGAAGTAAGTGGGGCTGCTGTCTCTATTGCTAGCAGGAGTTACAGACAGAAGTCTGTGATTTTCCAATGGAAATTGAATTGAGAGATTTTCATTTCAACAGGAGCATCGTTTAGCTAAGGATAAGGGCGACTCATCCCCAAGTTTGCAAGCTGCTGTTCCATCAGGTTGGCAATTGGCAATAACAGCTTCTCCATTCTCCTGCAAGTCAGAGTAAAAAATTACCTGGATTTTTCTACAGATGCTCCGGTTTCATAACTCCAACACAGTGCAGTGTGCTATCATGTGATGTTGTAATTAGCTAAAAATCGTGCAGGAGGCTGCGAGCAATGTGCTGAGTGAACTGGGACATTTGGAGTCCGTAGGCACACGGCCTTAAGGCTGACGAGATTAATGCTTTTGGCATCACACAGAGCCAGTATTATGTTCATGCTGCGCTAGGGATTTCTTTTTCCACAGACCTCCTGATTGTAAAAGGGGATTCCAAAACTCACATGCGAGCAGCAAATGTCTCCAAGTACACTGTGGCACTCGGCCAGGAACAGAAACCCCCGTTACTGTCCGCAGCGGCGGTACGCTGGGTTGGAAATCGGAGAGGCGGCCGAGCGCGGCGTATCGCGGCACGCAGGAGTCATGTGAGAGAGACATCAGGGAACAGTAGCTGACAGTCACATCGCTGCCAGTCAGAAAGGGATCGGTGCTTAAAAGGGAGCCCTGGATGCCTTCAGCATGACTGAGCCCGCTGCTAATCTGCATACGTCTGGATTAGAAGTCACACCATCATAAAGATGCCATGATCCAGGCAGTGCCCATATGTCACTCGTGCGGTGACAGTTCCTAAATATCCTGTCCCCCACAGCTCTATTCCTAAGTGTAAACAACAAGTAGAAGGCAAAAGGCAGAGCGCACAGCCTCTAAAGCCTCCCAGTCCTGATCCCGGTGTCTTCAGCACCGCTAGCTTTTTATCCTCTCCCCGTATTTGCACATCTTTGTTGTTTGAAAAAGGGGATTATTGCATTTGCCAGTAGTCTTTCATTTTAGTCCTAAAACAGCATTATTATGTGGTTTGACCGAATATATCACTCTTAATCAGATGCAGAATGGCATCCCCTACCTTCCTGACAGTGTTATGGACCACGTACCGTTTGATTTAGTCTGGTGACAGGCCTGTAAATCTGGACTTTGTACCAACCTCCCTGCTGGGGCAGTGCCTCCTTTTCCAGCCTGAATGCAAATGCTCCCAGAGGTGGGGGCTTGTTCCGAGCAGCCAGAAGGTGACTATCAGTGCTGATGCATGTGCACCTGATTTTGAGCACAGCCACGAGCCTGAAGCAGAAAGGCAGATGGTTTGGGGCAGATTGATGCAGATCATTTTCGCCATGTGGCTAAAAGGAATCAAAGTTCAGGTTTGATCAGCCCAGCTCTGCGCACTGATGGACAATACATGCTGTACATCTTTTTTCTTTTTTTAATCAGTGCACTGAGTGCTGAGCAAGACGTACGTGACGTGGCTTTCCAAAATATTTTTCACATGCCTATGATGAACTGTGATTTCCACAGCAGACTGAAATTAGGAAATACACAACAAGGGTTTTTGTTTATTTTAACATGAAGATCAAAGTAAATGAAAGTCTCCCGCTGAGGACAGCTGTACCATACACGTGTGACCAATTACCTCTTGAACCAGAACAGACTTTACTGAAGGCTGCAAGTCGTTGTTAACCTGCTGCTGCAGAGGTAAAAATCTTTGCTCAGGAGGTTGTTTGTGGAGTCTCCTGCATTGCACATGGAGTGACAGGCAGAGGGGAGGGAGCAGATTGCAGCCTGCACTTAGGATAACACTGGTAGGTCAGAGACCTCTGCAGAGCAGCTTCAGGTTTCAGACTATCTGGCAATCCTTGCCAGAACTGCTCCTGCTCACCTGAGGGCGAGGAGGGAACGAGTTGTGAAGATGCAGAGCCTTTCTGTTTGTTGCAGAAGCCAAGGACCTGAGGCACCCGTTGAAATTACAGGTGTTCACCACTCGTCGCTCCTGCTTCACGGTCTTGTTGGTATTAGTACTCAGATGCCTGGAGGAAGCTGGGCCTTCAGTACAGTAGTGCCAGCCCAGTTCCTGCTGGGTCTGATTCTGGGATACAAAATGCACTGAAAGACAATTAAAACTGAACCATTTTTTTCTTGTCTGGAACTACCCATATGTTCTGAGCAGTTTTATGTACTAGGAACTGGGATCTGACTGGTTCTGGGAGGATTTTCTTGTGTTTTTTTTGTGTGCCTGGGAAGTCTCCATCTACAAGTGAGGCCAGACGTCACGAAATTCTTAGTTGTTCAAAGATGCTCATGGCAATCTTTCCAAACATGAGTTTAGGTGCTAAACTTCTACTGATTTCACAGAAACAGTGGGAGTCAGCCCATTGGCCTATTTAGACACACTCAAAAATCCCACAGATACCTATCTATGTCTTCCAGCAGCAGTGAAAACCTCTCTCTTGGTGCTTTCTAGAGTATGCTGTCACTAACATTGAAAGGTCAGTCGGGGTTCCAGTAGTCTTTGGACCAGACTGGAGTGTAGGAAGGAGACACATGCACATCACAGAGGAAACCTGAGTCCCGCACAGGAATGTACAGCTAAGTCTGTAGTGGACTTCGCTCCGTGTGAATTGGAGCAGATGGCCACTTCTCGCTGGAGACAGAAATGTGGGCTGAGGATAGCATGATTTAAATACAGGCATAAATCTGGGATCAGAGTCTTGATATTTCAGGCTGAGCTAGCTGATTTGGCTGTGTACTTTTTTTTAATATTAATTTTATTTTTTAGAATTTAATTCATGGCAGTCAATGCAAAGTTTATTCTAAATTATTCAATATCTGTGGGCCCTGTAGGTATTATTACAAGATAACTAGCTTTCCTGGGTTAATGTTGCTTATTCTACTTTTGAATAAAGCTAAAAAATTCATTGTTACAAGCTCAGAGCTTACCTTGTTTGATCTCACATACCTTCCGTGCTGTGGAGTCAGAGCTGCACTGACTTTTGAGGGCTGGGTGCAGTGCTTGTCCAAATCCATGAAAGATGAATAAAAAATAATGTATGTACTTACCTCAAGGACACACCAACAGGAGCCAAAGTCACTGTGATGTTAATACAGATGCTCCCAGCTAAAATGACATTCTTGGGCTTAGGGATTTATGTTTACTTTATGGGCTGTTAACCAAGTACATAACATTGTGCCCAGAATAAAAGACTTACATAAGCTGGAGTGCTCATGCTGTGGCTTCCATGACATGGGACAGCTCGCAGAAAACTATCCTCAGGAGCCTCGAGAGAAGTTCTTCATTTCACCCTGTCCTTCCCAAGATGTCCATTGTGTTAGCCCACTTGACTCTTGAGGACTGAATTCCCTTCCCTCAGTCTTCTGCCATGAACTTCCTATGTCAGAGTAGGAAGGGGTTGGCAAGAGGCACACAGACAGGAGATAAAAGTAATTTAAGGAAGAAGGAAGGCCTTCAAAGCCTGGAAGAAGACTGGTAGCTGGGAAGGAGAATAACCACTGGGCTGCACAGGAGGTGAAAGGGAGAGCTGGCAGCACCAGCACAGCAGGACCACAGCACTGGTTTTGCTGGTCAAGATCTGTACCGAGCCTTGGGCCGGACAAACACAGCCAGCCCGAGGGTGAGCTCAAGTTTTCAGCCACCTTGACGTGTGCGTAAGGAGAAGACATATGGGGTCCATGTGTCCTAGCAGCGCATCGCCTACAAAACCTAATCATAAGTATGCAGCATAAATCATGATATGCAAATCTGCCTGTGCTGGCAGCTCTCACCCAGCCTGCCTTTAGCTTTACCTTTTGTTTCTAGTGCCTGCAAGCAGTATCCTGAGGGCAGAGTGCCACCAGTGCTGCAGAGCACCCTAGGGCATTTGTGGCAGTGATGCTCGGCCATACAGCAGGGTGGCAAAATGCACAGAAACCTTCTGAGATTTTGGATTTATCATGACTGCTGTGATGGGAGGCTCAGCATTAGGCATACCTGATTAGCACAGAGGGGATGATTGTGGCTGTGGAGAGTGTGTGTGTGTTCCTGTCCTCACTGACCGGCGCCAACCAAACCAGACGGGGAGGCAGAACCTTGAAGGAGGTGAAGCCTCCACTCGCTTCCTGATTATAGGGCAGGGGCTAACAAAATCCCTGCGTGATCCCAGACCAGGGAAAGCCCGCTCTGTGTGCTCACCCCTCACCTGATGCCAGGTGGAGGCAGGCTCCTGGGGCAGGAGGCGGCTGCGGAGGCCGAGGCCTGGGAGCTGCCCGGGCTGCGAGCTAGGTGGCAGCAGAGGATGCTCGCAGTTGGCGGAGCATTTTGGATGTGACAGCTGGCCGTGCCGGGGCCGGGAGTCCTTGCACAAGGGTGCCAGTGAGCCTCCGTGCCGCTCTGCCCCCACACATTCCCCTGGCTGCTCTTGCGCCCCGCCGGATTCCCGAAAGGAGGCACGGTTTCTGCTTTCCCACTCTCTCCGTGTAGCTTTTTTTTTATGGCTCAGAAAGTGTTTGGTTTTCTCCCCCACTCCCTCCTTTTATTTTATTTTTTTATTTTTTAATATAATGTTTTAATTATTCTTTTCGGTGTCCTGAAGGCTCTCACCCCACTTTTCTTCTTCCGCAGGACACGGACAGCCACCGTGAGTCCTGGGGAGCCAGCCAGGAAAGCGAAGCACAGGAGAGAGAGGTTCAGGCACTTTTATTTCCCTAATAGAGTCATCAGGTTGCTTTCCTTTTCTTTAACACTGGCTTCCCTTTCTTTAACATATTGGCAGAAGCTCTTCTCTCTTTCCAGAGCTGCCCCATACAACACAGCCATCATCACACACATTTTGTGCTGACAAAAGTTCAGCTTCTTTTTTTTTTTTTTTTTTTTTTTTTTAAATCCTGAGCCATCCATTCCCCCTCCTGAAGAGCCATCCTGTGGAAAAGGAAGGCCAGTCACTGGATTAGGGAGTCCTAATATCAATGTGAGGAAAACAGTAACGAGAGATAAGGCAAAGGGACAAAGGCATCCAAGGAAAGCAAAGAAAAATGCTGGATAAGCTGTGGTTTTGAGATAATGGAGGAAAAGTTATTTGTTAGATAAATGTGGAACCTGAAGATTAAGAGCAGCAGATGATAAGTAAACAAACACACTCAAGTTTGTATTCTTCTTGCTTTTCTAACATCCACTGAAGAACCAATTAATGAAAAATCTGGCAGCTTTGGATCTCATTGTCTGGAGAACAGACCATAGGAAAATGTGTAAAATTTTGGCAGTGTTTTAGTCATAAGGTCAGTCCAGGCAAAGGAAAACGGCAGCCCATTTATTTATTTTGTCCAAGGAAACTATATAGAAATGATTTGCATTTTTAACAATCAGCAAATCTGGAACTATGCACTGCATTCACAAAGTCAAAAATAAGTTTGCAATTCTGTGGTAGTTTACCTTATACCAAAATAACATTGTAGCTATCTAACAAAAATCTATTTTTGCTTGTGAAGCGCTCCGATAATATGGCAAGAAAGAAGAAATAAATTGGGTATGTGTAAACAGGAGAACAGACATGTTCTGTTAGTGGAGACAATAATATGCAATCATCAGCAAGTAAGAACGGAGGTAGCTTAGAGACCTCATGTTTAAATCTACGAATTAGTACACATTATCAGACCAGTTTTTCTTATAAGCACTTCCTCATAATTTAAACAGCAATGTCCTTTCTATAAAGTATCCTGTTGATTTTGCCTGGGGGAGAGTCCTTTTCACAAATGCCACGACAGAAGGAAAAGCTGCTGATGTAAAAACAAAACAAAACATTGTGGTATACTGAAAAACGAGGTTACTAAGTAAAGGGAAAGTGATATTTGAGGTCTTAACACAGATACCATTGTACTATCCTCATTGTTAATCCCGCTGTTTATTTAATTAAACATATCCTTTGTTAAAGCAGAAAAGAAGCCGTGGCAGAATTGGCTTTTTCCTGCACCAGATTGCTGCAGAATGCAGGAGCTTTGCCAATGCCATTACAGTGGAGTTGGCTGAGGAGCATGTGAGGCCTCAGCCCTAAGTGTAGGTAAACTAAGGCACAGCCACAGCCACAAGACCAAGGATGAGACAGGCTTTCCAGGCATACGCTCAGGATAAGATGGTCAATGGGAATTGCAATGCATTATCTTTAAACATTAATGCTATTACTGGTCTAAGTCCAAACCATTTCCTTCCTGTACCTGATCTTGGCTGAATTTTACAGCAAAATGCAGACAAAGAATAAAAGGGGGTGTTAAGGATGTATAAATATAGGGTCAGCCGCGTTCGTGCTAGAAAATACAGCATTCAAACAGAAGTGCCTAGAGACATCCTTTTAGAAACAAAGAGGAAGACACAGGGATGGAAATTCCACCCATTAGCATCTAGGAAGAAGAAAAATTATATTCACCTGTTTCATTCACCTGTTTCCATAACATGCCACAAAGAAATCACTGACAGGCAAGATAAAGGGGCACAGGCAACTGCAAGGAGTTCTCAAATGCAACTGGAGTCAAGGCTCATTAATGATTTACACATAAAAGTAGCAAAACCAAAGCCAGGCTCCCTCCCTCTGATGTGGGGCGAGCCGTATAGCTGTGGTTCTGTTCGCCTGCTTCTGGCTTTCTCAACAGGCGGCCCACAACAATGATCTCGGTGTCACTAAAATGGAATCCCAGTTATTAATCCTTCATGTGCACATGGTCACATGTCGGTTTTGGGACACCATGGGTAAGGTAAAGAAGGACAAGCCTGAGCAGACTGCACGGCTGAAATACAACCCTTTTTGATCATATCCATCACATGTCTTCTCCAGGGGGAAAGGCATGACCAGCAGGGATGCTAAGCTTTTTAACCTTGAATGACATCCTGTGATAAGCCCAGGCACACAGGAAAAGAAAGAGGCAATGGCTTCCACCCACCAGAAGTCTTATATTTCCCCAATGCTGAGGCTGTGTTAATTACAACGCATCCAGCTGGCGCTATTATTCAGCCATTCCTGCAGGAAAGGGTCCGTCTCAACCAGCAGAAAGACTGCTACGGAAAGCATGTAAAGTTAATTAACAAAAAGCAGCTAACTAGTCACATGAATGGCAGGAACAACTTCCACAGCCACGTGATTGTATTTGCATTCGCGGCAGTGCTTACGACGCCTGGCTCGCGGGCCCGAAGCCCACTGTGCTGAGTGCTGCGTGAGGCGGGTGAATGGAAAAAGGAGAGAACAAGCTCGTGGTGGCGGTTGTCAGCCTGCTGGTGGAGGAACAGTTGCTGCACTTGAGCCAGTGCCAGCGTAAAACTTGCATTTGGGAATAGGGGGGAAGGAATCAAGGCATCAAGGGAGAATTGGCAAAGCACTGAGGAGGGGGAAAGGACAGTGTGGGGAGGAGATGCTGATGGATTGGAAGTCCCGTGGATGCTGGGTGAGGGGTTACATCCACAGGGCCAGAAGCAATGGGTGATGTGGAAAGGGGCTTGGCTATGACAGGAGGGAGCATTTAATGACGGAGGGGAGAAAGAGGGAGAGCACGGCCTGGTCAGTGGTCTGCTAGGTGAGTGGAAAGTTGAGTCATGGCTGCAGAGAGAACAAAGACAAAAGTGTGAAGAAACCTACACCTCTAGGGCTGGCTTTATCTCAGCACACAAGCAGCTTGGGACTGTTCAGCCTGGAGAAGAGGAGACTTGGGGAGATCTTATCAATGTCTATAAATACCTGAAGGGAGGGTGCAAAGGAGACAGAGCCAGGCTCCTTTCAGTGGTGTTCAGTGCCAGGAGCAGAGGCAATGGGCATAAACTGGGACACAAGAGGGACCATCAGGGAGCACTTCTGCACAGTGTTGGTGGCAGAGCACTGGCACAGGTTGCCCAGAGAGGCTGTGGGGTCTCCTCCTTGGAGATCTCCAAAATCTGCCTGTACGTGGCCCTGGGAGGCCTGCTCTGGGTGTCCCTGATGGAGCAGGGGTGGGACCAGGTGGCCTCCAGAGGGCCCTGCCAGCCTCAGCCATGCTGAGACTGCTGTGATTCTGTGATCCATATCCCTGTCAAGGATGGGTAAGGGTAGGAAGAGGAGGAGAAACTCTCCAAAACTTCTCAGGAGACACAAGCTGAAGCATGGCTGAAGAGCAGAGAAAGGGTTTGGGTGTAGGATTATTCAAAAGTGTGGAAAGGAAGAGGAAAAGGAAGATGACAAAGGGAAGGGAGTGTGAGAGAAGAAGAGGAATCTTTGCGAAAAGATGGTTTCAGAAACAGTGATAGCAGAAAAAAATGTGTGTCTCTCCGGGCCAGGAGGTGAAGGAGAAATTAGCTTGGCTGTCTGCAGCAGTTTTAGAAATGATACGGTCATGCGATGGACTGCTGGGGCAAGAGGGAAAAGCTGAGGAGAGAAGCATTCAAGTTGGGAGTGCTGCATTGAGAAGTTATAGAGGGGAAGCCTGCGAGGGGAGCAAAGAGTGTGAAGGAAGATAGGCAGCCAGGGTGGGTCAAGTGCCGTCAGAGGTATGACAGAGGGAGGCAATCACAGGATCTGGACTTGTGTTACTGAGTGAAGTGAGAGGTGGGGAGAGCAGCAGACAGGACTGTAAGTAGAGCAAAAAGGTTACAAAACTAAAAACAAAACAAAAACAAAACAAAACAAAATTAAAATAAAATAAAATAAAATAAAATAAAATAAAATAAAATAAAATAAAATAAAATAAAATAAAATAAAATAAAGAAAACGGTTAAGGCAGAGCAGGTAGGTGAGCACTGTGAGTGTGTGGAGAGATCTTTTGGGGACTAATAGAAAAACTGGAATGCTGCTTTGGTTTCATCCCAAGGGAGAGGGAAGCCCTATGAAGGTTGTTGTGCTATTTTTTCATGTAGCCAGAGGGTGGTATTCCCTTTGTGAGGAGAATGGAAGTTGGACGGAAAGAAAGGGATAGCTGAGGTTTCTTAGGAGAGGTACGTGAGAATTAAGCCTTAGGTTATAAATTATATTTGATCATTTTATCTGAAATATATGTTTTCCTTACATCCATCTCATGGCAAAATTGTGCATAGTGACCTTGACATTTTTTGCAGCCTTCTCTCCAACACTGTGCTCTGCCAGGTCTTGGAGAAAACAATCCTGGTCTAGGTGGACCACTTCTTAATGCTTTCCTGGATTCTGTTTTTGGTGGGATAACTGTCTGTGCAGTTATATTTAGATGATGTAAAAATTTGCATTTCTTCAACTGGAATTTCCTTGTTTTCTACCATGGTTTTCAGCCCTGCCACATTGTCAATCTCAGTTCTTCCAAAATGCATGGAGTTGTTTTTTAAATGTGTTCTAAAGACTGTGCATAGATCCCACTGTGCATCCAGCTTCTTCCCTCTCTGCCTGTAGACCAGCTGTATCGGCTGAGATGTCATTATAGGAATCATCACACCAAATTTCTGTTAACACTCATAAAAATGCATGTTCTGTCAATGACTAAAAGTGTTCATTTTCCTTGCCTTTGTGTTCAGACAGCTTCCTACATTCATACTTTCCTTTTTCTTCTAAATCTTTTGCCTCAGACAGGGTTCATTTTCTGTCTTGCTTTTTATGTTAGAAATACACACCACGTCATTTGAATTAAACAAAAAAGTCCCCTATTCCTCTTCCCCTGCACTGTTTGAATAGAGGCCTGTGTAAGAAGCCTTGCCAGCTTTGAAATGGGAAGGCTGGTAATTTTTTTTTTGCTTACATGGAGATCATTTTAATCCAAACAGACTCTCATTACGAAAGATATAAAGGACATTCCATTGCTTCTTGAATCCAAAACACTCCTAAACTGACACATTTACCACTCGGTCTCCATTTGCACAGCACAAAGCACATAGGAGTGCTTTGTCTGCAGTGTTATAATGCTGTTCTTTCACAAAGCTGATAATTCTCTAGCTTGAGCCTTGGCATGGTCTCACTAACAAAGCTCAGCACATGGGCAACGGGGTACATATCTGAGGGATGCCTTGTGGCAGAGGCCTTAGTTTGTGATAGCACTAAGTGACCCTTGTCCCTCTATGTGCCTTCAGCCAACGAGAGGCAACGTGAGCTACAGTCACAAGCATCCCTTACATGCCAAGACTCCAAGCCCAGATTACTATCATCAACAACTGCTCCAAGAGACAGTGCAGGCTAATTGAGCTGCAAACACCACTTTCAGATCTGTAGGAGCTTATTTATGGCTGTAAGAAATTCAGCCTCAGCTTTAAACAAAGGCCAAAACCAAAGAGGGAGTCTGCTCAAGACACCATTGGTCTAATTGCTGACTGGTCTCTTCATTTTTTCATCATAGACTCTAGAAAGAGGATGATTTGGACTGGGCAGCACCTTTCAATCTTCCTGAAGAGAAGAAATAACTTTGCCTGCCTGAAGATAACTGATAGTTTTCTATCTGTCAGTCATACACGTAAGAAGGTGACCCTGCAGTTCTTACATGTATCTGCATGGCCTGCTTCACCTTTTTGCAACCCTTTCCAATACAGACTGTGGCATATGCACTAAAGTTGCCAGGTACTTTAGCTTTTGGACTACATACAGCTGTAGAACCTTACAAGCTAGGAGTGTATTTGTGAACAGAAAGAAAGAATTTGGCTGCAGAGCAGCCAACAGGCCATCCCCACTTTGTGATGTGCAAAATGCATGCTCACGGTTTAGCTGGGACCACAAATATTCATGGGGGATCTGCAGCTGCCACTCATTCTGAGTGGTGGGAAAGTGTGGGTGAGAGAGGTTTTCTGACTGACCTATCCTAAGAAGAAATCTGAGCATAGCTTGACAGAAGAGGATTTATTCCTTCTCTTCAAGCGTTACTGTACGCTGAGCTTTTTTATCTAGGCTCTTTTACCATGGATTTCAATGGTACTGTTCCTAGTGTACTGCGCTAGTTGAGATGAGAACCAGGTTTCCAAACATAAAATGAAATATTTTTTCACCTCAACCATTCCCTGTGGTCTGAGAGTAGATGGGTATGGTTCTAAATCTGGATTAAAATGGAAATGAGACAAAATTTCAGCAGACAGGGCACCCTGAAACGTTGCTTTTCATCTATAGAGTCTTCTGAGAAGCCCCGAGGGTGAGTTAGGTTTGCAGAACGAAGGTCAGAAAACAAAACCTTGTTTAGAAGAAAAGAAAACAACCCTGTGGTTCTCCGAAAGGGGCAGTCCCTCCTGATAAAGAGACTCTGGAGGCAGCTGTCTCCCCTATCTACACGGTGAGTAGGATGCAGTCCTACTTCCTGTCTGAACAACAGAACGATAACGTGAAAAAGCCACAGTGACATTTGACATTTCTTTTGGTTTCCCTTTTTATAGCCAGACAGTGTGATTCACTGGGGTTCTTCTTGAAAGTGGAGAGGTGTGAAAAGCAAATTCAAGCATATGGCTCAGATATTGAAAGGTGATATTCCTACCCTTATGACTGTCTCCAGAAAGGCTGAGACTAAGCGCCATTCGTAGCAACAAGAACCTCGTCTTCTGCTCCACCATAGATAAAACACAATTCCCTTATGCTCTCAGTTCTTCTGCCTCCTTGACCCTTGTCACACAGGAGCCTAATCTAGGTCAGACACATTGGAAAGTGATGGGTGTCTTGCTTTTATGTTCTGGTATGTCTGTTTTACAGTGCTCTGGAACAGCTCAACAAGTGCCAGCTCTCTTCAAAGCTACATAATTGGCAGAGACAACTCTGTGGAAGATGGCAAAAGAAGTGGCAGGCTTCAATAATTGCACCAAGTGGTAAATAGTTACCCAACATGGTGATCTTGTTGAATCCAGTCTGCATCTGTCTTCCAGCATCCTAAGAGGGCATCCAAGGGCATGTGGAAAATGTAAAGAATTTTTTTTTTTTTGAGTTAAAACAGTAGCTTACAAAGACATTTTACCAACCAAGCCTTTTTGGTGCTGCATACAGTCCTCTGGTGCACATTAACTATTGAATTTCTCTCCGTCCAAATAGATCTACTGAAGATTAGGCTGGGAGACACGGAGCCCAGATACTAACAATAAGTATGTAGCTAGAGGGAGTTTCAGAAATGAGAAAAAGGCCATTAACACACCTCATCAGGAGGGGTTCCCATATTCAGGATACCTGTCCATCACCTTTAAGTCCTTTAAGAACTGCACAATGAGCTGGGTTGAACCTGTAATAGCATGACCAGTGTGTAAACATCACTCCAGTGAAGTTGTACCTGGTGTTTACAATGCTTCTGAATTTTGTTTGAGCATGTTGAGAGACCTTCCCAGTTAGTCCCATGCACAGCCACTGTATTTTAGCTCCCAGCCCCATCACTTTAAGGAGAACTTGTTGCCCTCTGTGTGTGTAATCATTGATATTCCAGTGAGGAGTACACCACTGGACAACCTGTTCCACCATACTCCTCCAGCCCTGAGGTGGATTTGTGTGTGTGTCTCCAGAGAATAGGGGTGGCAGTAGGAGGGAGGGAGTGCATGTAGAGGTGTATATGTGCTTGTTCATGAACAGAGCTGTGCTCACAGAACAATCCCAAACTATTTCCCCTTTGGCAGGTGAAAAGAGCAAGCTGACACTCTTGAGCAGGGCAGCTGCTAGACAGCTTTTAAAATAATCTCCACATTAAGCAGAATTGCATGTTGTAATAAATCAGATATTTCTAGAATGAACATGTTTTTAGTTTAGAAATAGTCATGCAGTTATGCAAGGATTCACTGCTTTTAAATAACTGGAAAAATGAGTGTCTTGAATCTCTTTCACATTGAGATCTATTGTCAGTTTATTAAACA
Source organism: Aythya fuligula (assembly GCF_009819795.1). Classification (NCBI taxonomy): domain Eukaryota; kingdom Metazoa; phylum Chordata; class Aves; order Anseriformes; family Anatidae; genus Aythya; species Aythya fuligula. Next base: position 96,590,528 of record NC_045560.1, on the reverse strand, counting down.
CAGATTTATTGCTGGATTTTCTAGCCAAAAAATAGCTGTTAGCATACTATAACAGAGCATAAATTTGACTTCACTGAATCAAAGACATTATTAAAGAAAAAAATTACTTAATGACCTGTCTGATCTAATAAATCCTGCAGTTCACATAAAACGAGATGACAAGAATTTATGTTCACTAGATGTGTAAAACTAAGACAGTCCTGGTGGCTAGGATTTGAAATGGTTTCTTTAGCCAATTGGTCTTTACCAGTAGACCCTCGTAGGTATAAATAAGGTAAGCATGGAAATGGCTACATGAAACGAGACATTTTCTTATGTAGCACTAAAATCAAAGTAGCCAGATGGCTTGAGACTTCTGAGGTTGTCTCTGGGCCACCATGCTTCATGACTGGCGAAATCCCCTTGACAAAAGATCTGCATTTAAACTGCAGGCTTACAATGTAAAAGGAAACTAATCATCCTCATTCAGGAAATCCCATCTGCAGCAATCTGACATAAACTTGCTGACCATCAGCTCTAAGTGACAGCCAACCTGTGAAGTGTCTTCTGTACCATGAAGAACACCTGAAGATGTCTGCTTCTAACCTGCACAGTTTTGTTCCACAATTGTTCCCTCATATCTTTGATAAACTGCCACTAGCACAAGCACACAACCTCACCTGAACTTTTCTATAATGAAGTCAAAATAAGAGGATGCCTTTGCATCTGCCACATACTTGTGAATTTACCAAGCACCTACCATTTCTTGTCTGAAAGTCAATTAAATTTCTAGTTTCACCATTAGGCTTGACTATACAAAGACATGATTCAGATTCCTTATTACATGTGCGTGTGTATATATGCAGCTATATACAAAATATATTGTATTTAAGTAAAAATTAATTCTAAAGGCCAGTTTCTGTTCAGTTACAAAGTTTACATATGCCTAGAAAATCTCATACATACATGGACCATGCATACATGAACTTTATTCAGAGTCAGGCATATTTTCATGCAGACTGTCACCAGTCTTGTAACAGATGCCATAGAAAGCCAAGTGCATCTCTTCTGTTCTCCTGGAACAGCATTGCCCCAAGGCCATCCTTGGAGGCATCAGCAGAGACCCAAGTTCCTGTGTCTGAATCAAAGCACAGCAGCACAGGTTCACAGATTAAAATGTACTTTGGTTCCCTTCGTTCCCGCTCAGGTAGGGCTCCCTCATGGCAAGGTCTTGTTACTGTGGCTTTGTCATCACAGTGTTTACTGTCACATTGGGCCTGAGTTTTCCCAGGAGCATAAGTGCTCTAGGATGGGTTTCTCAGCACAGTGAGCTCTCCTGTGACAGTATTTCAAAGCTGCTTTTTTTTTTTTTTCTTTTTTTTTTTTTTTTCCCCCCCAAATTCTGAATCTTCTATGAGCAGCGCAGTAACTCATTCCTTCATCTCTTTAAATTCAAATATTCTGCAGTCCTCAATTGCTTCACCAAAATAGGTTCATAAAGTTCTAGCACCCTTCCCATTTACTCCACTCTTTGCAGCCTTCAAGAACACCAGTTCATGTTCTTCTGCATAATCTCTCTCAAGTAGTCTTGTGTGCACAGAGACTTTGCAAGTACAGAAGTCTTGGCCTTGCACATAACTGGGAGGCTGGATAGAGAAGCCATGAATCATGCCTGGACATCTCAAGTGTGGTAATACCTCCAGTGAGCAGAGTGTGCCCCTGCTGCCACCCTGCCTGTGTGGGTCGTGGGCTCCTTGCAGATCCTGCCCAACTGCAGAGTTGGAAAAGCCTTTCTGGAGCTCCAGAGCTGCTGTGCAGCATGCAGAAGATAAAATAATGAGTGTGGAACAGTCTGGGAGAGATGGCAACATAGGCTGCCAATGACGTTGGAGGAAAGGGAAAGTGGGTCTAGGCAGAGGACTAGGGGATGTAGAGGAACGGTAGTTTTGTCAGGAGTAGCCAGGAGTTCTCAAAAACAGAGAACCAGCTTGTAAAGATGAAGTAAGTATGAGGAGGAGTGATGTGTCTGGGACAAGGGATAATGGCAAATCTAAGAGAGGGGACCTGCTCAGAGGGAAAATAAAAAGGGAGAAAGGGGAACAGCTCTGTCAAGAGTTACAGCAGCTAATGGCTCATCAAGATGAGTTGGGTTCAGAGAGGCAGTGCAAAAGCATCTTCACTTTCTTCAAGGGTACAGGCTTTTTGTCTGGGTGATTCCCTGCAATAGCTTCATCGCAAGGCAGGGCATCCTCCACGTACCTTCTTTTCTTCCTTCTGTACAATCCCACAGGACATTTGGGGAGGAGAGGAGTTTTCCACCCATTAGAAATAAGCTCAGATGGCCTGGCAGTGTTGACTTCTCTTGCCTCAGGGGCTCCATTGCTATGTCTTTTCTGGTGATAATATGTCAAAATGCAAATATAGTTGGATTTCAGGCTCCCATGTGGAATTTTTGCCTAGGAAATGGAGCTGATGTTCACATCATGCTTCCATGTATTTATTTTTTGATAAAGTTAGTCTACTATGTTTTTCTCATTTAAGGTGAAGGTGTGGTCAGCAACGGAACTGATAGATGGCTCATTCCTCTTGGTGTCATCTCTGGCCAGTTTGTCTTAGCACGTCTTCCCATGTTGGAATGAGATGGGACATGTCTAAAGCGGAGTCTATACATACCAGGAGTGGGGCAGCAAACACAATTTAGGAACTAACTGCTACAAATGTTCAGTTGGTAGAAATTATTACAGGTGTCTAACTTTGAAAAAAAGCATAGCCCTACACCTGATACATTTATCTGTCTTCAGACTTTGGCAGGAGGACCTGTAAACCCTATGTGGCCCCTTCCCATAGGACATGGGTTCCATCAAGCAAGCTACCAGTCTGAGATTGCTTCTGGACGTACCATGTCAGCAGCCAAAGATGGGGATGTTAAGGAAAGAGGAGATCCTTCCTGTGGGGAGTCTGTCAGGTGGCTCTAGAAAGGAAGAGGTTGTTGCCCCTGAGGATCCAAGGGCCTGACTGTAAGAGCCCTGAGAGCATCCCCTCTCCTGGAGGGGTCTGTCTGCCTCAGGGTCTTTCCCTTCCCTAGGTGATCTCAAAGAGAGCACTGGTGCTCTTGACCTGGTCATTGGCTGGGTGTTGCCTAGTTATAAAAAATAATGCCTTCACAAAGTAGAAACAGAACAACAAAAGCCATAATGCCACATTAAAATTCTTTGTTCACCTCTGAAGTTAACTGTGCAGCAGGGTTTCCAGGTCAGATCTACATTTAATAATGCATAGATGTGTACCAAAAATATATTGGTGACTCTTGATTTCTTGTGAATGTAAGGTTGCTGTTTCTGAGATAGGAGGCATATGGGATATAGGGAACATCCTGTGCATTAAACGTGAGTAAATAAAACTATCAACAAGAGTTTTAAGTATTACTGCTATGTTGATCCATTTGCCTGGGGTAGTCTTGAACTTTTAAAGAAAATGAATGATCTAGTCAGGAATGATCTAGGACTCTAAGAAGACCACAGGAAATGAAAGGAGAAACATAATGTGTTCCAACAAGAGTGCACAGAAGCTTCATGGGTAGCTGTCTTCTCTGGCCCCGAGAGAAAGTGGCTGGTGGATGCAGAATACAAGGAACATATACAGAGTTGTAAAAGTATTGGCCAAGGAAACAGATAGCATCTCAGTTTCTCAGCTACATCTCCTGCACTCATCTTTGCTCTTTCCACGTCTCTGTTTGGGTGACTTAAGGTGTTGTCTGAAGAAAAGAGCCAGAAAAAAAAGGCTATCACTGGAAAGATATATGACATATTCAAAACAACATCTGGTTTTACAAGCATATTCCAAAATTGCAGCCACTCGGGTTGTTTGGAGAGTCTTGTTTGCTTTGAAAGAGAAGCGCTGTGAAGACATCTGAGTTCTGAGACGGTCCAAGCAAAACAGTCAACAAAGAGTAGGGCTTTGCCTTTTGAGTCTAGCTTATCCATCGTGATTTTGACACACTTGAAGACACCCTTTACATCTTCAGATCACACAATTCACTCGATATGTCTCAGTTTAGACTGTCACATTCAGAGACATACAGCTGATCAGGTGCTGCATGTACATTATACCAAGAGGAACTGCAGACGTGATCTGTGTAGACTGCCTCCAAAGAATAAGCGATGAAAATTGCATGAAAGGTCAGATGGGGGAGCAGTTGGATCATGGGCAGGAATTAGAACATCAAGAGCGAAACAAAACATTCTTGTTGCAGGTCCCAGTGTCTCCTGCGTGGTTGCTGCTGATCTGTGAAATTCAGGTCACTTGCCAGGTTTGTGTTGCTACATTAAACAGCATTACAGTAGGAACAACATTGTGCTGCACAGGGCTTCGAGTGAAGTAGTTGCAATACAAAATGAATGCGAGAGCCAAGAATGAAGAAAAGGGACATTCAACTTTTTGAAATTAATAGACCTCATTCATTTCTACATTAAAAACAAAATCAACCTGGATTTTGCCTTTCCCCTCTTCCCGGAAGAAATCCTGACTTTTGATTTTAAGTGATACCCAAACACGGGACAAAAATGACCGACCTTAAACTGAGAAGCAAATGCCGAGCCAGAGCGTATCCAATGGTGATCAAGCAGCAGTAACAGAATTTAAAAAAACTTTGAAAAAGAAAAGAGGAACCAGCTGTGTCCACCGAGCACGGCATTCAGGGAGGAAGGCTGTGATTGTGTATCAGCCTGTGCAGGGTGCATTTCTGAGGGGACCTGACTGCTGGATGCTGCCCTCACCGCAGGGTGGAAGAACACAAGTGTGGGTTCTGTCCTCTTGGTGCAGTTAAGCGGGATCACAAATAATAGATTATAGACATCTGCCTGTTTGATGTGGGTGTGAAATTCTAAATTAGCTAACAAAATGGTGCTTTGTATTAATAACATGCATGCAATTTAGTCCGTAATTTCCCTGAGAGAATGGCAAAGTTAAATAATTAAGCATGCCTCAAAACAGGATTATTATAGGGATTAAGAGGAAAAAAATATAGCTGCTAAAATTAAAAAAGGAATGTAGAAACAATGCCTCCGAACCATGGCTGTTGTACATAGCATTTTGTATGTTAGTTAAACTGGAAACAGCTGAAAATGAGTAATCTGGATGCATCTATTAACCTCACTCTTCAGTGAGAAGACTGGTGTCTAAAACACTGCACAAAGATCAATTGATGGTGTTGTAAACCACTTCTGGAGCATCTGTCTCTAAGAAGTTTAAAGTGTCTTCTTTTTGAAGTCAGATGGGCTTTCACCTGTTTTTTTTTTAGAGTCACACCAGGTCAGTCATCTTTTTTGACATTGGTTTGAGTGAATATCCTGATCATTTTTCACTTCCTCAGAGTAATGTTGAGTATTGACAGTGTGTGCTAATTTAACCTGTCTGATCTGCGCCATGTACTTCACTATTACTTCATGTTTTCTCATCTAGGTGCCATCTCCTAGATGACCTGGCTTGGCAACAATAGAGTAGACTAGTAGACTAGAATAGGCTGGAACAGAACAGAACAGAACAGAATAGCTCAGCTGAAGGGACCTACAAAGACCATCAAGTGCAACTGCCGGCCTACTTCAGGGCTAATGAAAAGTTAAAGCATGTTATCAAGGGCATTATCCAAATGTTTCTTGAACACTGACAGGCATTGGGCATCAACCACCTCACTAGGAAGCCTGTTCCAGTGCTTGACAATCCTGACAATACAGAAATGTTTCCTGATACCTAGTCTGAGCCTTTAAGTCAATGTCATATAGTATGACACAATTTCCCCATAGCAATATGATCACGTGGAGTTAAAAGCCCTGAACATTTCATTTAGCTATCCCAATTCCTAAAGACTTTGGTTTTGGTGTCAGACATATTCATCTCAGAAAATCTTTATTAATAAACCAGTAGAAACAGCAGGAACAGGTGAGTGCTCCCCATGTAAAACAGATTAAAGAGTTTTAATGATCACTCACAATGCACAAGGATATATGAAAGTTACTCTTCCTTTCCAATAATCTGTTACAATAAACTTTGGCATTTTATTAGAATGTGATTTTAAAATCACTAAAGCTATTTTTCCTGATTTCAAATATTCCTCACCAGTGATATTTTCTAGCCAAGGTCCACATTTCCATCTGCAGCCCTCAGGACCATAGTATGGTTTCTCCCACACACCACTCGACTACAGTTTCTGGAAAAAATAAATTTTCTGATCAATCCTGATTACATACTGAAGCTCCCAATATTCCATGGAGAAACTGAAGCTGGGCAGTGACTCTCACAGGTAAGTTCAAAGGGGAGGACATATTTTGGAAGAGAGAGATGCAGAAAGTTATGTCTTGTGACACTGGCTGATTAAAAACAAATCCCCAGACGCTTTAACAGAATTCAGTCTGTTAAGTCTGTTACTTCTGGATGTCCAGTAGCAACACCTTCTTAGTTATTCACACACTGAGCATGATGGCATAAGCCAGGTCAAAAAGCAGATTTGTAACACGATCTAAAACATGACCTGTCAAATCAAAGGAAAAATTGTTTGTCCACCTGTTTTGTTAGTATAACAGCACATAGCACATGTCCAGCCTTTCCAATACAAGGTTATTAGTTCAAGGTAGAACCAGTAAGAAGTATGGTTGTTGCTAGAGTCATTTCTTGCTGCGCAGTTTCTTTTGTTTTTCACAGAGAGAGATATGGGCGGATTCAGCTTGAGGATTAAGACTAGAATTTAACATAGCTTTACAGCTATTCAGCTGACCCAGTGCAGTGATCAAGCTTTAGGTGAGTTTGAATAGCCCTTATATTTCCAGTGATGGTAGTGGCATCTTGGGTACTTGGCTTACATGCAGAAACCTATGTTTAGGTGTCTTGATGTAGATCTGAATTTCTTTCTGGACGCTGGATTGGGGTTAGCCAGAAGACATATTACCTGCATGCTACTTGCTTCTTCAGTTCTAAGGCTAGTGCATGCAGTACCTCCAAGGACTTGTTCTCAGCAACCTCTGAGTTGTATCTGCAGCAATTCCTGATGTTAACTTTACATCTGGTTCCCATCTTTCCATTTGGGTATAGACAGAAGTTGAAAACTACCTTTTTGCCTCCTTAAACACTTGTGATAACAGAAGACTCAGTATCCAAATTCCTGACACCTGAAGTAAACTAGCCAATGTTTCATATCTATTATTATTATTATTATTATTATTATTATTATTATTATTATTATTATTATTATTATATCTTGTATATATATATATTATATATACCTTGTATCTTCCAGATTCATTAAGTACATTCTGAAGTTACAGTTAAGAGGGAATTTTCCCATGTGTGACTGGAATGGAGTTCTCCCCCTGGCTGGGATGAGCTGTAGATATAGATTATGGCATTCCCCTAAGACTAGAGACTTCAAGTTCAGGAGAGAGATTTATGCCTACTCTCCTCACCAGCATTTGCCTCTGGACAGAGCCTGGAGTAGCCAGGTGAAAATGGCGAAGATGTAGGCATGTGTTCTCTGCAAAAAAAAAAGATACAGGGGTGTTTAATATTGCTACTAGTGCTGCTGTTGGATCCTGAACAAGCTTGGAAAAATGCTGTTTAGAGTACACCTATGTTGGTATTCGGTCTATGCTTTTTGCTGCCGATAGAGACCCTAAGCCATCTTTTTTCTTTTATTTATTTATTTAGGTAGAGGTTTTGCTGTCAGAGTAACTCTTTCAGAGGTGCCCTTTTTTTTCACTCTTGTTCAAAAAATTCAGTTCCAGCATTTCTTTCCTTCTCAGATCTGCTCTGCAAGTTGGATTTCACAGTAATTCTGGGTAACTATATCTGTGGAGAAGCACCCTTTCAAAGGCTTTACTTCCCTAGGTTATATTCTGTGTAGTCTTCCTATCCTTCACAAGGTCTGGCAGAAATGCATGTTTTGAATCCCAGGCCAGCATTCCAGGGGCCAGGATAGTTCAGAAAAGCAATTCCCAAAGTTACTGCACTAATGTGACTGTTTTCAGCACTTAGGGTTTCTTGTGAGGTTGCTGGCATTGATCTCACCAGCGTTTTAATTAAGGAGCAACTTTTGACCACCATCGAGTCTACTGAAGTATCACAATATCAGTGCATTTGAGCAATACACTCCCTATAGCTAAAGTAGTCTAAAGTAGTGGTAGAGGTGGACTAAACAGAGTAAGATTTAAAAAGCACAGCGTCATAGAAGAAATTCAAATCTCTGAAGCACCTTAGATGGTCCTGTAAAAATTAATAATGGAACTAAAAATGCTGGATATGTGTGAAACTGAACCAGAAAAACTATTACAAAACTTGCTGAAGGGAGCAGTCCAATAATGGGAAATGTGGGCGGATGAGAAAGGCTTCCCATGTCTCTTTTGTATGTCTCTCTATCAAAATGACAAAAGACCAATTGTCTCTGAGGAGTAGTAGTTGCAAGTTGGAATGCATTAAAAAGAAAGATCAGTAATACTGGAATTGATATATATGGAAAATGTGGTGTTTGTGCTTTAATTAAGGTCTTATCCCTTACACTCAAAGTAGCATTCAGCTTTAAATACTTTGTCCAGTTTGTTTCATCACTGTGTTAGATGTGGAATAAGTAACAGGCTGTTACAGGCTGGGTTCTACAAAATGAACATCACTTCTGCACTTGTAAGGGTCCTTATTCATCTAATTGTTGTCCCAAATGGAATTTTACCAGCTGATCGGAATGAGTCAAGTTGTAAACTACAGTATCACAGAAGACAAGAATATCTATTCATTTCTGAAATTTATACCACCATTTGAAATTACACTACTGGATTTTCATCTTGATCACACAGGGAGGGAAATAGGATTAGGCTGCTCATGATGTTTTTATTTGTGTTTCTTTTGTTTGTTGCTCCATGTGGCCAGCGGTGTGTATATATAGACATTGTGTGTATGTTTCTGTGTGTCTACTGGCTGTGTGTGCCTCACTACTGGCTGGACCTGAAGACCTTCCCTCTGCTGTGCTACTACACTGGGCAACCCCTGCGGCAGAGTTTATTCTGTTCACCTTAAACAGGTGAGTTTGCCCAGTCTTTCTCTGCATGCAGCATCTCTGCTTGAATACTGCGGAAGTTTTGTAGAAAGGAGTCAAGCGTGGAGTTTCAGCACTGAATCATTTCCAGAAGAGGAGAGAGGAATGCTTTGGAAGCATCACTGCCATGGGTTTTGATTAGACCGTCTTCTTATGGCATAGAAAGGGGATCATAGACTCATGCTGAAACGAAACGAAAACTTAAATTTGAACACTACCTGTCTTGGGTTGAAAGCACTGTGCAGTTAGGGTTAAAGACTCTCTGTGGGACACCACAGAGAATTGAGTGCCATGTTCAGGTGACAATCAGGATTCACTCTGCAGTGAAGATACTTTAGAATTGCTTTTGTCCTAAAAGCTCCTCAAAATCCATAAAGCTCTGTCATTTCAAGTATATTGATCCAATGCTGACATGTTTTGTTTACAGAGATTGGAGCAGGCACTGATGCTGGTGAAGACAGATCCATATTACTCTCTCACCCTTGTCCTGTGTGTAACATGTCAGTGGCATGTATTACGGTCATGTCACAGAAACTCACCATATCTCCTAGTCCTGACATTCCTTTGCTGAACAAGACAGTGTTTTCTTTCAAGGGACCCTATTCCTTGGGATTATACAAGGCTTCAGTGGACACAAACAAACAAATACAATTGTTGTTAGCCCTTCAGTCTTCTTTTTCACAGCTCTTTTCTCATGACGCTTTTGAGGTTTCTCAGAGCTGTTTTATTAGCATTAGTCAAAAAAAGACATGGGGATCATCATGACTGATTAGTTCCTTATGTAGGTAGTCCAGCATCCTGAACTAGGGATCAATTTTAAATACTACAGGAAAACATGTAGCATCTCCAGTGTGGACAACTGTGTCATCCAGAAAACATCTTGTTTCTTGAAGGTCACTAACAACTGGTTTATGTTGTGAGGTATAACAGGTGGTTATACCAGGTTTGGATAGGTATAGATGCACTACATCTACTTATTTAATCTAGCTGAGTTTGGTTAACTCATGCACTGATTTATGAATGAAAATCAGAGAGGGATTTTGGAAAACAGCCTGTTTTTACCCACTTAACAGCTAACCAAATGGCCAACAATAGAATTTTCAGAGATCACTTTCAGAGAGGTAAAATGCTTTCAGTAGCACTGAACTTACTGAAGTAGTTTGTAATAGCAGTGCAGATGTTTTTGCACTTCACATACAAGAGCATGAGACAAGAGCAAGAGCAGACCAAACAAAACCTGTCTCATTCAGGTCACATCAGCTGTCTTTTCATAGCAAAACCTCTGTGTGCAGTTTCCAAAAGCCCAGCATTTTCATTCTCTCCCTCTTTGCATGGAAACAATTCCTCCCCTCCCTCCAAAATAAAAAACACTCAAAAAACTCCACCCCCAAACAGAAAGCTAGTACTAAATGATCAATAAAATACGCACAAAAATGTGTGACTTATTACATTTTATGCTTCATCCTGAAACCATTATAAAAGTTCTTACAACATTTTGGCAGTCATTTCTTAAAAGCTGCTCTGTATTGGAGAGGGAGCATATGCACCATGTGATATGACATCTGCCACAGTAAGTAAGCTTTTAATTGAATATTTGAGGAAATAAACATGTAAAACCCATGTAACTTGATGTCAAATAAGTTATTGTTGCCTCAAGGCTTTCTTGATTTTTTCCATTTTTATTTTTGGCAGGAAGGTTTGAAATATTGTACATATTGGAAACAAGAGCACTTCACATACAATCGTCCATCAGGACAGAAAACATAACATTGTATTATTGCTGCTACAGCAGCCCCTCCCCAAAATCTTGGCAGTTATCAAAGTGGCATTTGGGATCTGAGATTAACAATGTCTCTGCTCACATCTAAATATATATATATTGAGTGCAGGGAGGAAGAAAGGGAATTGACACACATTCAATTGACTGCTGTACCAGTACTAACTAGAAACATCTTCCTTGCATTACCTGAATGTTTCTTTTCACTCCTGTAAACTTTACAGCAAGCAGCGTGTTTTGTTGTTGTTTTTTGTTTTTTGTTTTTTCCTCTCTCCCTCTGTCTTAAATGTACACACAAGTACACACACACACACACACCTCACAGGAAGCTTGCGCAGCTCAAAGGAAAGCTGTTGGTCCCTCCCTCCCTACCCTAGCCACCTCTCAGTGCCCCTCCTCTTCTCTTTCCCCTGTGCTGCACTGGCTTCAGGTACAGTGTAAGTACAGCCTAAGAGTAACTCCCAGGCAGGAAACATATTCCTCTCTAAAGACCCCATGGGCACATTTTTAAACTTTCCCACTTATTTGCTGTACTACCAGTTTCTTTTAATGTCCTTAGTTAGACGCCTGTCATTTCTGAGGTGGGATGACAGGTTGAGTTTTTCCTGCTGTTCAATATCTGCAAAATAAGAAGTGATGCTGCAGACCTCGCACTCTTGTTTGAGTAGCCCATGCTGGTGGCACCAGCGGGTCTCCTCAGACAGCGTGCTCTTCATGGGAGCTCACTCTGCAGGATCAAGCTCTCTGTTTGACCCTCCATTTCTGTGATGATGTTGTCAAAAGTGATGATCTGCGCAGCTTCTTTCAGAGTGGTTCCCTGCATCATCACAACATTTATATCCATGTGACAAGTCTGCACAAGTCTTTAATTCATTTACTGGGTAATATTTCGTGAGACCCAGGTGTCAGGCGCATTATTAAAATCTCCAGGCCTTTGATATTTTGAGCCTAATTCTCACTTCACAAATGCTGATGTAAATCAGCATTTCTTGTAATTCACTTGGGCCGGGTCCTCCTCTCATGAGTACTGCAAAATGATTTCTATGAGCTTACCTGCAAAAGGAATGAAAGCTGGACTGAGGGAGTCCCTCTTCTATTAGTTACACCTTTGTGCCATAGAATTCACTTACTCATGTTTGGCATGGAGTTATCTTTCACAAGCCCATGCTACTTATTGGCCATGAACCCAACGTCTCCTGGCTGTTTAAAGAGTCTTGTCTAGTAATTATTCCATTTCTTCACTGAACTGTTAAATGAGAGAGCACACAAAATCAGAACAATGGCTGAGTAATACTGAAAGAAACACAGACTCACTGCAGACGAGACATGTCGAGCATTTAGATCAAGGGGAGGTGCAGCCACCGGTTAGAGTTGGCTGGAGCAAGGCCTTACCCAGTCCTCCAGAAAGTCCCAGCACACTTCCCAGGGAGCAGGATACCTTCATCCTTTGGAGCTGCAGGAGAGAAGATAGGGGATTCTGTCACACCTTCAAACACATGAAACAAGATGACTTAATCAGTTTGAAAATGAAGGGCCTAAGCATTACAGTACCCTCTATGGGATATAATTGGCTATGAAATTCACAGAATCACAGAATTTCTAGGTTGGAAGAGACCTCAAGATCATTGAGTCCAATCTCTACCTAACGCTAACAATCCCCACTAAACCATATCCCTAAGCTCTACGTCTAAACGTCTTTTAAAGACTTCCAGGGATGGTGACTCCACCACTTCCCTGGGCAGCCTGTTCCAATGTCTAACAACCCTTTCAGTAAAGAAGTTCTTCCTAACATCTAACCTAAAACTCCCCTGGCGCAACTTTAGCCCATTCCCCCTCGTCCTGTCACCAGGCACGTGGGAGAACAGACCAACCCCCACCTCACTACAGCCTCCTTTAAGGTATCTGTAGAGTGCAATAAGGTCGTAGAGAGCAATAAATTCCCTCGTTTGCTTCAATTTGTACTTTCAACTTGGGTAATAAAGCTTACAGCAGGGATAGGTGCCTGTTCTGGGAAAGCATTTAGGCAGTCTAGAAGATTTGGTAGTTGGATAGGTAGGTAGGTGGTGGATGAGATGACCGGGATGGAGAACAATGTTGTTTGGTTCTTGTCTTTTCTTCTAGGAAGAGGCCATCAGTAGCATGCTAAAAGGTCCAGTAATGAAAGAGACAGCTAAAGTAAGGGATTTGGATGTGATTACTAACACCAGGACAAATGAATGGCAGCCTGTGCATTCACCAGGCCCAGTGTCCCAGGTCCTTGTCTAATGCAGGTAGCACCGCTATGACTAAAGTCAGCTGTAGGTTGCTTTTTTTTTTTTTTTTTTTTTTCTTCTTCACAGCAGGGTGGGCTCAGAAATTGACTTTTCTTGAATGAGAGCATGTGATTCACGAGCAGAACTGAGCCATGAGACATAGCCTTTGGCCTGTAGCTACACCAGGCTGTACTCTAGGGACAGGAGACCTACACAAACTGTAACCTTCTCTTATCAAGGCTCTCCACAACAACAATCAGGACAGTGAGCTCCTGCCTGTGAAAGAGGACAGGTTCATCCACAAATAAAGCCCATTTCTGCTTTCTCTTTTCTCGGCAATTAGGAAAGAGGTAGACTAGGTGCTTGAGAAATCACACACCCAAACCAGGCTTGGCTGCCTGATGAAGGTGTGAGTTTTAGCCCAGACGTGCACCCTGGTCATCAGTGACCTCTGCAATAATGGAAGCTGGCCTCGGGCAGCGTCCTGCTTTTGTGTGAAGTGTCAGTGTGGGGTACTGACCAGAACCATGACTTGAAGTGGTTGGAGAGAGTGAGGGAAAGGAAGAAAACCTTTTTCTTTCCCTTGCACTTCTGTTGAGCTTGAAACTCAGATCCAATGTGTAGGTGGAAGCCACGGGAGGCAGAATACAATGAACTCAGCCTTTCTGTGACTCGTTTAGGGTCTCATGTGAAATGGGATTAATAACACTGACAGCAATGTTGTGCTGAGAGATGTCTGCTTTTAGCTGTCTGCTGGGTCAGTGCAACACAGATATCTCATTACCAAAGGCACCAGCAGGTGAGCCAAAAAAAATTTTGTCCTAAGCTGTAAGGTCATTCCGGAGCTAAGTTGTAGGAGAGGATAGCAACTTTTCTGCTGGTAGAAGACTAAAAATGAATGATAAAGACCTAGACGAGAATTCATGGTGAGATTTTAAATAGCAGCTTATTCAAGACACACAGAATTATAAATGGAGAACAGAAAAGGCAAATTTTTAATTGGATTTTATGGTTTGTAAACACCACATTCAGATGATACTAGTTTAATGGCAGGTGTGTGTTACCTTGCCTCTGGGACACCGGTGTCAAAGATGACTATGTTGAATCTTTAAGGACCATCTTACCTACCGTATCAGTTCTGGGCTTTGCATGCATTTCAAATGTGAAAAACAAAGTCCCAAATATGTTGATGCATTGTTTAGTCAAGTGTATATTTTACCAGGGTTTATTTGGACCTTATCATCTGTTTATTGATGGCTACTTCAAAGCAATCTACTTCTGCAGGACACACTTGGCACTGTCTAAATGTATTGTTTGCTGTGAAGAAGAGAGCAGACTTTAAGAGCATTAGTTTGTCATTAAGGAAAATGTTGAAAATAATTTATTTAGAAGCAAATACAGATGATGTAGTAGAAACTGCTAATAGCCTAACCACAAAATAAATTAAATGGACATCTACACTACTGATAGAATTAAATAGCCTCTTTCTTAAACACATGCACACATACACCTTCTTATATGATACATATGTTAATATGCATTTGGATATCCCTACTTCTCTGTTTTAGCAGACTTTGGAAGATTACAGAAGACTCTGTGTAGAATAAGCAGACAAACAATAGCCTTATCCCTCTTTATTTTCAGGGGCAGTATGACAAAAAATCCCCTTGTCTGACCCTGCTACAGCTATTTGTCTTTCCAAAAATATTTTCCATATGGAGATCTCCAAGTCTGAGTGCCATCTGTGAGGACTTCTTGAGTTTCTTTGACAGAGAAGTCTCTGGAGGAAGCCCAAGTGCAAGAGTGGGCTAGGATGACAAGATTTTTTTTTTGTGAGAAACAAGGACACTTGTGTGCGGTGGGTCCTACTTCTCAGTCATTCATTTTGGGGTAGATTCTTAGTCAGGACTATATGGCTCACTGGAAAGGCTGTGCTGCAGATGTGGACCTTGTACTTCTGTCAGCATGTGTATAGCCCTGCAGTTGCTCTAGGGTCTTCGGAATGGATGTTTTTAAGTGACAATCAGGCTGTGAAATGGGTGTCCATCCATTTACCCTGATATAACTCAGCTCTGTTGATCATTCCTCTGTATTTTCTTCCAACTGGCAAAGCTACATGGAGGGAAACACCTGATTATTTATTTATTTATTTATGAAGACGATAGCTTATTGACAACCTTTGAAAACCCCAAACTGAATACTGGATTCATGTTTCGGAATGACACAGGGTGCTATCTGCTTTATCAAAGAGATGTGGTGTGGTGTGTTTTATTAGCTGATGGTGCCTCAGCTAATTAATATGTGATCATTAATATCACCAGGACAGACTGAACTCTCAATGTAGAGACAAGAAGGCCATGGTTACACTTTGGCATTCAAGAAGCTTAAAGCAAGGGAAGGAGAGGCTATAGTGAGTTTTGTAGAACTGCCAACAGAGATCTGGACATCCTTAGCATGATCTCCTGGGATTACATCAACCTGATTCATGTCAAAGGCCTGTCAGCTCTCTGAGACAGCAGAAGGCCACAGTCCTTCCCATGGAGGTTAAGGGAAGTCACCACCACCTGTCTGTGTGTCCTATCCAGATGGAAAGCTTAGTTGTGAACCAATGAAGAAAATGTCAAAGGTTGAAGGGGAAGTAGCTACTTTAACTTTCCATCTATGTTTCTTGAGAGTAGGAGATTGCAAACTGGAAGGCAGACAGCAATTCTTGTTCTCTGGGCAATGTGCTATTTGGATGTGACCTAGAATGCATCTTGCTGTAAGGTGAACAGCAAATATATTGTTCAAAGAGGCACTTGGGCTTTCTCTTAGCAAAAGGCCTTTTGCCTGCCTTTTCATTGGCTTTAGAGAAAACAGTTTTAGTTGTAGTACTTAAGGAGCTCCCTAGTCCTTGTGAAAGTCAGATTCAGAAAGGAGGATGTAATGATTAGAGCCTCTGCAAAAATATTTTACAGCTCTAGATTCTCTAGGTCCCAAGAAGCTGTCCTGCCTTGGACTCGCACAGCAGCAGAAAATGATCCCTGGGGTGGGGCAGGATATTCCTGGCTAGCCAGCTGGCTATCTGGCAACCCCTAGTCATCCTGTTAGGTATGATTTAGGACTTGCCTAAATAGGCAACTATGTAGGCAACATTTAGCTAACAAATGCTGGTGCAAATGCTTTCTTTGCGGTTGCTGTTGCAGGATGGCTTTGCCTTTTCTGCTCTGTTATTCTGCCCGTAGTGGAAGGCTTGGAACTACAGGAATCCTGGTGCCCGCCCTTCTTATGCAAACTGTATCAGCCTCTAAGTGTGCCTTCAGCATCCTTTGCACTACTTAGGGCTGGGAATTGGTCTATTCCATGGCTCAGGTGCATTCCTGAACCAAGACAGCTCTGCACCTTTTCTGCTGCCAGCAAATCCCTCCAAGGCACATTCTCAACTGTAATAAATAATAATGAATTGTGATGGACAGAAAGGTCACACTGATGTCAAGCAGAATGAAAGGGACCCCAGAAATCTGCTTTTTTTTTTTTTTTTCCTAAATATTATTGCGTATGTTTTGCACAAATTAAAGCACACTGGGGCCACAGAAGAGTAATGATTACATTTAATGAGGGGCAATTGAAAGGTATGAAGTAGTTCTTCCAAACAAGTTCTAATCGAAGCTGGAACCATACAGACACTGTGCTCAACAAGCTTTCCTATGAATAATGGACCTAATTACCATCTGCTTTTTTCATAACATGGATAAAAATGTGATCACATATAAAATTCTCACTGTTTCCTAGGATACAAGGTGATCCTCATTTTAAACTAGCTTGAAAATGGCAAATGAGCAAACTTAATTTTAATAAAAACAAGGAAACTCACACATGTGAAATATAATCTGGGCACTTCTGATTTCACGAAGAAGTGTCTTTGTTTGATTTTCATACAAAGCCTAGTGAGGAACTTGATAGTGTATCACAACAAGGCACTTCACATCCATGGTTTAGTCAGTCCACAGTGGAGGGCAGCGGCATTTCTCCTAACGGACAGTGTGAAAACAGGGTGTGAAAGTCTCCATATTGAGCAATGAAACAGTAAACTTGACCAGAAGCTGATTTTTCAACAATGTGAGTCAGAAGAAGAGCATAAATGACTCTCATGGTGCAGCTTTTTTTAATTACCACCACAGTTTGCTAGTTTTTTATGTAGTGACACTAGTAAGTACACTGTTTAGTGAAAACAAGGCAAGCTAAAATTATGTGTTTTATGTGCATCTGCATCAAAGTGAAGCACCTCTATCACAGAATAAAATTTTTTAAATAGAGTGGTGTCTGCAAGACTCTGACTCTTATTGTATATCAGAAGCAGGCCTCCTGGTGGATTAAGGGCAGCAAATGGGATTTTATAATCTGAGTTCCCAATTCCCCCAACATTTGCTGTCAAGCATAGCACATGATATCCACAAGAGTATTCCCATTATTTCAGCGAGCTTCCTCAGATGAATTGAACAGGATGATGGGGAAATGAAGATCCCCACCTGACTCTGCTGCTCTGGACTGGATAACAGCTCAGTCATGACAGCTATCTGGCAAACTTAGAGAAACTCAGGGCTCAGGATAAGCAAGGGAAGCAGAAAAAAAAAAAAAAAAAAAAAAAAAAAAAAAGTCTATAAAGGGTAGTACGAAAATATGAATATGGAAACAACCATAGGTTGTAGTTTAGGTAAGCCACAGCAAAGAGATATCAAGGAAAACATCACTGAAACTGAATTCACACATTAAAAAGGGGCAATTGTGACTATATAAAAGAAAGAAGAGAAACATTTCATACCATTACTGAAACCAGCTCACAGGTCTTGGCATTTTGGGTTTCTCAACTGAAGTGGTTCTCTCCTGCCATGTCCCTAATGCATTTCATGGTCCACCTGAAGGGTGCATCTGCCTCCAGTCTCCTTGCCTGGGGAGTTTGTTGCTTTTTCCACAATGGAGCCAGAGCATTGCTCTGAGGTTTGCTCTGCAGGCCTTCAGAGGGTGAGGCCTGTAAGAGAAAATGGTGATTCCCTCTATGCCTGAGCTCCTTTGCTTCTTTCCAGTGCACATCTGGGGAGGGATTGGGCTGCAGCAGGCCTTGTGATGGCACAAGGGGGTGGGCTATTCCCAAATCTCACAGTGCCCACCTGGGCAAGACACAAGATAGGCAATGTGGGGAACTGGGCCTCTAGAGTCCCTGAAGTTTCCAGCTCAGCAGCCCTGTCAAGGTGTTTGAAGTGCACTTACTTTGAAGTGACTTTAACTGCAATGGTGGAGGGGGCTTCTTTAATTTATTTTTTTAATTATATTTTTATTGGTGGAAGAAGGAATTGTTTCCAGTTTTCCCAAGTGGGTGCATTGACATATGTTAAAGTATGCTTGTACACAGAGGACTCTGCTCCAGGGAAACAGAGGACTGCATTGAGTCCAGTCATGAGACCAGTCTCGGCATCGCAGGTGTAGTGAGAAGAGACATATAGGACAAGCTCGGATCATCATGGCAAGGTGATGGAAGTTGGCTGTGAGATATTGAGAGGCCAGGCCAGGGCTTCAAGATGGTGAAGATGTCCAGTGTGATGGAAGAGGGTGGCTTCAGTTAATGTGATCACTCCATTTCATTTCTCTCTGCCTTTTGAGCTTGATAAGCAACATGAAAAGCAGTTGGCTGGCCTACTATTATGCCCTTTTGTCTTCAGAAGTCTCCTCGTATGACATTCACCTCAGCGTGCCAAACAGGACATCGTTGGATTCATCTGCTCTCTCCTCCTTTTAATTAACAGGAAGGTAAACCAAGCCACTCCCACACTGAAGACAAAGCTACAGCTCTGCCCTTATGGACTTCCACTGCTGACTTGGGACCAACTTCCCATATAATAATTCTTCCCATTCTTTTCTCCAGTCCCCAAGATGGAGGCAGAAGGAGGAAATGACAACCCCCCAACAGGGCTGAAGGGATTGCATATTCAGCTGAAGGAGCTTATACGCACTGAAGGCAAAAGGCTCAGCAACAACTGTGGCACTGTGTATCTTTCAGGGAGGCACTGCAGATAATGCCAAATCTGGTAGTTTTCCAACTGTACTTTTCCCACATTCTTCTGCCCTAAGAAGCCTGTCCTTCATCGATCATTCTGGAACAGGGCTAAAGGTAGGGCTGATCACGATGGTGAGTGCTGCTTCTGGTGTCCTAGGTCATCAGGGTACTTTTTGCTCCCCTCTGACCCTCGCTATGTAAAACTGCATGAGGCAGGCACAAGATTCATGTGCACACTTCTGTTCTCTTTACAACCTCCTCTTTGCCAAGGACTGTGTATTTGTTTTAGTTAAAGAAGCTTGTGACTGAAAACAGCTGCAGACCGAGTGGAAAAATAACACCTAAAAATAGCCCCTGCCTGAGAGCACAATGTGCATTGATTTTACTATGAAGAGTACAAGAGCAGGGAGATGGTGACTAGGCTGGTATGTTCTAATACGTCTAGCCCTGCCATATTTAGAGTGCATGTAGTAAGCCAGGCAGCCAAGTCAGTCCATGTAGGTATTTGACTGCTTTGGAAGGGTTCCCGGCAGAGGCACTCCAACTACAACAAATTAGCGTGGTATTTTTATAAGCTGACAGTGAGGAAATCACCCCACAATATTACCATGTTCTGCAGAGAACAGAGAATACGTAACCGCTGAATAAGGAAGACAAAAATCTCTCACTGATTGTTTCCACTCAAAACATTTTCCTAGAATAAATTATCAAGCAGATTATATCATTTTCTGTGGTCTAATGTGTGCTGGGATGGGACCTGAAGGAAAAACCTGTTCTAAATGGAGATCACAGACTCAGATGCAGTAACTTCTGCTCAGTTTTACTGACTTCAGTGGGCCAGGCCCATGTCACAAGCTAGATAGAAATCCTATTTCAGATTCACTACTGCAGACAACAGGAATGCTAATAGAAAACACAGCTCAGTCAGAGACATCATTTTAATGTTATGACAACTATTCCCCACATAAGAGGTTGGTGGCAGGATCACGTGCTACCTTCTTAAGAGATAGCAGCTTTAAATTAAGGATCTTTACTAATGAAGAAATGTCCCACCATGAACCTGCCCACTGCTTGGCCACCTGCAGGCTTTAAAGTTATGGAAGGTGAAGGTGAGTGTTGAAGAAATGTGTTTGTTTGTTTTAAGGCTAGCCCAGGCAATGAAAGAAGACTCAGTGTTAAAGATTGAAGTGATGCTGGTTCCTGCCCCTGTGACAGGGGCAGTTCTGTCTTCACCCTCTTTTCTCCTTAGGCTTTGAAATGTTACTAGCTCATTAACCGAGCAGTGCAAATTCACTCTGAGATGCACAAGATGTCCTGTCAGGAGTTTTTAATTTTTTTTATTCTTTTATGGCAGCAACAGGTCTAGTAACAACCTAACTTCTAAGAGAGGGGACTGCTGCCTGAAGAGTGAGTCAAGAGGATGCCAGGCCCAAAAGATGGGTGAAGGAGTTCCATTCTGAAAAACTCAGTGCTGTTAAACTTGTTAAACACCTTTAAGCTCATTAGTTTTGTTACATATTTGCCTGCTGATTTCAGAGGGAGTTGAAGAGATTTGGCCATTCGCAAGACAAGACTCAGCACCTTGTGGGTGTATTTGCTATGACCACACATCAATATTTTTTTCCTTTAAAACAGCTATCTTAAAACTAACCTGCACCTCACTCACTCTGTACATGCACAGACTTTTTCTTTTCTTTTTTTTTTTTTTTTTTCTTACAGCTCATGTGGTCTTCATGAAAACAGGAAACTGAGGGAAGCTGAGCACTTCATTTGTGATTGACAGATTGAGATACTCAGAACAGTGCTTTCAGAGAGGCACCCTCTAAACCCCTCCTGTGGCTTGGGTAGGAGGGAGATCTGGCTGAGTTTACAAACTTCCAAGCTCGATTATGACTTACTTGCAGGCAGACCAGAGCAATTTTCCTGGCATGCTGCCTGCAGGGGAACCACTAAGGAAGCACTGTTACCATTCTGGGGAATCAGTAGAGGAGGGTGAAGCGAATTGATGCCACTGGTGGTCCTGTTCAAGGACAGCAGAGACAGATGTTGATCTCTTCTGAAGGCAGGCATGACCTGGTGTTGCCTGAACAAGCACCCATAGATCAGCCTCGATCTCTATTTCTTTGAGGGAGAGTGGACATATGAGGCTCACGCTCAGGAGATGCTGGGTCTTGAGCTTTGTGCTGCTCAGACTCTTGCAGATACTGAAAATAACTTTGTACACATATGGACAAAACCAGGCCTCACTTGCACAGCCTGCCACACTGTTAGCATGCTTGCAACCTGACAAAATAAATGTTAGTGAGAATGTTAACCAAAACCACAAGATATTTGCCTGGAAAGACATAGAAAGCTGTCCACTTTACTGGTGCTAATATTTTCAGGAAATGAATTTCTAAGTAAAGAATGTTTGTGCATGACATGGACTAGGGATCTGAAACAAAGCGACCTGACCTAGCTGACTAATTGTAGATTGAAGGAAATTAATTTTGGTTTAGGATATCTGTAATTAATCCATATAGTAAGAAGTGGATCAGTCAGTGTTGGAAAAGTATAAATAATTAATAATTGAGAAATAAGTGAAATCTGGTCATAGATTTCCCAGGAGAAAAAGGAAGGTGAAGTGTTTGATGTATATTATTTGCTCAGCTTTACCATTTTGATAAAACTTTTTTTTTTTTTTTTTTTTTTTTTTTTTTTTAAAAAAAGCAAAACCAAGTGAAACAGAAATAACTGCATGGTTAATGAGTCACTTGCATGATACTGTACTTATTGGAATAGCTGATTTTGAAAGATACACCAAAAATGGCAAAATGTGTGCACACAGCAGATAAAATGAAACCATGTGAAAACATCTGTACTGTAAGAGAGTTAACTTTAAGCAAAATTACTAAAGGTAGGTCAAAACTTGTACAATACTACAGATAATGAAAGACCTAAGGCTAAAACAAGACAAATACGAGAGCATTATATGTAGCCAGAAAGTTTTTCTGTATACGATTTGCATGTATGCACATCCCCAGAGTTTCCCACAAGGCTTGTAGATTATTCAAGTTTAGAAACTATTGCTACAAACTCTTTTATATGAAAATGTCATGAAGCCACTGGGTTCCTGTCGTCCTTGATAATGAAGGTAAGCAGTGGTTTGGGTTTTTATGGAAGGACCAAGTCCCTGTATAAAAGGTTAATGAATTTAAGAAAAACTTAGAGGATGGTCTGAGTTTGTAGTGAAACCCAAAGGCATGTATGTTTCAGAGACTTTACTCGTTACCTCTGATGAACTTCCCTGGGGATGTAGCTTCAAAGCTAAGCACTAGGGAAAAAAGGAACAAGGTACAAAGTAGAGACTCATGAAGTGAAGGAGAAATAGTTGCCCAGGGAGGGAGATGGAAAGAAAAAAAAAAAAAAAAGAGAGAGAAAAAGGGAGAACTGCCAGCTGTGTTAGAAGCAAATTAGAAAAAGCTTCATCAGTATCTAAATTTGGCACCAAGGCAAATGAACAGGACCTTGAAACTACTGAAGTGCTGTCTTTAAGCTAATAATGAAAGTTTTAATATTAGAATAAACATATTTCCATACATCTATCTGTAATATAACATTAAACATTTCTCCCACAATGCACTAGGCACCACACTAACCTGAATATTGAATAACGCAGTTAATTAAATGCATGTAGAGCATGAAAATCCCATGTTTCAAACTGCACTTAGTCAGTCCTCTAAAGGCTGCGCCTCCAGCAAAATTAATCAGACACCTAAATCAGTAATCTATCTCATTAATCTGTGTACAATATCTTTTAGAGGGTTAATATTGTGATGCAAACACACACACACAAAAAAATAAAAGATGAAGAAATCCTCATAAATCCAATAATCCCATTGCATGTATGCTTTTTTTCTTTGTCACAGGACACAACAGTTTGCCCATTTAGAATCTTACCTAGTGTAGGACTATGGGGAGTAGATCAAAGTCAAGTCCTAAGGATGCTCTGCGTCCATGAATGCAAAAGGACAGTGTCTAAAAATAAAAAAGGGCTTGGATGATGGCACTGGGATGCTAAAGGAAAGCCCTTCTTTGACAGCAGCTACAAAAACTGATTTTGTCCAATTATTTTTCAGACACTACTGACTCCAGACGAGGAGTTGCCCGACAGGCAGTGTTACTCACCAAAGTGTCTCGCAAAGTGGCTGTTCCCCATAATATTTCCAGGCATGCCTGTCCATGAATGCCTGGTCATGTCCCGAACTCAGGCTGTGGCCTTTGGTAGGGCTGTGAGACACTGCTCAGTTACACTGTGCTCCGTCTGGTGTGCAGGTGGAAGGAACACCATCTGATGGACAGTCCTATGAGCTCAAAACCAGCTTTGTCAGCCTGGTTTCATTAACTGAGAGGTGGTGAATTTCTGATGAAGTACTAAGATAATGCTCATTGTTCTGTCCCTACCAAGTCTCAAATTTCCTGAGTTCAGATAAATAAATAAATAAAGCCTGTAAATATCTTTTTTTTTTTTTTTTTTTTTTAAATTTAGGTTTTGCTTAATCTCCTAGCAGTCTGTCTCTTCAAATAAGAGAGCGAAAAATGTCTAACACATCCCTCTAAAAATTTTCATGAAGAAAAAGAAAACAAGGTTTTTATTGTGTTTGTTTGTTTGTTTCCCCATAGTTTCTCTACATAGTGCTTTTGAGTAAGCCCTTGTATTGGACATAGCTAAATAAATTTTATGTTTGTATGTCTTTGAGTTTACAATAATCAAAGTACATCTTCCATGAGGATGACAAATTGAAACTTAGTAGGATCTCTACCAAGAACCTTTTCTTTCTTCCCTGTAACCCTGAACTAGTCCTGGACTGGCTTTATACAAGCAATAAAAACATGCTGAGTCTTAGCAAGTCCACATGTGCTTTTCCAAAATAGCTTATATTTTAGGTACAACACAGGTCACTGGGATTCCACTTTGTTGCAATGTATCAGGGATATACTGGAGCAGTTGCCAAGAGCAGGAAACCCTTTGGTTTCAAGACCTTTCAGAATATCTCATCTTTTCTTTCACTTTTTCTCAATTTGCCTGTTTTCTGCTTGATTCTCTTGGGCATATTACAATCTCAGCTGGCCAACATTCTCTCTGTTTTGTTTGGCAACATAACATTAATAATAGGTCTTTGTTTCTTAATATCAGCAGAGAAATAGGGAATTAAGTATTATTTTTACAAATGTCATGCTCTTCAGGTGATCTGCCCGATAGTTTCCTGCCTTAATTTGCAGAGTTAAATGTAAGGAACTTGGGAAAAACAAAACAAAACAAAACATAAAAACACTGTGGATGGTGAAACAATGGCAAAATCAAGGGGCATCTCTAACAACCAGGTGAGACTTTAGAGTTGATTTATCCTGATTAAAAAATAAAATTGTCCAGAAAAAGAGTGATCCCACAATTGTGTGATCCTGACTATGTGTTCTGCCCTTTCTTTTGGGCTAGCCCAGCTGATGACAGAGACGCATGTTGAGTTGGATTAGCATTTCACTAAGAGGAGCTGAGCTGAGACAACTAGCCCAAACTACATGCTTAACTTCTGGCTGACTAAATCATGTTAAACGGATTTTTGTCCCAATTAGTTGTTTTGTACTTTACTGAACTGCTAAAAAACATCCATAAACCAAAAAATATGGCATTTCTTTGGCGGGTGAAAAGGATTAAAATTTGTAAAGTCATCTTTCAGATTTGTTTGGAATTAAATGTACTGTAACAATAAAGTTATTGTTAGTCCATTGAGCACTCCCATTTTGCCTCATAGTCTAATAGCCACCAGAGAAGTCATTTGAAAAGTTATTGTATTATTATTTATGATACATACAAAGCAAATAAAGAAGAAATGCCACAATAATCATGTAAACATAATCAGTTTTAGCACAGAAAGCAAGATCAAGCTAATTAGATCCGTACTATCACTTTCTGTGCAAACAACACACATTTCTAATGTACTGTAAATTCAAGTCCCATTACATAAACCTGACTGTGCGTACGTGTGTGTGCGTGCGTGCAAGGGGAAGTGGACAGAGAGGAGATGCAAGGCACCCTTCCATCTCCTGGGACTTGTTACAAAACCTCTCTTAGCTCCAGGAAGCATTGGGGCAGAGCCTTTCGTGCCTTTGCACAACGTCCAAGTACAAAAACGCTAGGGTGTTAGCACTGCTGTTGCTGTTGTTTCCTAAAAGAGGTCTGGTGAGATGGGATAGGTGTGAAGTAATGAGTGATTTGGCACAGAGCATTCTTATGTTCTGCTCTGAATCTCCAAGAGACATATTGGCTCAGCTGATCAGATTCCTCTAATAACACAGCTTCCAGGTCTACATGTGCTGCTGCTCCTTCTCTGCTCTATAGCCAATGATGGTCATGGCTTGAGGCCACAGTTTAACACTGTATCTCCAGGAAGAGTGTTGTTTTTAAGGTCAATCCAATGTTGTTTAAAAGAGAGAGAAAAATATAATGCATCTCCTGAGGTCCAGAGCTTTCCTAGATACTTTTCAAGCTGTTTCAGAAGTCAGTATTTGCTAAAAGCTGTCAGTAAGGGCGCGACAACACTGCAGCATCTCAGGTGGGACTATTTAACAGAACTCTGCTGAAAAATTAATTACAGTTTACTGAACTTGAGATATTGCCTTATTGAAACATCCACTCCTATTTGCCAAGTGGTAGCCAGGTATCATTTTTGACCATTTCCTCAGGAGTTTGCCCAAGTATTTGGGTCACTGAAAGCTGCTGTGCCCACGGGAATGGACCATCTGCCAGTTGGACCTTACTTATATTAGATGGTGACATTAGATGGTCTGAAAGAGCACAATAGGTAGAGGAATATCCAGAAAATAGATGAGGGAATACCATAAGATTATATTTTATATTTTATATTTGTATATATATATATACACACATATATACTTGTTTCCAAGTATTTGGTCAGAACAGTTTGCTGCCTTATTGCATCCATCATGTTTATTTTCTTTAAGTATTCTTTGAAGATGGTTGCTGGCAAGTTACTGAAACCAGTACATTTTAAACCAGGCTGAAAATGAATTTCTGGTATAGACAACTCTGATTCCAAGAGATATTTGCGTCCAGTCAGAAAATAGGATAAATAGCATATAACTTACAAGTCTAATAAATTGGGTATCAGTGAGTCACTTGCATAATCAAAGTTATCCATCTTCATACCATGCAGCAGATTTTCTGAAATGGGTAATTTTTCAAAAAAAAAAATATCCAAGATGTCATGCCTAGATAATTTGGAATTAAAGTTAACATTGTATTATAGCAATGTATTTGCTATAATCAGCTTTCTCATTTATTGGCATATTTCCTTTCCCCACACTATACAATAATAGTGGCAATGCAGAAAAATACTCATTTACATTAGCTGTGTACTTGATACATTTCCACAGTCCAGGGCAGACAACAGTTCAAGGCTAAAAATTCAGCTCTTTATTATTAAAAAATACCAGTCCTTGCTATAGGAATTGATGATTCAGTGAGAATTATAATTATAATCAATGCATAATAGGCATTTTGCACCCCATGTAAGTGCTGCCAAGAAACTATTTATTCAGCTAAAGAATTAAATCTTTGTTTGTAAGCTCTTTATTGTTCACAATAGAAAAAAAAAAAGTGTGTGACTTGGCTCATGAGCAGATACCAGTCTGGTTATTTTACTGAGTGAAAAAATAGGCCTTCATACAGAAAGACTTGTGATGCTTGAAACAATTATTTATGTGCATATACTTGTATAAAATGCAATGTTTAGCTTCAAGGAAGCTACTGATTGCTTTTTTTCCTTTGTTTCAGGTGGAAAATACTGTGATAGTTGTGTGTCATACTCTTGTGTTGGATATTGCATTCTTTTCTGGCATAAGCAACGCAAAAAAGACACAAAACTAAAAGCACTCCAGACAGACATAACCAAAATTACTTATGGAAGTGTTCCCATATGAACTGAGATGAAAAAGTTTAGTATTATTCAGGAAAAAATTATCAAGGGAGGAATTGCTGGAACCCGAGAAAATAGTAAATGGTACTGATGAACTAACTAGGTCATTTTTCTTGTTCACTTTGACTTTGTAAGAACAATAAAGCTTCCTGAAACTACCTGATGATCTTTCTCAAAGAGATAAATGGGCATCAAAATGACACACCAGGTGCTTCTACTTCTCTGAAGACAATATCCTAAAAGAAAGAGACATTTCACACAGCTGTACTCAACTTACATCATCAGGAGAAATATTCTGATTTGGTAGAAACAGTCCACTACCATCTTTATTTCCTGTCTTGTCTAAGCCTGTAAATACATGAGTAATTCCAGCATGCAAAGTCTTTTAGTTTTAGGAATGCTCAGCAGCTTTCTGTACAATCTTTTGCCTGGAAAAAAAGCAAATCCTGGAAAAGAACATTGCAAAGTAAATCCTTTTCAAACCAAATTGTTAATAAGGCTTTCAATTTGCTGTCAGTTGATATTGTGGAAATGATAGTTCCACAGAAAGAAAACACATCAAAGAAAATAACAAGAACATACCTAAAGATTATACCAAAGGCAGAGAACATCTTAGTGGCTGTTCGTTTTTACAATGCCTGCTAGTGGTTATTCTTTTCTAACTACATGGAATACCCTGGGTTAACCTGGATGGCTGTACGTCTTCAGCAATTAAACACTCAAATTCGTTCTTTGTATTGAGGAAAGGAGCCATAACATGCAATATTCCTCATATCAAATCCTCCCCTGAGCTACTTTTATTTGATAAGGGAAAGGAATGCAGCAAACACGCAAACGTAACTCACTTTGGTTCTAGCTATACAGTTATATTTAATGGGTAAATCTTTTCTATTAGGGACCTCAATTCACAGAGCCTAGGCCAACCACCAAAAGAAATCAGTAATTTGCTGAGCAGCTTATTCTTCTCCTAAGTCACGTGGCTTCACTCGTGTCTTGTATCATATGCACCTTTTATGAAGCAAGGTAACTTATTTTAAAATATCCATGCCAACTGAGCAATACGCATACAGTATGCATTGTATATCCAAATAAATGTTGTGAGACAGGCTGATCTGAAGTTATTTCTCATTCCAGTAAAATGACAGATATTATAAGGCTGCTTTTTATATCATGGTGTCCTGCTGCTTGGGTCAGATCCTCCATTAAGTCAGTAAGAATTCCCCCTTTAACTTCAAGAGGATCAAGATTGGGGCAGCCACAGTAGAGTCTTAATAAATGTAAATCTTATTTAGAAATGTCCTCTTTTATAACAAGTGCCAAGCTGTGCAAAGCTCCAGGCTACATTACCTTACAACATTGACTGAAATAGCAGAAAAGATTACCATCCCCACTAATGAATTTTTTTAATTACTCTTTGCAGAAAGGATGGTATCAAAACTCTAGTGAAAAGCAAAATTAATCCCTAAATTGAAATATACTAGAAAAGCTTAAATTATATTTCAAAAAATATTTTCTGGTCAGCATTGTTACTTCCTAAATCAGTGTAGGAAATGTGAGATTTATTTTGTCTTATTTTTATTAATCAATGTTTTTGGGAAAAGTAACTGCGGTATGACCTCCTCTGCTTTTGGAGGAGTTGTTACCCCAGTTACTTTCCCAAAACTCGCCTCTTAGAGGTCTACTTACACATTAGAGAGAATGGTATGAACATCAGAAATGAAGCCTTCCCCATACTATTAACCTTGTTCATCACCCCACAAATTAGGGATGTGGTGACAAAAGAGAAGTCTAAGGGGACTCGGAGTGCTAAAAACCATTCTAGTGGTTTTTATCTTCACCTTCCCGCTTCCCTTGGGCTACCCCTGATTAAAGCCATCATACATTTTAATCTTCCTGCTGACCTCAAGAGATGTGTATCTATAAAAGTGGATGCTAGGATCACAAGCATGGTAAAGGGGCTCAAGCACTGCAAGCTGTGTGTGAGCTATGAGCTGGAGGCTGCGGGCTCATGCAGTCTTAGGCCTGCCCTGTGAGATGCTGTGGGGTCAAAACGATCAGCACTGCATATGGCTTTCCAGACCGATGGTGCCCATTCCTAAACAAGTGGCTAGCTGCTGGAAATTTCACAGGCCATTTTGTGCAAAATTTAACTGACAGATAAAATGGCAAGAACTAAGAGAGAGGAACATGGCTTTCTACCAGCCTTCTAATAGCTGTGTCCAGGGAAATTTGCGTATGCCCAGTTCCCTTCTGAAGAATGGGTGGCCAGCTGGAAGACAGATTTTTGCTAGGGAGTTATAATGAAGTAGGTTTTTATAGCCAAATGTAAAAGTTAATATGATGCTTTCATTTTTAACAAGAAGGCAAGCGAATCAATGCACATTAATTGAGAATGAGCATCTTTTTTTTTTTTTTTTTTTTTTTGCCCAAATGTGAAATTAATTAGTGTTGGAATTTTTAAGGTTTTAATTTCATTAATTTTCCTTTTTTTTTGAATTTCTGCATTTTCTGGTAATAGAAGCAATCATGGACTCAAAGTTCCTGAACTACTTACAGCTTCTTTAGAATTATCAGATATCTGTTTTCATCTACCTTCTCCTATGAAAACATTTTGAGTCCTCAAGTATTAAGTTCCTAAGAAGTCTTTGAAGTTTCTAACCTCTTTTCTAAAGAAAATAAAGTTAATTCAGCTGATTTGCTCCAAGCTTGCACTCATGCATGCAAGAGCAGGAAATGCGCCAGTGTGTTACAAAAATACACTAACCATATGCCTAAAAGAAACAACCACTTCTTAGGTAATTGGTTCAGCCACAACAGGTCGTCAAAAGTTTTCCACACTCCTATTACATGTAACAGAGTACTTCTCTTGTCCAAGCCTGAACAATAATCAAATACAGCTTGTAAGTGAAATCACAGGAAACCCCTAGAACCATAATGAAATACTAACAAAAACAGAATAAATCCATGGGAAAATATCTTCTCCTCTTTTAATTCCATTCAAGATAATAAAAAATAAAAAATAGACTGCATATCTCCAGAAAGGGTGGGCCTATATCACACATTGTATATAAACAACTTATGCTTTGGGAGGATACAATATGCCAAGAAAGATGAAAACAGGATCCACTCCTCAAGTATGGGTTGAGCCCATAACACCATTTTTGTGTACCTAATGCCAGAAGTCTTGCGTCCTGCATTTCAAGTACTTTGATATAAAGTACAAATCTGTAGTACAAATCAGGTTTGTACAAATCTGAAAAGGGAGTTAAAACATGGTGAATTGTCAACATCTGGACAAAGGGATACTTGCTGAAATGAATAAGAGATATTTCAGCAAAAGCCAGTACTGGAAGACATTAGCCCAATCAAGTTATGCAATAGTTCTCCGTGCACAGGGCCAGCAAAAGCTTAACCTTAATTCCAAACCAACAGAGGTGTCCAATGTAATCTTGATCAATTTTATACATGACATTATGAGTGAAAAACACTAAAGAAAAGAGAAACAAGAGGAGATAAAATGACCACAAGGATTACCAAGATCATTAAAAATAGCAGAAATAATTTTAAATGTCAGATACAAGGCTGCCCAATCATCCTTTAGTGTTACTTACCAGCAAGTTTCTTCACATCTTACCCTTGTTCATACAGTGAACAATAAGAAATTGGGACCAAGCAGACACATTTATGGTCTTTCATTTAGCAAGAATATTTTCACAAATAGGAGAATGCACTCAACATGTTTTGAACAAAAGATCTCCACACAAAATGAGTATGTGCTTAGGAGATGTAAAACTTAAATTGTCTTTCATCAAGTTGCCAGATCCTCTTGGATGATGTAGGGAAGGAGAAGACCCAGGAGTTAAGATACATCAGGGTGGTTAACAATAGCTGGCTCTGCCTGATATCCATTGCCTGCAGACTCTCCAGGGTGGACAGAGAAAGCTAGGTTGTTCACAAGACAGGCAGAGGATCCCAGACATGAATGCAGATTCAGTTACACGTTAAGCATGCATTCATTCTGCTCTGAGGACTAAGATTTTGCTTTTATGCCTTTTTTCCTTTGTTCACTCCTGAACACTCATGGCCCTGGAAGGACCAGCAGCCCCTTCCACATAAGCACAGGGAGAACTCAGCAACGAAGAAAGGTTACAAAAAGCCCAGGAGAACTGCCAGACCCAGGGTATGGATGGGCGTTTGCATAAATTCCTTCCATGCTGCTGGGGCAAATATCTGAACTCCACAGAAGATTCAGTACTTGCACTGTTTTCACCAATATCCGTGTATCATCATCGTGGTGTTATTTCTGCTGATTCTGATTTAGAATGCAAAAATTTCCATAAGGGCACATGTAGAAGTGTCTCAAACTAACTTTGCTTCACTACATGAAACCTGTATTGCCAATTTTTAGGACTGCTTAATATATAGAGCACTGTAAAGAATCTGGAGGCTCCAGGAATTTTTGTGGGTATTTTTTTTTTTGTATGTTAACACAATGTTTTGATAAAAGAGTTATGTTTCATCTTGCTGGTTCTTTATCTCACTCCTGTCCTTTCCAGAAATTCTAATTTGTAAATGAAAATATGCAAACTATATATGATCAACTTTTCTTACTTTCACAACTTGTGCAGAGAAGTAACTTAGCCTCTAAACATGACAAGTTTATTTGTTCATTTATTTATTTTTAAATTCTAATTAGAGAAAGGAAAAGGGTGTCAAGAGTCTTTAGTGATTCACATTTTAACAGCCAGGTTATAATTTATTAATTCCCAACTTATAAAATTTTCACAACCTCTTTCCACAGGAGTCCAAGAGCGACTCAAATTTATTTATTGTTTCTACGTAGGGTGTCATTAAATATTTGTTATCTCCTAAAGTTTGTTGGGAAACGGGATTATTTTCCACATCACATCACACCAGTGCTAATGGGAAAAGCATTAGATGTTGACCCAGCAAATTAAACTGTAAAATATGAGGCTCATTGTTATTATTACATACAGACACATTCTCTGTTCTCCTTATAAAAAACATCTTAATCAATCTCATTGTATTTTAGTCATGTTTTAAAATAATTACTCTAGAATATAAAACACATGAATATATAAAGGGAACAAGTTCCACTTGAATATGTTCAATTTAACTTTTTTAAAAAGAATTTTCCAATCGGTCTCCTTTGACATTTAAATTGATCACCTACCAAGAGAAAAAAAAATCAACAAACAAACAAACAAACAAAAAAACAACACTGAGTGTTGTTTGTATTTTTCTGAAAGCTTCCTAAGATGCTGTGCTGTCATATTTTCCAATAAAATCAAACAAACAAACAAAAAAGGATTTTTGCATATATAAAGCTCATTTAAAGAATATTTCTGCAAATTCTCACTTATAATTCTTCATATTTTATTATTATTGTTTCATTAAGAAGAGAAAAATTCTCCCATAATGGGGTTCAATGTTCTCTCTCTCCAGTGGTTACTCTTATTAGGAATATTGCTGGGGAAATTCCTTCTTCTCTGATCCCTTTATGGACTCACACTGGGGCAGTGAACAGTGCCTTAATTTGCAGAAGTCTTACTGGGACAAAGTAATTGTTAATATTCTGAAACTGGAGTTCAGATTCCTAACTTTGTCCACAAAGTCCATTTGCTAGATGGACTACCTGTGTTCTTCCTTTATCATCAGTGGAGACAGGGTCAATACAGAACCTGGAGTTTAGAGCATGATTCATCTATCCAAAGATAGATATTCACCTCAGGCTGACAGGGATCATGTCCTGGGTTCTGCTGAGTAGATCTGAGCTGGGTTTAAAGAGAGTTTGAGGTCTGGCTTAGGTTGTATATGCAGATATCACAGGTCACCTGTGATATCAGACTGTGCAGTCCATGTTGGCTATTGTTTTATTTGTTGAGTAGTGAGGGGTTGAAGACTTTATCTGTTCTGTTTTTCTTATAAAAATAAATTGTATTTAACAACAGATAAAGTATTTTGCACTGAATAAGACCCTTCTTCTTCTTCTTCTTCTTCTTCTTCTTCTTCTTCTTCTTCTTCTTCTTCTTCTTCTTCTTCTTCTTCTTCTTCTTCTTATTATTATTATTATTATTATTATTATTATTATTATTATTATTATTTAATTCATATAGCGAATGACTACAATAGATAGGCAGATCCAGCTGGTTACTCATTCTACTCCCATTGGAATTGTGGAGATTTTCCCACATACCATTCCCTTACCTTAGGAAATAAATGATTGACTCTTTATGTTAATTTACACTTAAGGAACACAGAGCCAAAAGATTGATTTCTGTGCCTTATGGCGCACCTCTGCATGTGAGGAAAGTGACCAGAGGCTAAGCAATGCCAACATGCTTCCTGATATTTAGCACACATTGCAGTTGGCATATTCACTAGCCACAGTGCATTTGGCCTCTTTTCACTAGAGGAACAACATATACTTGGAAGTGAGCTCTGTTCTAGCCATGGCACTGGTCAGCACTGCTCTGCTCTCCCTGGTGTGGATATGTCTTTTTATTTGTTCATTCATTCACAGTTCTACAGATACACAAATATCTCACTTCCAAATGTGGGAGCAAACCATTTGCAACCTAACACTGCTGAAAATTTATTTGTTCCACTGAAGTGACATTCCCCATTGCTTTCTTAGCAAATGCTTAGTAGACTTGATATTTTGCTGAGTTAATGTCTTCTCTTAAAAATATAATGTGGCTGTGCATTCCCACCCCTACTTGAAACAGTTAGTTTTGCAAGCCAGTCTCTTTAATTGTGACAATGTGGGGAATTTGTTATGAATCATAAGTCAAGCTCCAAATTTCCTCTCCTAACCTTTCTATTGGGCTGAAGTTCCAGGACACATCACACCAAATGAGAAGTAGAGGGCAACAGAAAAAAGAGAGTCCTCTGCACAAATACTGACTTCCTAAGCAATGCAATGCATCCCACACAGAAGGGGTTACCGTTGGAGAAGGAGAACAAAGTTTGGTCCACAAAGTTTGCTGGCAAGTAGCTATTGTCCAAGGCATACAAAAATATGACTACCCAAGGGAGAAACCAGGAGTTCTCTGTTTAAGGTTTGGTTCATCAGTTCCTGATCAGGAGGCCCATGTGGGAGTGCCATGGTGCAATGGGAAGTCCTGCTTTTCTGATGCTTGAATTCACTGCCCAGTTCCCATGGAAAGGCAGCACTCATGACACTTTTGAAGCTTTCTAGGTCAGCAAGAGCTAGTCAGTTCTTCTGTATTTCTTTGTTAAGTAAATGACTTTGTTATGTTCAAAAGCTATATGCACCTATGTCTATATATGGCAGTAAAGACTGCCTAACTCTTTAAGAGTTAGGTAGAAATTAAGTGTTAAATTTCTCAGTGGAAATGCTGATACACTAAAAGACTGAAGAGTCAGTATCGGACCTGGGCTAAAGGCTCAAAACCATGAGGTCTCAGAACCAGGTGCTAGAGAGCAGGCAGAGGAAACAAACTGGGGCGCTTGCCCAGACTCTGTCCATACTCCATAAAAATTCAAGTGAAAGAAAGGATCCAATGGCTGGAGCCTCACACAGCAGGCTGGTGGGCATCCAAGAGGTGAAGCTTGGCCAGATTCAGTTACGTGGGCATATTTTCACACTGTGCTCATAACTGCTAGCTTTATAATCCTCTGACCTTGGTGGTAAAAGCTCCAGGAAAACCCTTTGGAATTCAGCCATATACTTTTGCTGTAGTCACATGAGTAAATTCTGGCCTAAACACTTGCAAATGAGCCATCACATCCTCCAAGCAGAGGAGCAGAGTATAAAATACTCTTTCTTGAAGAGCTGAGATATATTACAATTTTTCACATTGGTTTTGAATAAAATGTGTCCAGAGAGGCTTTGTAATCTCCAGCATTGGAGGTTTTCAGAGCTTAACTGGATGAAGCCCTGAGCAACCTGCTCTAACTCTGAGGCTAGCCCTGGTCTGTGCATGATGTTGCACTAGAGACCTCCAAAGGTTCCTTCTACTGTCAATTTTTAATATGATTTTATGACCCTGGAGCTCTTCTTTTGGGGGAGGAAAAGAGGAGGAGAGGAGGGAGGAGTGAAGCTCTTTGTTGTGCTAGACATTTCCCATTAAAGCCATTTCATCTCTGAAAGTCTGACATAATGAGGCACGCTACATGTGCTGCATTGCCCAGATCAGCAGTCCCAGTCTCGGTGCTTGCACAGAAGAAAACACCCATCTGCATTTATCTAAAACATTGAAAAGTACATGAATATCTGCCTTGCAAATAGCACTTCCAGTAGTGACAGCAGCGATTTGGCAAGGTATGAAAGCACAACACCCAGATAATCGGGAGCTTAAGAAACCTTTCCCAGAAAGGAACCTTTTACCAAGAAGTGGTTTGAACCGGTGTTAGGTCAGTGACCAGCCGGGCCTGCCAAGGCGTGCTTTGCTTGGTGACAC
The DNA here is from genome assembly GCF_009819795.1 of Aythya fuligula. NCBI lineage: Eukaryota > Metazoa > Chordata > Aves > Anseriformes > Anatidae > Aythya > Aythya fuligula. The sequence goes on along the minus strand of NC_045560.1, from coordinate 96,554,993 downwards.
AGGCTCCATGTGGGTCACACGGCATGCTGGCTCGCACCGCAGGCCTGGACTCGGTCCCTCCGTCTGTCAGTCACTAGACAGCTCTTGGACAGCCAGCACAGAGTGTACAGAAGGGACACACACGGGTTTTAAAAAAATACTGCCACAAAAATAACTTGGGAGACTCCTCACACCAAAGCTGGAAATAGCAGAGAAAACACCTCCTGTCCTGGTTCGGAGGGGCCTGCACAATAAGGAGGGACCTCATTTTGTGAAAGCTCTGGGTTGTCAACTTAGATTTCGGCTACCTTACTACTCCCTGAAGCTGTAACTGTTTTCCCAGAGGCACAGTACGTTTACTAGCAATGTAATTAGGAGATCAAATCAGCCATTTAATGCTTACCGTGAACAGTGTACAAAACAAGCATTGCCATGTGCTTAATATTGGAAATAAAGTGTGGAGGTGGAAGGAATTGGTTAGGTGTTGTGTTGTATGGAATTGGGGAGGCCGGTGAAAAGGAAGCCTGACAGTCTGACAGTGAAATCCTGGGAAGAAGAAAGGGGCAGGATGAGAGTATGGGAAAGATTAATATGGAAGGGGGTGCAGAGTCTTGCACAATTTGTGAAAGTGCATTAATCAGATCTGAGTAACAGCAATATCTGGCCAGACTCAGATCCTAATCTAAATAGGAAACAGGTGCCACCTTTGAATGTGCCGTAGATAGGCTTTCTAATTCAACCTTGGGATGCCCAGGAGGAACACTGCAAATTTTTTATGTCTTTCATGAGAGGAGACAGAAAGTGTGTGTTTTGTGTGTATATGGGTGTGAGATGTGGGATCAGGGCATAAAGAGTGGAAAACTCTGTGTTGCTTACAAGGAAAAAGAATATGAATAAGAAGTTGGTTTTTGTGTGTGTGTGTGTGTTGTTTTTTTCTCTCTCTCTCTCTTTTTTTTTTTTTTCTTTCTTCTTATTTTTAACCTCAGAACAGATTAGGTAGAACACAACTGGCTAAAGATTTTACCAGAGAAACTGACGAATGCATTTCTAAGCCCAAAATTGTTCTATAGTTTCAGAAAATGTATCAAAGTGCCAGGGTGTCTGATTATTCAGCCCCTGCTTTGGCATCACGCAATAAGAACGAGTGCCACGCAGCACGGATTGAAGATTCAGAGTGAAAAAGCTGTTGGGGTTTGATAGTGTTTTGGATCTCAGAGAAATCTAAAAATACCAAATACAGCCGGCACATGTGTGGTGCTTTAGCACGCAAAACATCTGGGAGTATTCTCAAATATTCCCCTTTTGTATTGCTTGTTATGCTACCAGAGACCAGCAAAGTGCTAATGAAAACTTACTGGATTTTCATAGTGCTTCTAAGTTCAGATACAAAGGCATTAAAACCAGTAAAGGGGGAAATTAGTATGTGCCAGTTTACAGCCCTTGTTTATTCTAGCCTTAGAGGATACTTACATGTGCTGTGCTGCATCTCACTCTGTTTTTCTGGATGAATTATTATGCTCACTCCGGAAGGATATGCACATTCAAAATGTGTACACCCTTATGGTGTGATTTAACTGAAAATTGTGGAATATTTCACAAGCGCAAAATGAACTTCATATAATGAGGTAGTAATCATGTCACCCACCATTCAAAGCCATCACGTTTGCTGATACAGTACTAGCTTTGCATAGGGTGATGTCAATGCAAGAAACTTCCCTGTAACTCAAAAGTTGTGAAATATATAAAGATTAATGTCCAAAGTAAATAACGAAGTTTCCCTGTAGACATCAGTGAGATAAAGACTTCATTCAGTAATTTAATTTTTGCTTATTGATCTCTTACACAGTCTTCCTTAATAGAACTATTTATGGAAGTATCTACAACTTTATGTCTCTGGATGGCATGTGTGCTTAACAGACGAGGGTCAAGGAATATAGAATCTACACAACACTGTTTGTAAATTGTAGACAAATATCATAATTTTGGAAACTTCAATATCAAACTGTACCTTTCCCTTTAGATATACATATCTAAAGCTTGTATCAGCCGGAAAGGAACAGGATTTTGCCAGGACTGGACAGCAACAGGGGATAAGTGGTGTGAAATGTCAACAGTCAGAACCAGAATCTGATTTAGAGGACCTGGTGAGCATCCAAAATGAAGGAGAAAAACAAAACAAAACAAAACAAACAAACAAGAAGAAGAAAAAACAAAAAAAAAAACCAAAAAAAAAAACATTTTTGTAACCAACTTTTTAAATGCATCTTTTAGACTGTTCAGCCATAGGAGTTGGTTTTTTTATTATTATTTATTAATATAGCAATATAGTCTCTATAGTAAACAATGCAATTTGGAAACAAAAACAAAACAAAACAAAAGCCACATGGATGCTCTCAGGTAATTGAGTGGATCTTTTATGACGATTGTACTTTTCTGCATATCTTGTGGGGGGCAGTCAATGCTATCTCCTGGAAAATAAGCACAGCACTTTTGGAAATAGGACAGCTCAGCACAATTGCTCCAAGTTCACATTGTGTTGGGTTATAAGTAAACACAGATCTACGGAGAAAGCCAACCAAAGAACTTCTGAAGAGTCTCTGGTCCATTAATAGTTACTTCTTTCAACAAAAAAATTGTCTCAAATTTCAGAGGGTTTGAAGTCAAGGTAAGAAGATTAAATAGGATGCTGTTTATCAAGGGCTTTGGCTTCCATATGGCTGAAAGGTATTGTAAGAAATGCCATTAACTTGTAAGGTGAAAACAAACCATCTGAGATGAAACTGTATTAGTGAATACTGACCATAAGGACTGACTTGACAAGACCTTCACTGAGTTCTAGAGAAATCTCTAAGTTACAGAGAAATTATATATTAAAGGTGTAACTTAAAAGATGCATTCATTCTACTCTGATATCTTCCTCATGCTTGCAGACTAAGTAAAAACCTGATCATCCTTCACCAGCAATGGATACTCTGCCTTTACAGGCTGGCCTGCTTACACCATCACTGAGAGACAAAGATACAGAAGACAAAGAGACAAGAATGCCTATTTCCTTGCAACAAGGTAGATTATGTATCTGAAGAGAACACTAACCAGAATCAGTGGGAAATTAGCACAGGACCTGTGAGCCATCACTCAGAGAAGCATATTGACTAGAACATAACTCAGAAAGGTTGAGATAAGGAGACAAGTGCCTATTACAGTTGTGTAGGTTAGTACACCTGGCCCAACATCAAGGGAGACTGTTGGTTGTACACATTACCGGGCTTAGTGGAGGTTCTCTGCAAACCTGGGTCAATCCTTGTAACTCCTTCAATAATCTAAGTCTGGATGGTATGGGTTTTCTGGTGGTATTTTCCACCAATTTATTTAAATTAAGATTTTATTTTTTTTTTTAATTAGATAGTCATTAAAAGTAATTGCATGCTCAAAAAACAGCAGCTTAGAAAAGAGTTACTAATTGCTTCTGTAGGTTTGTTCTTAACATGGCACCCATGGGCACCATTTACAGCAGTCACTGTGCACCACAGCCACCCGCAGGCATCAAACTCAGACTCTGTGCATCAAAAACACTGAATGCCTCTAGCCATCAAAAATGAAGAGGCTCTGCAAAACTGCTATAACCTGCATACATCGAGTATTGCATAATCACACACAAAATGGTGGCCAGGGAGTTACTGTTGTGCTTTCCGTCCCCTTCCCCTAAAATCAAAATAGAAATAAGCAAATAACCTTTAGCTTTTCACTTCTGTGCCGCCAGTGCACATACCAAAGTGAGATCAGTGCAAAACTAAGCAATAAATTACACGGGATGTTCTGGAGGGATCAGGTGTTTTGCACCCAGATCATCTTCAAAACCTCAATAGCGAGAGTTACAAGCAGGCTGCAAAAGCTGAAGAATAGCCAGATCACAGGATTTGTAATTAGAGTGAGTACATGGTGCTTCCTCACTGAAGAAAAAAAAAAAAAAAAAAAAAAAAAAAGGAAAGAAAGAAAGATGAGCAGCTGTCTCAGCAATATTACACTCAGAGAGGACTCCCAGTGAAATCAGATACTCCTCTGCAGAGAAAGTGAGTGCTACCCATCCATCAGGCAGGCATGTGTCACAGCTAGTTGAAGAGAAATGGCTTCTAGAAAGTTAAGCTTCCTCTGAAACCTCAGCATATCTATTAATAAGGGAGAATGAAAAGAAGGCTACAAAATAAACTAGAAATACAAGCAGTAGTCACCTGAGGCTGCACATGATTAACTTCACTAAAGCACATTACATGCCTCTACAAGGAGAAAAAATCAAGGAAATACTTTATTGTATTAGATAATGGCAAAAATAAACTAGTGCAGCTTCCATAAGTATGTGTAACAATTTCAAGACTCAGACAATTTTTGAGACTTGATTCTGGTTTTACACCAGTTCTGTGCTGGTATAGCTGCATTTATACGGGATAAATTTCAAACAAGTAATTGCACACATCCATCAATTTAAACAGATACAGACACATCCAAGCTTTTGTTTAAGCTCTCTCTGTCTCTTTGTCTCTCTCAACCCTCAAATAAATAAATAAATAAATGTGGGGGTCTCTGCAGAACTAATAGTTATAAATTTTATCTTGCACCGTGTAAAAAATATTTTACGGTTGTGAAGGAGTGTCTTCAAGACAGTCAGTAAGGGAGTCTAGGAAGCACAATAAGAAGTAATGCAGCTTTCAAGAGGTGGTGACCTGGGAGGTTTCAAAGACCAAGCAGTTCACACAACTGGGTCTTTTGTCTCCCTGCTGTGCTGCTAGCACTATCCCTCATGTCTATTCTGCACAGCAGACCAGTTCCTCTCTTGCACCAGGACCCCATCTGCTAGACAAGCCAGTCACCGCTGTCAGCAGCTGTCCCTCAGAGTTGGTAGGGATGATGTGTGGGTTACCTGAAAGAGCCCAGCTGATGCTTGCTGTTACCATCACGTGGCGACTACCACGGCAGAGAGAGGTACAGACCTCCTTCCTTGCCTCTTTCCTTCTTTCTCTTCATGTTTCCTCCATTCCCATCATTGTTTCAAGCTATGGCTTGGAGGTTTCTATTGCGACCACCTATCTGGACGCCCATCGTGTACAGACCACCACTGCCTGGAGTCACAGAGCAGGAACAAGGAGGCAGAGTTGCTCAGAGATGCTCGGGGCTGATGTACAGAGTGTTTTCTGAAGTGAAGCAAAGGGGCCAGCCCTGAGCAGCAAAGATGGAAGCATCAACCCTCTTTTTTTCTTTTTTTTTCTTTTTTCTTTTTTTTCTTTTTTTCTTTTTTTCTTTTTTTCTTTTTTTTTTACCGCAGATAACTTCTATTGTGTCTGTGCTTCCATTATGTTTCTAAACAATATTATGACCTGAAAGTGAAACAGAATTAAGTTGAATCTAATTTAAAGTGCTTTAAAAACAGGTAATTGGCAAAGCAGACTAACAAAATTACATGCCTGCAGGATGAGGTGCTTTTATTTCTGTTCAATGGAGAAACAGACTTCCATGCAGTATTGTGTCTCTTTCTTCTTTTTGCAGTCAGAAGAACAAGAAAAGCAATAGCATCAGGCAAATGTTATTCTTCCTTTGCCTTGGAACACATACCACTACCCCAGCAAGTGAAATTGGTACAATTTAGTCAGATAGCAATTAATCTGTACTCTGTCCACAGCTAGATCCAATGGGGCTTCCATCTGTCTGCCCTAAAACACACAGCGGGCTGGGATCTGTGGGGAGAGCAGCAGCTCTCTCCCTTCGTTCTTGTGCAGAAGGTATAGCTATGGAGCTTTGTATGGCAAAGAAGCTGAATTGTTTTTTGTAGCCCAGCCCTGCCTCTCTCTATCCTGGGAAAGCAGGGTTTTGTCAGCAAGACTGCGCCAAAGGGCTTGGCACGCACTCCCTTTTGGTTGCATAATGCAACTGTCTAGAAAATGGTGAGGGATACAAAACAGCCCCCAGGGCAGAAAACTGCCCAGAACTACAGCTGGCACAGACAGTACACGTCATATGTACAAACTCACACCTGAAACACAGAAGACAACAAATAAAAACACCAGTAGCCAGACATATAATAAACCTCCATGACAATTCAGATCACTCCTGAGGATGTCCAAGACCTGAAACCAAAAGACTTACACTCCAGAAGAAGCAGTCAGCATGGCAGTCTTAGGTGTGAAGACTGATGAACCTCCTTGCAGGTTAGCCATGGAAAAAAAAAAAAAAACATTTCTCCCCAAGCCAGTAGCCTAGGCCTCATCTGCAGCTGCTGAAGACTGAGCAGCAGCACCTTGGGGTGACCTATCTCACATGAACCTCTCCTCTGGGGTTGGGTGAGTCACCCTTCCAGAGATACCTCTCACATCCCATTGACCAGTTCAGATCAGATCTCTGGTGTTCCATGGCTTGGACTGGGGGAGATGGGTCCTTCCCCTCCTCCCACTTGAATCGAAGCCTCTACCACAAGTGCCGTTTCCCTTCAATACTAGTTTTTGGCCAGATTAGCATTTTTAGTTGCAATTTGGTAAGTTGACATGGCTCGGTAGCAGAATTTTTGCAGGGCTCGTTGTTAGTTCATCAACATGGTACAATTTAATTCTGTGGTATGAATACACGTGTGTTTCCAGCAGAGCAACCATTCTGAATTTCCCAGCCAGACAACTATCTTCGAATGCTGACTCACAGGTCCACCCATGTAGTCCATCCGGACTGCCTGTTCCATCAGCAGGCTGAGCATGCCTTCTGCTAGAGCACCCCAAAGGAACAACGTTTTTCTGTTTCCACAACATCAGCACTTCATTTCTAATGCTCTCATAATCCTATGCTCTAATTGAATTTTTAATTTATTTTATAGTATTAAATCCTGCAAAGTGTTAAGCTGCACAGCTAAAGAAGCTGGAAGATGAGTTTATAAAGTTTTCTACATTTGCCTGTTTTGTTTATGAAAAGGATGTATAATGACATATGTTCTTTGAACCAGCTCTTAGCAATTACAGTTGTTTGCTAATAAAAGTTTGTTGGTTTCATAATACAGACAGAAATGTGTTACTGGGCTATACAAGCAAATTTCAACTCATGCTTCAGACTGATCATTTGTGAAGATCAGTGTTCTTCACTTCATCTGCAATACACAGCAGAATATTTTGTAAAAAAGACTTAACACATAAAGCTACAAAAGAATGTTATCAATATTTAATTAATAACTAGAAGAAGCATTACACACTTCCAGGATTTGTAAATTCATCTGTATAAAATGTTTTAAAGATACTACATGGGCAAGTTAACACATCTACATCGATTGGCTTGCTTACAGGAATTACTTTTGACAACAGAATAACTTAGTGCAGCACCTGCTTTATCAGTGCAAAATAAAATAGACCTCAAAAATGCTGAATTTTTATGTACAAGACAAGACCAGGCTGAAAAGACAATATCAAATGAGGAGTTTGGAAAGAAAAATCAATTGAAAGAAAAGCCTTGTTGTAAAACATTGCAGTGGAGGCAAACACCTATATACATCTAAGTGAAGATTTGTTCTTTTGTCCAACAAAAGGAGGACATATTACAATAGCATACTGCATAATCAACTGACGGAAATGCACTAATTTGTTTTCTGCTTGATGAATAATTAACATGCAGTTAATTAAGAAGAAAAATGTATGCTAATGCATTCAATAGTGAAGTTTTTTAGCTACTCCTATGTATATGTTTGAGTAAGCCAATGTGTGCAAAATAACTTATTTTGCAGGAAAATGCTACTAGTTGAAAACATCAGCTGTGCTTAAGTACAATGGCCATTATATGTTATCATTTTGTGACTAGAGAGAGCTTGTAGTTTGAGAAAGTATACTATGAAAACTCTGTACACTCCTGCACCAAATTACATAAAAGCAGACAGAATCCAATTGAAATTCAATTAAAAATGAGATAAAGCAGAAGCATAGACCTCGCTTATATATGGGACTTCCTCCAGCTTTATCCTTTGCATTGTCAAAACTCAAACAGACGGAGCAGAAGGAGTGCATTCAGTTCTGAAACTGAAGCCAGAACAACAAGCAGAAGATCCAGGCAATCTGCTGTGTTCCTCACAAGGAGAATTTACAAATAGTGGGAATGTTTTTAATTGTCCGTCTCTCACAAAAAGAAAGGAAAATAGCTTAATGGCAACACAAACTTTTAAAGTCAGACACATCTATGAGTATTGTGTTAATAGTCTGCATACAAACAACAGGTGTGAAGATTCAAGTACCAAAAACTATCATGCTGTAAAATCATGAGGGGGAAAAAAAAAGAAAGAAAAAAAAAAAAAAAAGAAAAATCAAACTGAGAGAAATACTGGGGCAGATCTACTTGTGTACGTAGCCATAGCTGCAGTGATATGACATGTTTTCTTAGGAATTGCTTGTCTTTCATCTCCTGAGCGCCTCAGCCTTCCTTGTCCACCCTTCTTCCCTACCTCCACCAAGGCAGACCCTACCATGATTTTACCAACAGTCTGTCAAAATGTTGTCCGTAGGATATGTAACGTTACAGACATATAAATTGCAATTCATACATACATTTCGTTGCACCTATTTCAACAGGAAACTATAAACCTTGCTGTCTTTCTAAATTGGTGCACTGGGGCCCTGAAACTAGATATCTACATCTGACTCAGTAGTCTACGATGCCTACAAAATGTCCTCTCTCCCCTACTGGCAATTTCCCTTCCCCTAGCTAGTTATAACCCAAGTATCCCTGTGCAACGTTGTCTGCACACATAGGACAAGTTTCCACCATTTGCAACTATCTTGGGTTTTGCAACCAGGTTTGAAATAAACCTAGCTGTAGTAGTAGGCTTTAGGGTACTCCATGGCATCAGAAATATTAGGTACTGCCTGAATTTGGATACGACTGGGGCACTTACCATGGAGTGGGGAAACAATCTTCTCCCCAAACCCTGATCTGGACATTTATTTCGTCATAGCTATGTTCATGTAAAATCCATGTGATTCACATATGCATTGTGGCAGAGGACAAAACATATGCAGCTAGTAGACATGCGACCTTTTGTGCTTAAGCGAATGCATATTGAAACGGAAGCAACCACAAAATCTATACATTTAAATGTGAATATTATAATATAATCTCCGTAATTATCATTCCCCTTGCTGGTTTCCAAGATGCTCTTGGAGGATCAAAACACAGCTGCTTCCCTGCTGAGAATTTTCACACTTAGAGGAGCCCCAGGTTTGTTTCTGTCCCGGCCAACAGACAGCGCCGAGCTGCTGGTCTCTGGGCATGGAAGAGCTCTGACTGTTGACTGTTACTTTCGAAAGAAGGCTAAAAACTGACAGGCTGTTTGAATACAACCAAGGAGGGGAAGGGAAAAGGCCTTCAATCCAAACGATGGTCTTGCGAAGCCTGGCTGTTTCCCTTTAAGCCAGCTCCCACTAGCAGTTTTTTTCCTCCTTGCTATAAGAACATCAGCATTTGAAACACCAGTGTGGGCTTAAGGAGAAAATGGATTTTCACCATATGAACTGTATGCATAATTTCCAGATAGGAAATGGCATGTTACTTTATTCACATACATTCACATTCATTTATTCACATGAAAAAGAGTTCATATTCTCAGCTATGATTGACATAAGGTACGAAGAGGATTTCTTCTGCAAAAAAAAGCAAACAAATTACAAGTACCAGGAAGCAATAAGGTTGTTTATTAACACTCTTCTATCTTCACCCTCCTGCCCACCCCATCACCCATGAAATGGCATTCCAACTCCTTGACATGAAATGATAATATGTAATATCAACCATACGTTCTCTGCCATTCCCATCTGAACCTCCAGTGCTGCGAATGCAGTCATCTTCTTTCCACAGCGGGAAACAGCAAACATTCATACTTGTGCAGTACCTTTTATTTGGCACTGAAACCCCCGTGAAGTAGAAATTTTGCCATTTAACACAATCCCAGCCTCACAAAATGCAGCCTTTCTAAGGATAAAGAAAAGCCTACAATGTCTGAACAGATTCGAGACACTTTACCAGCACTCTTGCAAGACTCCTGTTCAATTTGTATAATTATTCCGGTGATGGAGGTTAACTACCCTGAGCAATGGGAGGAAATCAAACTTTGATCCTACATGCTCTAATATGCATAGATTGAGTTTTTTAATTCATTTCCTGGAAGATTATTGGCCATGCCTATAGGAATGCCTATTTTGTTCATTTCAGCTTTTATTGTAACCATCCCCAGGAAACAGCAACGCTCCCAGAGATACTCCTTGAGCAGAACAGAAACTACATTCACGGAATACATTTCTTGGTGCAAATTGTTTACCCGAGGCAAAAATGTTTATCGATCCTTCTAATTCAGTGGCATAGTACCCACTCCTGTAGCATCTGGAGCTCAACAATTAAGTGGTTGCACTGGCTGAAGTTTGAAAAGAATTATGCAAGCAGTGCTGAGTGTGAGGGTGAAACGTAAGGGCAGTTTTTAGCTCTTTGTACGAAGGGACAGCATCATGCTCATATTACTTGTGCAAGTTCTGGCACTGAATAAAAGGAGCCTGATAAAAAATATGTAGTAAAATCCAGCTGTATGTCAGAAAGAGCCCAAAGTGTATAAAGAACTGTGGGCAACTTCAAAGATTATTGAATAGCTGAGCAGGACTCAGAAGATGTAAATTCCCTGTCATGGCAGGGCATGAGGAGAAGGAGCGCTATCTGATCCTCCGGGGTTCAGTAAACATGCAGCAATCACAATTAATCTTAAGCGACTCGTGACTCAGTGTCACTGTACCACAGGGTGGATGACAGAGAGGTGTTCCCAGGAGAGGGGAGGGAGCAATTTAGCACCCCGTGGAAAGTGCTCAGAGACATAAGAGAGAAGCCTGACTTAGCAAATGTCATGGTGCATATAGAATGACTAGAGGGGAACCAATGTCCTGTTGGTGGCATGGGGGACAGGATTCCCTCCTGCCTGTTTTCCAGAGCACTTTCCCTGATCCACCCGTGAGGGACAGTTCCTCCCTTGTGGGCAGTACCCCTTCCACTTTGTTTTACAGGTTGTAAAATAAATGAGTAAAATAAGCAAAGACTTGTTCACACTTGCAAACTTGCAAGAAAGCTTGAGAGGGTCTGTGCCAGTTGGGTAATATTCGTATAAATAAATTTTCATGGCACAGAAGACTTCCCAAGGGATGTAGTGAACAAAGATGGGATGGAGGGGACGGCTAGGGCAGAGAATCCTCTAGACCCCTGAGATGTGTATGACATGCAGTCTTCATAAAGATGTCCCAGAAGGAATGCTTTCAGGAAGCACTCCATGAGTGACATTAGTGCAGGCTGCACAGCTCATCACAGTGTGGAAGCAGCCCAAGGTTGGAATGGCAGCTATAGGCTGTTGTACTGTGCACTGTACAAAACTGGGGCTGGGTTTCGTTTCCCAAGAAGATTTTCCTTTAATATGAACAGATTTTTTTTTAAAGGAGTGATGCTTGGTAGGACTTAATTAATTAAAGTTGGCAAGCAGCCAGACCATCCTGGTCTGTGATTGTTTCTGCTTTTGTTAGCTGAGGAGCTTTGGGCTGGTTCAATACTTCCCCTGGGAGCACTGGAAAACATGCCAGGTGCCTGGTGAGGTGCTGTTTGCAGCAGAGTTCTTCACAGGGAGTGTAAAAACAGATCATGAAAAGATTGAGTAGGGTGGGGAGTCACTGGGCCACTGGGCATACCACCTTTCATATCTTTTATTTACAGTCCTCATAAGCATGCTGGCTGTTTTACCACATGGATTAGAGAGGTCTGATTCCACCTTTGAACAGTTTTGAAAGTTAATATTGATAAGATAAGATAAGACAAGACAAGACAAAAAGACAAGACAAGATAGCAAGACAAGGAGGGAGGATAGCAAGACTCTTTAGGGAGGAAGAGCAGGAAGAAATCCACAAGATACTTTGTCATGAATGATAAATACCCACACACATATATATATAAAATTGTATACCTATGATCCATGCATACATGTAATTTGTAAAGGGAGACATTATTGAGCTGTTTAACTTTTACTTCTTTTCCCAGAAGCTGTGTGTGCTTGTAAATTTGTTTTTCCACTGCTTTCTTCTGTCAGGGACACATATATGAAAAATCTTTTCTAGCTCGGAGAGCAAAGTTCCCACTTCTGAAGTCAGTGTCCTTGAGTTCAGGGCCTGCTGATGGTGATCTCTCACCCAGAAGTTTTAGGTTACTGATGCCACTGCTCATGCTCTCATGGTAGCTGTCATAATCAGGCACAAATGTACCTGTATTTCAGCAACATCAGAAGTGATTTAAGTCAAATCACCAAAACCAATTAAAACAAATAACTAAGCATATAGAAGAATGCACTCAGCCTAAGATGCTCTAGTCGACCAAAGCATCTGTGCACCCAGCTGTTTGGTATGTGAAGCAGATGTGACAAGATGTTTGGATCTGATGTTGTTTATGTATCGGGAGTTTTCAGCTGGATGGATTCATAGGCTATAACAAATGTCCTTGTTTATCCTTGCTTATTCCTATGCTATAGAAATTCCTATGCTATGCTATATTCCAGGGCTCAGACTCGTGGCATACAGAAAGACCCATGTATCAGGGACACTGAAATCAAGTATCTATGCTGACAGGTCTCGATAAAAGCCAGCTCAAAGAACAGAAGCTCTTTGTGAAATTTCTAATACTTGAAAATGAATTTTAACTCTTATTGAGAGCATATTCAGTAACATGGAATATAATGGAATTATTCTTGGAGTTTGTAATCCATTCTTGTTCAGCAAAATTCCCACAAACTTATATAGTAATGCATCCTGATTTATGGGATCTTATAGTTGGGATCTTCTCTCTCAGTTTGGGATTACAATTCAAGCTTTACTTTTGGAGTCAGGTGCTTTGTGAGAATCTCATTCTGCCCTCAACGTCTTGTCCTCAGAGATGCCCACTGTTCTGGTTGAAGATCCATATCTCTTTTGGTTGCAAAGAAGAGCCTGAAAACGTAACCCATATCAAGTCTCAAATACCAGACGGCAAACAGAAACACACAACATTTATTTATTTATTTTTTAACTCCTGATTTTTAACACTTAGAGTTGGCAATATTGTAACTGGAATTTGGTTTGAATGAAGACTAAGGGCTGAATGCCAACTCCCTTGCTTGCTCTCTGCAGAAAATCAATGCCTGGAAATGCCTGGAAGCAAGGGGCCTGATTCACAACTTCCTTCCAGGCAGCTCATACTGCCTTACCCTGCCTGTAAGCCTACATCCAAATATTCAACCATATTCCAAAGTAGGTCCAAATCTAGGCAGTACAAGTAGCCTTTCTTTAGAACGTACTGACCGCAGGTCCAAAAACTCCTTGAATTCTGTGATATGTGAAATCTAGATCTATATTAAATAGAGACATCTCTATTTAAAATCCATCTCTAAGACCTCCGGAGCAGAGTACACAGAATAATCTTATGATATCTTGTAAAAAAATAATGTTTTTCCCCTGATGTGTCTCTTGTAAGTGCTGCTACAAGTTGCATGGTGCTGCAAAAGCTGAAAAAAACATTGCTTATTCTGAGTAGAATGGCTTCTGTATTCATATGCCTAGATTGTAGTTTTTCCTGAAATCTGTCAAACACTGGAATTCCATAGAAAAGGAAAAGCCGGACCTGCTACTTCCAAAAATTTCAGGAATTTCAGTGTATGTAGATGTTTCTACCAATGATTTCCGTTCTGCTGGTGTATCTACTGATAATTTCACCTGCTCCTTTTGCTTTAGAAGTTCATTTGTTGATTTCTCTTTTGAGATTAAGAGATTATTGGTGAGGGGGTTGGGAAGGAGTGTTGTATCTTCCAAACACCATCCAAATCCTGTCTGTACCCAGACATACCAGAGCACCAAGGGTAAATTGTGTATCTGCATATTCCTGTACTGTGCCAGCAATATTTCTCACACTGTTTAAACAGCACGGGTTTACAACTTGGACAAGGTACGTTATATCTCTCTGCTTTTGGTTCTATGGCTTGGTTTTGGGGCCCTGCAAGTGTGCTCTGCTCAGCCATGAAGGAAGCTTTGAACAGCAGAAGCTATTGCAGAATTCATTTCATGTTAAGGGTTAACATGAAACAGTCTTTTTACAACAAAAGATGTAGTTGATAATGTGACAAGTTTGATTGGTTGTACGAAATGGAACCAGTGCCAGAATTTTTTAGTACCATCTCCTGAGCACTCATGCATTAAGCCACAATATACTCATATATAGATTTAGTGCATCTGAGAATCAATGGGAAGAGGAGAAAGGCAGCGCTCCATCTACTCTGAAGGCCCAACTTTGGTTGCAGTGATCCATAAGCACAATCCCGGTGCTGCTCTCCGTAATGAATAACATAACCTCTGCTCTATAAAGCATGCCTGGGACTGCTCTCCATATCTCAGAGAGGTTCTTCATTTTAGCGACAGGCACATACTTCTGATTCATCCCTATCTGGTGCATTTCCTAGCGTGATCCCCTCCGCCACTTCCTGCGCTGTGATCTCGCACACGAGCCGTGCACGAGGAGCAGCAGAAGCTGGCCACCCTGTCCTTAGGGCCGCCTCACTCATTGACTTTCGCTGGCAAGCACAAGGGCTCTGTGGCAGAAGCCTATTACCTCAGCTGCCAGCGTCTTGTGTCACTGAAATACTTTCCATCAAAGGGAAACCTCTGTGAAACAGCAGGGCACAAGGGCCAGCTGTCAGCTTTAACTTTGTAATACTTAACCCTTTTCCTCCCCTCCACGGTAGTTCTTCAGATGAAAGAGGCTCTTTGCTTTTTATCAGTCTCCTCTTGCTGTAGCCTAGTACAAATATTTGTTGCTGTAGAAAATCATATATATTGGCAGCAGGCTGAATAGTCTGCTACGAGTCAACTTTATCATCTTTATCAGTTGTTTTACGGTAACTGACCGCCATTTATAGCCACAGGGTAAGTCTAGCACTACTATAAATTACAAGTTTTACTGCTATTTGCTGGAGAGAGATGGAAAATTATATCTGACAGAGCAGTGAGAGGATGTCACCAAGCTTCCCGAACCCTATGGACTTCATCACACCCACCTTGTGGAGAATAGATAGGGAAAGAACCGTTCATACATGCATAGAAATACCAGAGCATTGTATATACTGGGAAACTTTGCTTGTGCACAACAGTGAAAATTTTGGAGAAAGTAACTTTGTTGGCCGAAAATTATGCCGGTGCAGCTGAAGCACAGCTATCGTTACCCATAACTTGTGACAGTAAACAAAAACGGCTCTGCTAATCAGCTGTGGGCTTGATATGCATGTGCCTTATCAGTATAAGGTAACTGACGGATTTACCTTGAAAATATAGCTGAGCTCACCTCTGCTCCTGATATCTCCAGCTGCTGGCCGTGTGTCATTTGTGAGCCATGTGCCCATCACATGCCTGTGGCATGACAAAGGGAAGACAGGTTCTGCCCCCAAAAGGATGTTTATGTATGTTCTTTCTTGTACCAGTTTAGACAGCACGTGGCAGTGGATATCAGAGACGTATCACACGGGACGAGGCGTTTGCAGTTACATGACTGTCAAAGGACCAGGCATTTTAACAACAAAATGAAATGGTGATTCCCCAGCTACGTAAGTGACGGTCACTGGCTCGCCTCGCTGCTGTACCCCACCAGCATGGACCATGCTCACGGCCAGTCACACCGAGACCACACAGGATGCTGGTGACCCTTGGGTCTTGAGTGTATTTTATCTAGCTAGTCTAAAGCTTAATAAAAATAATAGGAACTGAGGGGGACTGGTAAAGACAAGTTTTTTAGAGGACAGTTTATAATCAAAGATACATGGTTAGGTCTTTTTATTTTTAGATGTACTTCCCTTTCACTGGCTTTTAGTTTCAGTTTGTAGTTTCTAAAACATCCAAAAAAAAAAATCATCAGCTAGTGGTAGAAACATGATTTCACATGGAAAGAATCCCACATAGGGTAACATCACCAGGATGACATGTTTTTAAATAAAAGTGTATAAAGACAAGTATCTAAATTCATTCATGTTTAGTCACCTAATTGAAAGGATTCATCTACAGAGCATCAAATATGTGCTTCTCTCACCAACTTGCTCAGCATCTGTCTGTGCCCTAGTGATGATTTTGCTGCCCAGCTTTGGAAGCACGTGTGTGAAATCAGTAATTTTGGTTTTAAAGCCCAGTCCTTACTTTTCAGATGACCAGAAGTGTTCTTTTTTTTCCTTTTTTATTTCCTTTTTTTTTTTTTTTTGGTTTTGTTTGTTTTTTTAGTTGTTTGTTTTGTTGTTGTTGTTGTTTTTCCTTAAGAAAATGAAGGCATTCACTGTAGTGGGGAAAGAAACAGAACTGGAAAAATCTGTCACAGGAAAATGTAAAAGATTTGATTCTGTTGTGATCAGCATACAGAAATTTTGGCTTGTGTGAAGCTTATTCAGGCTCTCTCGTGTTGAAATCAGTCTGAAAAGGGAATTAGCGTTAAGAGTAGGAAGTACAGAAAGAGATTTAAAAAAAAAAAAAAAGGCAATCTTGTAAGCATTCCAAAACATTTCAAACTTAAACAAAATCCTCTTCTAGGAGGTTCCATTTCAGATTTCTTCCTTGCCTTCCTGCTGCAACTTCCCAGTTAGGCATGCTAGCAGTGAAGCGTTAAATGATTGCTCCTTAAGTTTGCTCCTTTCTAGGAATTTGTTCTCCTGTGTAAGTGGCTGTGTGTGCAGGGAATAACCTATTCCCTACAAAAGCATGTGGGTCTCTCAAAATCCCAGGCATATGGTGATGGGAATATCAAATGAATCAGGCGTCCTGAGTCAGCACGCTGAACAAAGTGTTTCTAACCTCTGTAAAGGGCAATTCCTTTAGGTCAAGCTGAGGTCACTGGAGCAATGCAGGGAAACCCGTACAGAAAACACGATGGATGGGCCCCAGCTTACAGCCTTGATTTATGGTTACAGCACTGTATTTTCCAGCATTTTCAGGGGACTCTTACGTTGAAAATCCAAGCTAATTATCTGAAAATAACATCTGTTGCATTCGAGTTCCAAAGCATGCACCTATTAGCGAGACGGATCAGAAAAACGCTGATTATTTGCACATTGTCTATTTTAACTGCCTGGTAGCAATAACTGGGATCGTAATAATTTCCTGATCCCTGTGTCCCTCATCACACTGCAAGAACTCCTGGCTCCTCCAGGAGACACCGGGATAATTGACACACCTCCGAAACATCTTTACCTTTAACAAATGCAGTGGGAATAGGCAGGCAGCTTTGCAACTAGACCACGAGACAAAAGGTGCCAGCCCTTAAAAAGCAAGTTTGCCAAATGTACTGTGGGGTTGCTTTTTCTTTGCTTATCTGTGTATCTGCTGTTGTACAAAAGAGCTTTCAAGAACTGGCCTGAAGACGCATTCTCATTCTTTCTTCCCATAAAAAAAGCAGACCTGGCACAGGCACAGTAAATAAAAATAACAAGCATATGATGCCCAAGATGCATGTGAACATTAAGTGACGTTGGCAGCCCCCGCAAATAGAACTCCAGTTAAAAATAGCCTTTGTCTAAATGTGGAAAGTGAGTAAATATAGTAGCAGTTTCAGCTTACTATAGAGGCTTGCAGGCTCCAAGTAACAGTGCTTATTATAGAGCATGTGCGTCAGCGAAGGGGAGAAAAGGGAGAAAAGAAAGACAACGCATTCTGCAATTAGTATCTACAATGAGACGTAAATTAATTTTGCCTCTTGTTATTTTTCCTGTGGCTTAAAAAAAAAAAAAAAAAGAAAAAAAAAAGAAAGGGACAAAGGAAGGAGCGCTTTTGAATTGTAACAGTGCTAAAGGGAAAAAGAGCTGGAATTGAGGAGAAAGATGAAACTTGCACCAGAGATCCACACAGAGACTTTCCTGCACAAAGGACGGTTGCACAGAAAACGAGACTTAAAAAGAGGCGACAGGACAAATTTTGATCTCAGTATCTCCGAGACAAATGTGGAGTACAGTAACCTGGCTGGAGGGAGCACTCCTGGATTTGCATGCACTCCTTTGCCCGAACACAGCCCAGTGAGCCAACTTTTGAGTTAACTGAAAAGAAAACAGCACCAATGCTTTTCCCTCGCCTCTATTCACTCCTGACTTTCAAGGAAATCTCACAAGTTTCCGGTGATTGCAGAACTCAATTAACTGAACCAGAATATCTGCTTTACCTGGTGTTTCCCTGCACAAACAATTTGTGACGTAGTTAAGGATGGGAAAGCCCACAGGCAAAAGCTGTGGGATAACTTACACCCCAAGAAGAGTACCTGCTGTGGGATGCAGCTATACATTGAGTTACGACTTCAGGATATTATCTCCAAGCATGATTTTGCATGCAGAGAATCCGTCAATATTTTTAGCATTCTGTTGTAGTTGGATTGATGAAAAAGCAAGAAGCAGTGCCTGTTCTGTGTTTGTGAGCTTCTCAAATCAGTGGTGCAGGTGGGAGAGATGCTTCTTATTTCTTTCAATGTTCAGTTCAACTGAACAAAGTCAAATATACCAATGCAAACTTACAAAATCCCCACAATTCCAAATCCTCCCCCCATTCACACACAAAATGGACACTTTTCACGGGGTTCAGTATGTTTCTGTACAGGCTTTCTTACCTTCTTCCTTTGGACTGAGAAGAATGGAGTGACAGTGCCGAACAGAAAACTAAATGTTTTGGAGCATTAGATGAGATGCAGCATGGTATAAAAGTTGTGGCCGGGTAAGAGTTGTCAGCAAAGTTGCCTTATTCAAATGGCATGGTAAACAAATGTTATAAATTCCTAAGTAGAGCCTAAATTAGCTTTTGGCATAGTGCATCACTGTAACAAGTTAATTTTGCAGCTCCAAGGAATAGCCTTATATGGTTCACTTAAGTAATCATGCTAAATGGATGTTTAAGTGAGAACCGTTTGCCAAATGCAAAGCAAGAACCATATATAACCTCTTACACAACTCCATAACACAGCAATGCTGGCTGGTTTCCAAAATTCTGGCTTATGTACAAATTATATCTGCTGACTCCAGCCAACACCTGAGCCAAAAAGGAGCTACCTGGAAAACACTAGCATGACTGTTTAGGAATAATAAATCAGCGTTTGTCCTGGTCTGTCCTCCACACCATCATGGAAGAGATATTTTTATCTTGTTTATTTTTTTCTTTTTTCCTCATTTCCATTACAGGATAGAATAGTTTTGGCAATCACCTTTACTTTCATTGTTTTGCTGAGAAAGAAGCAATAAGAAAGGAAGGAAAAGAGAATACCAATATGCCGAAAGCTTCATTAGTTATCTCAAAAGAAACTCGACCTTCTTCTAGCCTAGTGCATCATTGTTCTAGTATCTGTGCTGTTTCTGTGGTGTTCTTGTCTTACAGCCATCAGGGGCTGCACCAAATGCATTCAGGGAAGGCAATTACAATGTAAGCTGTGTAAGCTTAACACTGATTGCTTCTGCCCCCACCCCCCCTTAGAATCTCCCACCACCTCTAAACGTGACAACTTGAGCTAACAGGGATAACTGGAAAAGTTCAGACAGACCTTCCTATGCCTATTAGTCACCATTCATGCATTGTAGCAAAATAACCTGCAATGGATGCTGGCGTCTTTCTTGCTAGAGAGTGCTATTGAGTTCTTGCATTCATAATAAATCTGTTTGGAAGAGTGCCCTTAAAGAGTTGCCATGGTGATTATTTTGGTATCACAAAGTAAAAGAAGCTAAAGTACTTACTAGCCATATCCAAAATCTTGTCTTTGGGGGGAGGAAAAAAAAAAAAAAAAAAGAAATCAGCAGATGGCATTTGTCATAAATCCGACATCCTGATTATTGCTGGAGTTGTGTTTTTGGAGGAATTCTGGGGTTTGAGGTTTCTGGCCAGAAAAGGGAGAATAGAAAGGGTGAGGGGAAGGGAATGGAAAAACGAAGTCACTCTATTTGAAGTCCCTTTAGTCTGCACTATTACAACATTGTAGGAAGAGTTCCTAAAACAGTAGGTGTTAAGTAATGAAAATCTTCAAAAGAGTCTCCTTCCAGACTATTTACTAAATACTTCACATGCTGTAATATGAACAAGGGAAAATTGTTATCTCCTTGTGAAGACATCACAGATTTCCAAATGGTTAGTAATGCATTTCTTTTGCACCTTTCTTATTGTGGTATAACAAAGGGAACATGAGAGATGTCCTGAAGAAATCCAGATATCACTCTTTCTACTTTAAACAGTACAAGTGCAGGAATGGGGCTCATTGAGCCAGGCTGGATATTTGGTTTGGCTCTAACCCAAAAGGTGAATTTGGGCTGATTCAGTGAAATTAGCGCAGCTCCTGTCACTTCAGTTTAACTGCTCAGACATCTCTTTGCCAAATTCCCCAGTCAACCTAGTGCCCGTGTATGGATTTTACACAGATAAAGTTGCTAAGTATGGCATCATACTGGGACAGGTGAGCGTGCTACCGTGCCCTAAGACATGATGTTAGGTATCTGCAGGACATTAAGCAGCAATGCTGGAATGGCCTGGCTTGTCACGACAGCACAGCGCAGCATTATACAGACCCCAGCTTGTGTCCTAGGAGCAGCATAACTACATTAGGTCCGGGCTATGTGGCTCAGGCAGAGTGCCATGCTGCCAGGGCTGTAACACTTCTCGGATTTGGAGTTAGCTCAGGTATTGCTGCAGGAGGCTGCCTGGCATGATTTAGGGGAGCTGCAATGTGTCATACAGCTTTCTTCATTCACAAGCCTCTCCTTTTACTCCTTTTAGCTGTCAGTTTTTCTCCTAGGCAATAGCAGCTTCCACTTCTTCACATACAAAGAATCCAGAGTTTTGGTGAAAAACAGCTTTGTTTACTTTAAACTTTATTTACTTAAAACTGCAAAATTGGCCCCTTTCTGGTAAAAGGTGCCAGATGAGCAGCTCCAGGAACTGAAACCCTTTATTCACTCTGGAGCTCATTTGCAGCCCATTGGAGTCAGCCACAAGCTCCTAATTGACCAGTTTTCTGGCTCCTGGATCAGGCCTTCACAGGACAGGCAGCAGCTGTGCAAACTCCCTCCTGCTCCCTCACCAGCGCACCTCTGAGGGAGAGCTCCGGTCCCTGCACAGGGGGCCAGCTCAGCCTGAAATCCACCCAAAACCTGCAGCCCGTGAACAGTAGCACCTAGAGGGGCTCAGGGTTATTCTTGTTTCCCAAGCAGTTTTCCATTTCTGTACTTAGGTTTTGGGGTTTTATGAGTGCTTTGTTGTTGGTGGTTGTTCTTTTTTTCTGTTTTAATGGTACAAACTGGAAAGTGACATGCACGGGGAAAAGGCAGAAGAAAGAAGAATATCAGCATGGCAAATCCTCACCCCTCCCTGCCATTAAGGGGCTTTCGCAGGGGGAGGGAGTGGTTTGCTGAAAGATTTCCAGGAAAGCTTTCACAGGAGATGCTCTCTCAAAAAAAAAAAAAAAAAAAAAAAAAAAAAAAAAAAAAAAAAAAAGGCTTTGGTAGCTTTAGTTTCCATTCATGCATGGCTGCCAAGAAGCTTTCAGAAATTACTTCTGGTCACTTTTGACCAAGAAAGTTTGGCTTCAGATTAGTGACTGTCCCAGAAGCTCTCCCCATCATAAGCCTCTGAACTCTCCAGGCCCAGCTAGCATCTTCTGCCCCTACAGAGCTGCAGAGTGACCCAAGAGCCATCAGCAAAGCTGGTGACAACACCTCACAGGCAAAGGACAGAAAAAGTGAAGCTCTGTGATCAGAAAGGACAGAGATAAAGAGTATTGCCATGCACTAGGAAACAAGAAAGAGCAGATGAGGATTGTATTGTAAGAGTGAATCTGAAGATAAATAGAATAAACTTCAGTTAGTAAGAAGCTCAGGTCAGTCAAAGATATAGTCATGAGAGGAGCACTGAAATTATTTCACTCAGTTTCTTCTCTATGAACAAAGAAATTGTGAAGAAGTAACACGTGCAGGTAATTTTTTTATTGTTTTTGTTATTCAAAACTTTTGTTCAGCACAGTAACCTCTCTAAAGACAACAGTTAGGCTATAAAAAGGCCTATCTGGATGCACTGTGTACAGAGTTAAGGTTTTCTGCTATAATAAGAATGCCATGCCTTAAAGTTTAGCTTCACCATAACTCCCAAAATGTTTACTGGCATGTAAACAATACCTTTCTGCCTCTTAAGTTATTACTGCAGAGGTTTCCCCAAGGAAAATATTTGTTTAATAATTGACTTACAGCAGACGTCAGAGTGAATATTAGAATATTAACCAGGGCTATTTGGGAAGAGCAGGTCTGAAACAGTGCAGCAGAAGTGCCAGCAGGTAGTATATGCAGAGGCCAAAGGAGCAGTGGAAGAGAAGAGTCAGCTCCACACTAGTATAACCTCTGTCCATGAACATCTTCCTTTGGGGTAGGGTGTCAGCGTAAGCCACTTGAAGCTGTGGTTCAAAGACTGTCACAGGAAATACTCTGTTGGCTTGGCTGGGAGGCCGTGACCAAGTCTGCTTCTGGAAGTCTCCCACACGCCATTCTTCATATGGGATGAGGCACCACCAAACAAGGTTTGACAAGAGGCTGGGAAGGATAGAGGCCTGGGGAACAAACTGCTGAACAAAGGGAGAGGCTAGGCAGTGATGGTGTTTGCTATTTGACCTCTTTTTCTTTATTATATGTACAACTTGGACTGAGTGACAAAAGGAAGCCTGGTTTTGCTGCTTCTCTCCATGGTGTTCCTCCTCTCAGAAAGCTGGTTCTTAGAATCCTGTTTGTTCACATATTGCTAAATTATCAGTGTGTTCGTTTTTATCTCTGTCAGTCTTATTTCCTTATTTCTTGATGTAATGAGTTGTCTAATTACTGCGACATCAATTCCTTAAGGAACTTCAAATAATTACATCTGTGTATTTCAATGACATCCTGAAGAGTTTGGGGGAGGTTTGCTTCAGGCTCAATAGCATCAGGTGCCTCCTGATACATACACTTTCTGCCAAGATATCCCTTCTCCCCTACTTGCTGAAGCATCTAGGAACAAATATATGTCAGTCCTAATTAAAACAATCACCCAAGTACTGGATCTGACTCAGGGATTGTCATTGTAATTTTAAGAGCTGCTGTCTCTGCACAGTTGTACAAAGTGTCTCATTTTATTTGGAATTTTCATGTTTCAGTGAAACCACATTTCATTTTTTTCTCCCTTTCATTTTCAAAAAGGGCCAAATAATATAGTTGTTCTTGCTGTAGTTATGTCTACTCAAAGGAGAAGACAAATAGCAGCGGACCAGAAGAATTTGCTGTATTTTTTTACAGGACTGCTATAGTCTGCGATGTGTTTTTTTCTTTCCTAATGTGCAAGCAGAACTACAGTCCTGTTCATCTTTCATGGAGCCAAGGAGAGGAGCTGCGGAGAAAGAGTAGTGGAGGTGGTGGGATACGACACTGGTCTCTGAGATCAGCCCGTGACATGCAGTGCCTCTTGGTACTGCTGTCAGCGGAGGCACACAGATATGGGACACAATTCCTGTATCCCATGCTACATCTTTGCTTTTGTACAGGAGCCGTGTAGTACCACAGTCCACAGGAGGGCTCCCCCACCCAGAACAAGCAGCCACGAAACATCTCAACATGCCGGGAGTCACCGTTCTGGCTTCAAACATCCCTTCCTGTGCCAGCCATTTACACGTCAAGGCAAAAGGGGCATTTCCAGGGTGCATTGATTTATCTCATTCTAATGCAGCTAATGTCAAATAATCCAGGTAAATTATACGAGAGAAACCCCTTTTTCCTTGTTCCCAAACTGTACAGGGAGTCTAGAATAAGAGCTTAGGTGCTGGTACATGCATCTTTACTTCTGTTAAGGATGTTTGGGAAAGAGCTCACGCTCTTGGTAGAGAAGACATTTGCGGGAATAAGTAAGGGAAGAAGGCCAGTGATGTGTATGTACCTTGCTGCACAGTCAGAAGACTACGCTTACTGTAACCTTGGGCCCTTCTTCCTAGAACACTGTGCATGGATGTGGGCGGAGGCTTTTTTAAACATTAATACTCCCTGGCATATGTTCTAAATAAATGAGCGGAATGAAAGAGCATAGAAAAATATGTTGTACTGGGATTATTAATCTCTGTGGTATTCGGCCACTTCTTAGCAACAAACATTCCCCTGAGGAATGATTTCAATCAGAACTCACTTCTTGGTCTTCAAGTCCTTTTGGGTATATTTGAATTACTTGTGGTGCATGAAATATATTTGGGGGCATAACCACAGGGCAATTTGTAAAGACCTTGGGGAGGGTTTTGTACTTGCACTGTGAGCAGATAAATCACATTTAAAGTCATCCACTTGGAATTCCAGTGTTCCTGAGGAAGACACTGCTTGAGATGAGCAACAGACAGCATTGTACCCTCACTGGTAAGATCCACTTGAAACACAGCTCTGTATGTCCAATGCAAATGTCTTTTCAGACTCACGGTATTTGTTTTTAATCACATTGAAGTCCATGACTTGAAAAGTCAGAGAGCAGCACAATTAGGTAATTTCATTCATGTTTCAGAGGTAGTGCATTTTTTGCCATGGGAGGAATAGTATATTTTTCTGGACAAGAAAAAAAAAAAAAAGTGGTTTGGGGTTGCTTGCCATCACCTCTATTTCTGTGGAAGAGACCTTGGAGTTGTAATAATTTTGTTAGCAAATAATATAGGTATTATATGCATTCACACGTATGTAAGTGAATATATGTATGTTACATATAGTGCAATATATATATTACATTACATATAATATGTACATTGTATTATACCTCTTATAGTACATATAATTCCAATATTACATGTAAGTGTAGAGAAAGAGTGACCTCTGAAAGGTAACATCTAACCAAGTGGAAGTGTTTCTGCAAGCCAAAGTTTCCTTTTGCTGCTGCCAAGCTTGGTTCCTGCACTAAACTTTCTACAGCCAGATCAACCATGAATACCCTTCCCCTTAAAGCAATGTCATGGCAGATCTTTGACACTCAACCAGAGTGGCGCAGAAGTTCATAATAGCCATGATCCATAGAGATGGTAAGTGGGCCTCTGATCTCACCTAACTTGTAGTTTTTGTTGTTGTTTTTTGTTTGTTTGTTTGTTTTACATTTCAGACACATAGATCTGAACCAGTCATCTAGGTTTGTAGAAAGTGGAAAGAAATGGACGTTCCTACTGAATGATTTCTTTAGAATGAAACAAATCATGACCTAAAATGCTGGGAGAGCCCAAAGGGAATTCCATTGTAGTCATCTAAGGCTAAGTGGGATTAGACGGGGTAAGAAAACCAATGTATAGACCTAACCTCATCTTTTTGACTCAGGATCATTCTGTCTAACTCCAGACAGTTAACCAAAGCACCCAAGTTCAGAATCTACAGAATCTTCAGGCTTCTTCGGAAGCCATCAGATACTGATACCTTCAAAGACCAAGATATGATAGACATCAGTATCCCTCCACATTTCTTCCAGTCAAACCTTACCCCCTTAGGCTGAGAGATGTAGACCAGTACACAGAGACCTCTCATCATGAAAAATATCGTGCTGTTACTGTAGCTACACCTTCTGCTGTATGCTCCCTCACTGAGCCCAGATGCCAAACTGCATCTGCTGTTGCAAGCTGCACAGCTCTGAAGAGGTACCTTTGCATGTGGGGCACCTCACCTCCCACCCAATTCATCCACCGTGAGACAAAGCAGCATAGCATGCCATCTTGGCACATGACTTAAAAGAACAAGATCTCTTATCTTGGATAATTGCTATTGTTTTATCCATTTGGTAACTAATTTTCATTGTGTATGCCAAGTTTCAGAGGCCAGTTAAACATTTGGCAACACTTAACAATTAGCAGATTTTTCATTTACGTAGCAGTAGTCTTTTGGCAAACATGCTGGCTTTCAGGAGAACACTTCCTTGCAGTTTATTGATATTACATATATTTCAGACATTTCCTAAAATAAATACTGATCAATTGCTAGAAAGATCAGTATCAGGAATATTCAGTCCTTTCTTCTCACAATTTATTTCCTGCACCAACAAAATCTCCTTTACTGTGATAGCAGTACCAACACCTATTTTACCTTACTGTGCCTGTCCTGGAGCTACATTAATAAATAAACCATGGGAGAAACATCACATAAGGCCTTTGATGACATTAATTTTTATTTTATCTTTTTTCATACTGTTTAGAGTGGTTGTTGTTCCGTCACTTTTTCAGTATCAGCTCACATTTTGGCCTCCTCTAACTACAATAATTATTTTGATTTCAATTAAAAAAATATATTAGCTTATTAAATTGTGCTTATTATTCAATTTACAATAGTTAAGCTGATAGCTTAAAAATCCTCATTCCTTTCTGGAAAATTCTGACCGAATAAAACATAGAGGGGAGGAAAGAATAAAATGCAGCTTTGTAAGTATCCTTCTCTCATTCTCTTGCAATTAGCTGCCTGGAATTTAATTTAAAATATATACATACCGTAATATATAACTTTGATCATAATCATCAGTCACCAGGTGTAGGCTGCTTAGCACTGCACACACATCCTGCCAAAAACCAAGGTTTTCTAATGTAGAGACTATGTTTCTAGCACTTTTCTAACAGGTCTAATCCTTCATATTAGAGATGGAGGGGGGGACTTGTTATTGGGATGGGGAGAATTCTTATCAGAAGCAGCTCACAATAGAATGGAAGGCAGGCTTTCTTGCTTTCACTGCATTTTTTCTTCATTTGCTTTGTTTTCTTTAAAATTAAACTTCAGTAAACTTAATTTTGAAATGAAATGAAACAAAACATTCCTCTAAAGAAAAAAAAAAAGTAAGTATAATTCAAAAGCTTTGAAATAGAACTGTCATTTCTTTTTGGATGAAAACAATGTAATGAATTTTACACAGATGTTTCAATTAACTTGAAGAAAGGAAAAACATCCCCTCCGCATTCTTTTTATTTATTTATTTATTTTTATTTCTTTAAATGCTGTTAGAAACATACTCTGCTTTCACAGAAAGGTGTTTGCTGTTCTTGGTACAGAAACAGAACTCTGCCCCTGTCCTTGCTGCCGCCTGTGGTAAGAAGCTACGCAGCTGAGTCTTCTCTGCCCATAAATACAAGCTAATTCTTGAAGTTGGCTGCCAGACTGTAGCCCTTTCCTTTTTTATGCATTTGTGCGAAGCCTGGGCACAAAATATCTTTTTTTTCCCACTTGTACCCCTTGCACAAGCAGAGGACAGGAAAGGATTGTTTACAACTAGGGATGTTGCAGCCCACTGGGGTAGAGTAGAGTAATGGGAGTGTGACCGAAGAGGGAGACATCCAGAGCAGTTAGCAGGCAGAAGGTTTAGGGCTAGCAGAAAGAATCACTTTTTCGCACATCACAGAAGTGTTGTGGAATGAATTGCCATCGGATATTGGGGAGGAGTAAAAATAATTCAAACAGGGATTAAAACAAGCTCACTGGCAGCCTATCTAGCTATCATATGCTAAAGTGTAGAGGCGATATCTGGCCCAAGAAGCCTACACGTCCCTGGTTTCCCTGGCAAACCGCTGAAAAGTCTCTCTCCGTAATTGCCCTGTTCCTGCTTCTCTCTCTCCAAACATCTGCTGCAGGCCACTGTCAGAAAATGCGTGCTGGGCTGGCTGGACCTTTGCTCTGACCCACCACAGCAGTTCTCGTGGCGTGCACTAAGGGGACAAGACTATCTCATCCCGCACACCAGCCAGCGAAGCTGACAAGATTCAGAAAGGAGTGCAAACGGCACCCTAATTAATAGTGATGCAAGAGCAGCTCTGGAGGCACTGTGCCTCCCTAAGACATGACATCTCCCAGAACTGGCACGGGAGTGATAGGGGCTCTACACTATCCCTGGAGCGTAGCTTGTTGCTTGATGCCATAGTTTAGTACTAAGTATGCGAGTGCATTTTCAACATAGCTGGTGGCAGAAATTGCACTTCTAAGCTGTCTGGTGGATTTATATGCTTAAAGGATTATGAATTATTGCAAACCAGTACCATTTGCGATGTTTTGCTTTCTATCCTAGAGATCCAATTACTTGAGGGCATATTGGATTGTATATGTAGTTAGAACAGGGGGTTGCTCTGGTGATTTTACATTTTCATTACAGCAAGTTAATACAGAGGCAGACTTCAGTCTAACAGACTCACGCTAAACTTCAGCAGTATTACTTAACCGAGTAAAGCTAAGCGTATAAGTAGGCAAAGAATTAAGCACATAACACAATAATCAGGCATCTCTAAGAATGCAACCACACCACAAGCAAACAAACCTGGAAGGGTATAAACCACACCTAATCCTGCCTGAATGGCAACGATTGTGCTTGAGCAACTACCACACAACTGGATTTGAACAAACAATTTCTGGGATAGGAAGCAAAATTCATTGTATATATTACTGGCAAAGTAAATAAGAAAAGTCTGCCAGCTGTGCTTGAATAGTCCACCTGATCTCATCAGGGTTTCAAGAGCAGTGGCCTCCATTTGCACATCCATTTTGCATGCATTTGTTCACCCTGGTACCAACCCAGGAGGTGCAAACAGCATGTACCTTACTATGAAGGTAACAGAGGAGTGAGCAGACAACATGAGCCAGGCCACAGAGAGAGAACGGGGATCTGGAGGAAGGCGCCAGGACCTCTACTCCACCTGCATTCAGAGATGCCAAAAGTTCGGGTCTCAATTGCAGTGGCCAGGCATAGCTCACTGGATTGAACTGTTTTAACTTTCACTGAAGAAAACCCACCCTAAACCCACACACAAGGAGAAGGCCTCATTTCTGCATCACTGTGGGACCTACAGGGCTCATTAAGGACCAAGTTTTTTCCAAGCTATGATCTGCTACCATTTTGAAAGTCTATGAGAGGACACAGTAGGGACAATTCTGGCACAACTACCACAAGGGGAAATTTTCACTGACTGCATTTTGATAATTGAGATATATGAGGTATATTG
Organism: Aythya fuligula; assembly: GCF_009819795.1. NCBI lineage: Eukaryota > Metazoa > Chordata > Aves > Anseriformes > Anatidae > Aythya > Aythya fuligula. The sequence goes on along the minus strand of NC_045560.1, from coordinate 96,526,004 downwards.
GTATCTAGCTTACCTTTCTTTTCATATTCTCAGGTAAGGTCTTTAACGCTCCTTCTGGCTACTCAGGCTAGCCATACTTCATTCCTGGCCTGCAGAAGCCTCTGCCCAGCAGATTCTGGTTTTAATTACTCTAACTTGACAGCTGTTCAGAGCACCTGTCTTTCTTCATCAGCCATTCATACAGCTCTGTAAACAATTGCAGCATAACTAAGTAACGGGTTGTTATAGAGAAGACAGGCAGACTCTGTTTGGAGATGCATAGTAAGAGGGCAAAAAGCAATGGCCACCGGTTGCAACAAGTGAAATTCCAACTAGATCTAAGGAATGCATTCTCCACAACTAGAGGGGTCAAACACTGGATCCAGTTGTCCAGAGAAGATGTAGTATCTCAATCCTAGGAGTTCTTCAAATACCCAACTGGACAAGGCCCTAAACAACCTGCTATAACTTTGGAGATGGTCCTGCTCTGATCTGGGTGTTGGGGTAGAGACCTCTGGAGGTTCCTTTTCCCCTTGAGGTCCCTTCCAACCTGAATTGTCCAGTCTATACTGACAGTCTGGCAGAACATGGAAAAATGAAGTATTGTATTTTTAAAAACATAACTTGACAAGTTTTGTGAGTTTTGTCTGCTTAGCTCTATGCCATCCTTTTTTTTTTTTTTTTTTTTTTTTTTTCCTGCCCCTTTTCATTGTATATATGCATGCATACATATAAATGCTTAAAAATTTGAAACTTTTGTCTACATAGGTGGTTCCATTCAGAGCACAGTCGGGTTTTGACTGTATCTTATATGCTCACTCAGTCCTCAGAGCCAGTGAACTAAGCTTCTTCCAAACGAAACTAAACTGGAAGCTCTACTGTGAATGCAATTCTTGATGTGGGTGTTGATTTCCAAAGTGATGTATAGGCCATACTATTACAAAGTCCTGTTGTATGCATGTGATACTTCAGAAAATTTTGCACTGCATGGATATTTGAGACATCGAGTCTAGGGAACTGGAGTGAGCCAATCTCAAACTTCCCAAACTACAGATGAAGAAGGCCGGAAGAGCACAGGCAGTGCCAGAAGGTTCTCTGAGTTTCATGTAGTCTGGTGGTGCCTCCACCCTTACCCTTACCCTTACCTTGCTTGTGAAAACCTGAGTACGTTTCATAACTGCATGAGTTTCCTCAGTCACATTCGTATTTCCTTCTCAGGTTATGTTTCAGATGGAGCTCAGTTATGGGCTGCATTTCCACTCTATCTGATCAAAACTGGGTTATATCACCTCAAAAGACTACAATGACTAACCATCCCCTTACCAGCCATGATCCCTTTGTGGTGTTGTTATGGTTTTCACCTTTCACTCCCCACCCACTCACCCACACCTGACACATCATCTTTGTCTTTTATTTAAAAGTATTTGGCCCTTCAGCTACAGAGTGGCCATCACTACTTCAAAGCACTCCAACCTGGGGAGGGAGAGGGGAAAGCTGTAGCTTCTATGTACAGAGTCTGCTCCCCAAAGCAAAATTAATCATCTGGAGGGGGGTGGGGGGGGGAAGGAGGGATTTCCCATTACCTAAGGAGGAATTTCTAGTCTGCTGTGATCAATCCCTGTTGATCAGATATAAAATATAGATACTGAAAGACATCACTGTAAAACTCCAGGAGCTTTCAAGATACGGAGAGGGTGCCACAAAAAGCAAGAACAAAAATCCAGGGACTGCGCACAACTTACTTGCTAAATCTACAGCAAACTGGGAACACTGCCAGACCAAACTGCTCCAACGAAGAGAGGCATTTGCCACAACAAACATTCCACTTCACATCCTGGATCACACAGTTTTAAAAAGACATATTTGAGTAGCAAATAAAATGCAATGACAATATCAAATTTAAGATCAGAGAGGAATCTTTTAGTATCTGCCAGTCCTTTGAGTGTCAAATATGGGGAAAAATCAGAGAAGCTAAGACTCTGCTTTTTGCTTTCCACTGTTTGTGATGAAATGACTTATTCAGAGGACAGATACTGTGAATATGTGAGCTGTGCTATGACCAGCTGGCCTATTTTGGATTTCAGCCGCAATACACAGATGGAAAGTATGTTTCTAGATTGCATGATTTCTTTTTAAAATCTGCTTTTTTTTTTTTTTTTTAAACAGCAATTACTGAGGTTAAGGAGAAAGTGATGCAGTTCCTTTGAAGCTTAGAGAGAGTCCAAAGACCATTCAAACACCATTTTCTGAATGCTCTTCTAGAGATCTGCACATCTCTCGTAATCCTACTGCAGAAATCACAGCACAGGTGACAGAAATTATGTGTTGTTTCATGGCTTGCCCTATGGAAAAGGCATTGAAAATGTCAAAGATATCACAAGGAAATATGAAAGCCACCATGTGTGTTTGCTGTCTTTGTCAACAAGAGCTACATTTAGTTCGGGCAGGAGTCTTTCATTGTCAGCACCTCAAGGAATATGAGGAACTGAAGAAAATAGAAAGCAGGACCGTTCTAGGTGCCTTGCAGCACTCTTAGAGTCAAGTTGTCAAAAACAATCTCTCTCCCTGTGCAAGATCAATTTGCATGTAAACTGCACAGGCTGAATCAGTCCTCTCTTTCTCCTTGGAATGCTGCACGACAGCATTTCTGGATTAACTTCCATTAATGATTCCTGTATCCAAGACTTTTGTTTCTTTTACCCCCCCACCCCTCTCCACTCCCCCCCAAAAAAACACCAAACACCACCAAACAAACAAACAAACAAAAAAAAAAACTCACAAACTCACTCAGATTACAGTTGCTTTACCAATGCCCTATTTAAGACAGTATATTTTACTTGGGTGTTCATAGGGACATATTACAGGACCAGTATATGTGGTATATTCCTGATGCCCAAGGGGACATATTATCAAGCAGGTTTAGCCCTCCCAAAACACGGTGCTCACAGATAGCTAAACCAGAGTGCCATGTGAGATAATGGGAAAAGGGATGGTTCCAAGTGTACCTAAACACCTACTCTTCCTCCTTCCGGAGACAGAAAGCTCCTACAACAAGGCAGTGCAGAATTGCAGCCATGTCTTTCTTTCTGGCCCTTTACTATCCCCAAAGGGGACAAAAGTTCCTTCATCTTTAAGTGCAGGGAAAAAAAAAAAAAATTTGAGCCTTTTTTTTTGATGTTCTCCCCACTTAGGGAAGTAGAAGAGCAAGCTCAGGCCTCAGTAAATACAGAGCAGACCTGCTTATACAACAGATAGATGGTTACTTCTTAAAATGATGCCCACATATATTCGATCCAACCATTGTTATTTTGATCAAGTAAGGTTTGTTAAAGAAAGATTTTATTCCAAAACCTGAAGATTTACTAAGCACAATCATTTGTCACCTTGTAGGTAAAACAAACACATAAATAACAGGATTTTTATTTTATTGTACAGGGGAAAAAAGCCCAGCATCCCCCTGGCCTCCCCTATTCTCCACCTCCGTACACAAAGCACTTTAAAACCACAGGATTTTCACTCACCCATAAACAAATCAGCGGTTTAGCTCTCTCTCTCTCTTTTTTTTTTTTTTTTTTTTTTTTAACTGGCAGGAAATGGTCTTCTCTGACCTGGAAAACTCAGCAAGTTTCTGAACAGATATATCCACATTTCTGGGTAGATTTTTTTTTATTTTTTCTTTACGAGATGTCTGTAAAAGTATTTTGGTCGAAGATATTGGCCCGTACCCAAATAAAAAAAATTAAAAAAAAAAAAAAGGAAGAAAAAAAAAGCATTGTAGCAGAAAATATATTCTTGGGATATGTACAATCACCTTTAGATAGTTTCATATTGACCCATTTTCTCTTTCTCAACAAACACAGATTGTCTTTCAGAACAGCAAAGAAACCTTGTGTGAGTATACCTGTCTTGTAATGTTTTTCCATGCACAGTGATCATGTACGCAACTGACCTAGAGAAAGCAAAAGATTAATTCTATATGATAAAGGATATTCTGTTTATATACTCTGTAAAAATGTGTTGCAATATTCCAAAATTGGCAGCTCTCCCTTTTGACAGACAGACTGAAGAGGAGAAGGCAGAGTATACACATAGCCACAGAAGCAATATATTTGTTCAAGTCATGTACCAAGAACTACCTTTTCTGTTCAATCAGATTCAACTCTTTTTAAATAATATGACAGAATTTTTGCCTCATGTTAATGTAAATAGGCAGTGTTCCAGATATCTCCACTGAGAATACCATTTTAAAACAAGGCAAACAAACAAAAAGCCTCTTGAATAGTTTCAATTTTCTAGAATTTGCCAGGGCTGCTTACTGCTAGGCAACTCTCCCTACAGCACTATTTTCTTGGACAGAGAGCCCAAGTTCCCTGGTTTCTTCAAGCCTTCTGCCTTGTAAGCATTATGCCCATAGAACAAGCAACAATACACAATTATTTGAAACGTCAGAACTAAACAAAACAGTTCACATTTTGAGCATCAGGTGTCAACTTCCCATAGTAAATCATTTGCAATTAACCCTTACAGCTGAAAAATCAGAGGAAAATTGTATTTTAAAACTTGCAATGACTAGAATTTTCTTTAATTCATTCAGTTTGGTATGGGGGCTTCATGTAATTTCAGCAGAGTTAGGAGAGCCACTGTACTATGAAGAGGAATGATTTCTAAAAACAAGTAACTTCTCCATCAGATTCTTTTCCCCATGCCATCTTATAGGCATATCCAGTTATTTTTCTGCTTAAATGTATCTTTAAACTCCTAGCACAACTTGGAGTTTTAGAAGTTAAAATAGACTGAAATGTTTTACGTTTTCCTTATGCACTTTTAACAATATTGCTTTTAAGATTTGAGCCAATAATATTCATGATAGCCCATTAGTGGACATGAACCTATTCTGGGTTCTCTTTTTCCAGGTACATACAGGAGCACTTCAATATATGAGAAAAATGAATAGATTCTCCTCACTTACACTGCCCTTATCAGTAGGCTTTTGTGGTATTTGCCATTATAGGACTCAAGTTCTGAAAGAAGGATTTGAGCCAGCATGTAACAGGCAACCCCGGTCTACATTTGCTTATTTTCTTACATATGAGTGAGAAACGAAGAGATTCAGAAAGCAAAATGAGGACTGAGAAATGAAGTCAAAAGTGCAAGGCATATATTTCATGCTGATGACAAGAGTGCCTTGTGGCTATTCTCACCTCTGTATAAGCCACTGGGGAGCTGTGGCACATCACTGGGAATGCTTTCAACAATCTTCAGCAATTCTCTTCATTGCAAGTATATCTCTTAGAACTGCTGTCCCCATACTGTAAGTTAACCCTAAACTGAGATGAACAGAGTTGCGTATTTACTAATATATTTTTTTCCCTGTAGAATAAAAGTATTTGCTTTTCCTGTAGTTCTTTCACTATTGGCCATTCAATATGATGTAAACCTGTCTACCAACAGGTGTTTGAGTCTTAGTGTCCAGTAGACTGGAAGTTAGGAAGCACACAATAGAGAAAAGAAGATACGTGCCAGAGCATGCTCCTGAAGTTTCCCTTTTTGATCCTTACACCCATATTTCTCCAGTCTCAGGCAGATGCACTCTCACGGGGCCAATCCCACTGCATAAACTACTGCTTCCTTGCAGGGATATTTTGCCTTCAGAGCTGGCTGTCAAGCAGCACTGCTGGGAGCGTCGATGCGGCTGTCAGGAGGTGGCACCATGGAGATACAATTGACAGCGCTGTCCCCAGGGCGGCCGTGCTCTTCTTTGTGATTGGCTCCAAAGCAAACTCTGAGTTATCGGTTATTTTTCCAGTAAGAGCATAAAACGCTAATTCTGGTTGCTGGTTGGATATCTGATAGAAATAGCTAGGTCACTTGCAACAAAGCAAATGGAAGAAAAAGATGCTGTCACTACCTTCCAATACCAAGTGACCAAGGTGAGTGACATTGTGCTCCATCTTGTGCAGAACTGAAGGTGTAGATATTCCTACTCTAATTACTATTAAAAAAATGCATACAGAAAGTAGAAACCAGGTTGGGTGTTAGTAAGATCAAGCCTATAAAAAATAGGTTAAGTGCATTTAAATAAAATTAGAAAAGCCTGTGTGAGATACCCAGTGAATGATATGAGTATGACCTTGTTATACTTTCCGTAATTATATCACAGTTAAGGAGATGATCAGAAGAGCTTTGGTACAGTTTTTGAAGGACAATTAAAGGTATTGACAAATGAGACTGTGATTGTTTAAATTTTTGTTTTGTTTTGTTTTTTCTTCCCTCTCCACTTAAAAGGTCAATTGCAAGCCAATGACTAGCATGCCAAATCCAAAGACTAAAACAGGTTACTAGAGCAGGTTACAAGAATATATTTTGTTGTTTTCAGATCAGCTGTGCCAAAAAAGATTCACAGAGTAATAGTCTGGGTCAGACACTTGTTACAAGGAGATTTGTAATTAGTTCTGAGAACTCACAGAAGAGAGGGAGGTGCCAGAAGATTTTAAAAAGACAAACGCGTGTTTTAATTGATGAATGGGAGGAGCAGGTTGGGGAAAATCACTGAGTTATCTTTTCTTCTATTTTCAGAACAAAAGACATGTAAAAAAGAAAACAAAAGGACAATATTTTAGTAGCTAGTAATAACTTAGAAGGGAAAATGACAAGTTTTCCTGTGAAGAGATTTGCAGTAACATTTCTTGGACTTCTTAGTATTCAACATTGGTATTGTAGACCTGGAAGATGGTCTGGAGAGCCTGCAAACTTAACAAGCACACAACAGCTGGAAATGACTGCTAGAACACAGAATAATGGGCTTAGAATACAAATAATCTTGACAAAATGGAAGAATAACTTTAAAAAAAAAAAAAAAAAGCATAGGTGCAGTTCAGTAAGAACAACTGCAAATATTTACACTTAGATAGGAAAGAGGAAGTGCACAAACAAACATGTAGGGTGAATAACTGGCTAAGCAGCAGTTTTGCAGAAGTGGATCTAGGTAATACAGATCACAAGCTGAATTATGTGACAACAATGTAATGCTGTCATGAAAATGGCAAATTGTAAAAAGATAACTATGAGGAAAAATGGAAAAAATTGAGCGTGCTGAGAGAAATGACATATTTGACATAACAGTAGAAAAATAGCAATGGGGGTCTTTCAATTGGGGGCATATAAATATTTAAAAAAAAAAAAAAAAAAGAAAGAAAAAAAAAAAAGAAAAGAAAAATAGCAAGTGAAAATAAGCCAAAGAAACTGAAGTGGAATAAATATATATTATCAATTGTTTTCTTAAGGAAATTTAACCTATTGCAATTTCACTCTTACGCTGCATATCAGAGGTTAATATCTGAGTAAAGATAGCTAAATAGGCTTTTTTAATTATTATTATTGAATTATAATCACTTGAGCAATTATACAAGCAGGTGTTGCTGATTGAAATCAATTATTCCTTCACCTGATCACTATACAGCTGATAAGAACTCCAGATTGCTACACAAGTACTCTCTCAGTTGTGCTGAAGCCTTCTTGAAAGGCATTTATTAAGCCAAGATGCTCTGGAAAGAAACTCTACTGAAGGACAAGGACAAAGATTAAAATCTTCTAAGAAAGAGCATGCAGGCTGTGGTGTCTGCAGATCTTGATTTGATCATTAAGTAGCCTTGATACTTAGTTGACTGTTGAACAGAAGTGTTTTCCATATGTCTACAGGAATTTTCTCAGGCTTCTAGACCTATCGTTTAATCCTAGACCTTACAATCTCTGAAGTTTGCAAGAGTGCAATGCAATAATATATTTAGTGGCTCAGCAAAGCACAAGTTGAAGTAGTAAATAGCATGTATGCAGCTTAGCAGTAGGATAACTGGAAAAACACCAGGAGGTTCAGAGGCAGCAGAAATATTTTCCATGAGTGGCTCAAAAATAAGCTTGGCTGCAAAACCAGTGGATATAGCTGCTGCTCTAAATGGAGTACTGGTACTTTGTAGGAAGTCATAGACATTATCTGAAATATTTTAATGGGGTCAATACAATTCTGTATAGATGATAGTAAGGAAAAGGCCTACTCTAAGATAGTTTATCTGCCATTTAACAGATATTCATTCTGATTTCCCTTTCTCTGTAACTTGAACTTTTTTTTTCTGGTCTGGAGGAAATTAAATGGGACTTATTTTCTTAGTAAGCTGGCTACATATTAGGGTCCATTAGTGCCCTTTAAAATTTTAATGTGCATTTCAGTCATTCCTCTCATTGATCATCTATTACAGAGCTTTGTATATTTGTGTCACCACTGTAGGTGACATTACACCTTTTGCTTGGCATCATCACACAGCAGGCTACGTATTCTGAGTAAACTTTTTATATATTCCTGTGAAAGTCCAGTTTCTTTAGTAATGTAATTCAGTGCCTTTGGTTGATCAAATATGCATAGCAGTCAGCAGTTTATGTTTTGAAATACTTCAGCCTCTAAAATGTAAGTCTATATTTCACTCTGGAGAAGCTTGCATATGTAATGATTTCCTTCTTCCTATTTGATACAATAATTTTGTAGATGGAACACCAATTGCTTCAAATGCTGGCTGTCCCAGCTTTATCAAGAAATATGGAATTCAAAAGAAGCAATCTGCAAGTTTTTTAGAGGAAGACAAATGTAGAATCATTACACTGTTCTTTCACTCCACTGCTGCATCCTGCTTTTGCTTACTTTTGTTTGAGTATATGTCATAGAGACAATGCTAAGTTAGACCTTAGCATGCAGTCTGAACACAGTTCGTCCATCCAGCTGCTTTGCCTTTTGAGTAAGGCAACACTGACAGAAAGCTTTCTCAACTTGATACTCTACATTCTTATCTCAGTGGATGATCTTTGTTGTGCAAAGATTAATGCTCTTGGTAAAAGCCAAAATATCAGCTGCCATAAATAAAATAATAAAGTAGTCTTTATAGAAGAATATTTTCTACGATGGGAATAATTGCTTTCGGGGACATAATTCATGAAGAAACCTTCCTAGTAGTTTTCTGGACTTCATCTAACCCCATCTACACCAATAGGCTCCGGGTGATTGTAGACACAGGTTAGAGCAGTATCCTAGAGAATCCTTTTCACGTTCCCAAATCAGCAGTGGAATCATTGGTGGTAAGTATCACTAGACTTTTAGACAATAAATATCCTAAAAGCAAAGCTGGCTGATCTTGCAGAGAGAAAGAAAACATTCAGGGAGCGAGAATGAAGTAAAAGTTGACTTATAGCAGATTTTTTTGTTCCAAATGGAAATCATGATTTACATAGGTCTTTTTTAAGTATCAGTAACTTGGACAAGGATATAGACAAATCATTCATAACATGTACATTTTAGAATGGTCTCCATAAGTGGTTAAGTACCATAATTGAAAAGTGAAGTCATTATGTCAGGTATCTCACAAAGGTTAGGACTTTTTTTCAAAGACTCTAGCTGACTTTTACAGATCATTTCTGGAAATAACTATTGGTGTGTATACTGTACTTGCACTCTTTTTGATAGTAAAAATTTGAGCTGCTCTGGGTGCATGTATGAAATGTATGCATTTCTCTGTGGTACCTCAGTTTATTTGTGTTACCAATTAATATTTCCAGGCTAAGTTTCCTTTATTGAATTTCTAAGAAGTATTTTCATAAAGATTCTTTAGTATTTGTGTTCCATTGATGAATACTTCACTCAGTAAGTTCTTTAGCAAAAACAAAACAACACAAACACAAATCTGGATAATATTTTCATTGAAATACTTTGATTATTCAACAATTTCCACCATGCATGTGAAGGCTGAAAAAAACAAGACTGTGTTATTTCTGTCTTATTAGAAAAACCCGACCTAACATTTTTGAAAGGAAGAACATGGTGTTTTTAGTACTGAACTGGTTAAAAATGTGAAAAAATTTATAACAAAAAAGTGTCTTGAACCTATAGAGAAATACAGTGCTTTCCACATCTCAGACTTTGTACCCCCAGCTGTCTATGAGTCTTTGCAACTGGCCTGCTCAAACCAATTTTGCTGGTAGGTATTTATTACTATAATTTGTCAACAGTCACCTCTGACTTGGCAAACCGTAGTTTCAGGGGTATTCTGTGGGCACCAAGCACTACCTGAGAATGTACTAGTGTGGGGGTCCCAGGAGATGGCATACATCATCATGGTTCCTTCTTGCTGGCTTGACTTTGATGTGATAATTTACTCCCTCCTTCATCAGTTTCTCATCCATTGAAAAGAAGTGTTACTGATTTCATAGGTTGTACCTCTAAGAAAATTAGCTTATTTTCATAACTCTTTCCCTCTAAGCCTGAACTGCAGTCTCCCTAAACAGACATATTCTCTCTATACAAAGGTTTGTACATATTTACACAATTTAATAAAACATCAATTTTTTAATGACAAGTGATATCATGCAAAGAGGTAGTAAGTACAAAGTCTATCTAAATTTTTTCTCCTTTAAGCAGCCTCCCCCATAAGTGTGCCATGTGAGTTTAGTTATTACTGGAGTAACAGAGACCATCAGATATGCTAGTAAAACTTATTAAGTGACCACAAAAGCTGCATTATATTTCTTCCTCTTCCACCATAGGAGGAAGTGTCCCATGTGCTCAAGAATATGTTAGGTAATCATAGAATCACAGAATGTTTTGAGCTGGAAGGGACCTTAAAGCCCATCCAGTTCCAACCCCCGCCATGGGCAGGGACACCTCCCAATAGATCAGGTTGCCAAAGCCCCATCCAGCCTGGCCTTGAGCACCTCCACGCTCTGGGCAGCCTGTGCCAGTGCCTCACCACCATCACAGTGAAGAATTTTCTCCTAACATCTTATCTAACTCTCCCCTCTTTTAGTTTAAAATCCTTCCTTCTGTCCTATCATTATCTGCCCAAGTAAAAAAGTCACTCTTTCTTTTTTTTATAAGGCTCTTTTCAGTATTGAAAGACTGCAATGAGGTCTCCTCTTCTCCAGGCTGAACATCCCCAGCTCTTTCAGCCTTTCTTCATAGGAGAGGTGCCCCAGCCCTCTGACCATTTTTGTGGCCCTCCTCTGGACCTGCTCTAACAGCCTCACATCCTTCTTGTGCTGGGGGCCCCAGACCTGGATGCAGGACTGCAGGTGGGGCCTCATGAGGGCAGAGCAGGTGGGGACAATCACCTCACTTGTCCCTCTTGTCACACCTCTGTTGATGCAGCCAGGACGCACAGCTGGCTCAAGTTGAGCTTTTCATCCACCACAACCCCCAAGTCCTTCTCTGCAGGGCTGCCCTCAATCAGTTTTTTTCCCAGATGGTGCCCATGTCTGGGATTGCCCCAACCCAGGTGCAGCACCTTGCACTTGACCTTGCTGAACCTCATGAGGTTCACATTGGCCCTCACATAACTTGTCCAGGTCCCTTTGGATGGCATCCCTTCCTTCTGTTGTATTGACTGCACCACTCAGCTTGGTGTCATCTGCAAACTTGCTGAGGGTGCACTTGATCTCACTGTCTGTGTCATTGATAAAGATACTAAACAGTACTGGTCCCAGGACAGACCCCTGAGGGACACCACTTGTCACCAGCCTCCGCCTGGACACAGAGTTGTTGACCACAACAATCAGGGTGTGGCCTTCAAGCCAATTCCTTATCCACTGAATGGTCCACCCATCAAATCCATATGTCTCAAATGGCAGGGGGGTTGGAACTAGACGATCTTTAAGGTCCATACAACCCAACCATTCTATGACTCCATGATATGATTCTGTGATTCTAATCACATCCATCAATCCACTGGCTATGCTGCTACTAATGAAGCCCAGGTTGCTTTTAGCTGTCTTTGCTGCCAGGCACGCTGCTGGGTCAAGTTCACGCTGATGAACCCCAGCACGCCCAGGGCATTTTCAGCTGAGCCACCCCCCACCCCGTCAGTCCCTAGTGTGTTTGTGTTGCATATGGACAATAAAAATGGCATCCATCACCTGTGTGATGCAGGACTGAAACTTACAACCATGCATTCATGCTAATTTTGACCCCCAAAGGAAAACTCTCCACATGTTATGAGTGGCATAAAAAGTGTAACCAGTGTCAGAGGTTCCAAAACATTCACTGCTGATACTCCTTTAATAAGACAATGGAAGAAGATCAGGGTTACTGGGGCTGTTAGACTGCAGATACAGGAAAAAGACATTTCCAGGCTACATATATTGTTTTTCCACTCTACTTTATGACCAGACTACTTCAATACAATTCCAAGCTTAGCTGTCACTATCAAAATTAATTATGATGAAGCAATTTGAAACATAGAAAGATTTAAAATTTGATCAACAATTGCATTGCATTTTCTGTTAGGAGACCCTCTATAAGAAAAAAAGTCCTATGGGATTTTTTGTTTTTTTCCAAAATATTTTAAATTTAGCTTCCAGTTCTGTATTCTCTAGAATAGGAAATTTTCAGCTCTTTGTGTTTAAGAATGTGTTTGAATTACAAATGTATTTTATTTGCAACTTTGTATGGTATATAATATATACATTAGTAATATACACTACAATTACAAATACAAAAATTAAATCATTTTCCAAGATTCACATTCAGACTCACCTCTTTCTTCACAGGAACCAACCTCTTGACTGCTGATGGAAAGTATCAACATCCAAAAGCTCTACTGAACATGTTGTCATTCTGAATTTATAGCTCGTTATTAGCTGCACTTTTTCCTTCACAGCTTTATCAACACAGTACAATACACACCAGGATGATTTATGATTGCTGAAGGCTAATTAAAAGACACTGATATTACAAGTTAGACTAGTTTATGTCAAACTACGTTATATTCTCTTTTTTCCTGTCAATATATTCTTTCTCCAACACATAGAATTAAGACAATGGTAGTTAGATATACTCCTACTTGTTAGAAATCAATTTACATTTTACTTATTTCTCAGCAAAGAAATTCTTAGCAAAAAGCCCATCATTTGCAAAATAGCAAGCAATGCATTACATTTACTGCACAGGGACAAAAGCTGCAGAGCTATTTATTCTGCTCATCTGAGTCATATTATAACTAAGTAAGTATGATAGGGTTGGGCCCTAATTTATTTTTAAGTGATGAACAATATATTAGGGACTTCCTTAGCTATTCTTTAGTCATTAACACTAATACATGTCGAATTCTCGGTGCTTAACAGAAACCAATAATTCCCCATAGCATTAGTTCTGCATCTTTGGAGATTGGCCAGCACAGATTCTAATGAAATAAGCCAACCATGCAACAGGGGATTTAGGAAGTACTGCTATGCTGCCTACAATGACATTTTATTACTGATTAAATAATCTCTGAATCTGACTGTTCTGCAGTATTTTGCAACCTTCCACTAGCCAGATCCAAATCCTTTATGAAAATAAGAATAATGTGATTCTCAGAGAGTCTGATCTTTTGAAAATGAAGTCAAGTCATTCAAAAACAAGCTGATTAACTAGCTCGTTGCAAATTGTATTAAGGCTGTATTCAAGCCGTATATGCAGTGTCTAAACACATGTAAATACTTTTGGGCATACTCATTTTGAAAATCAGTTTATTCTTTCAGTAATAAAAACAATGTTTCACACTCATGCTTCACAGACTCTGCTGACATTTTAAAAAGTTTCTAAGTGGAGATTTAGGCTAGGGTCCTGGCTCTGTGAAAATCTATTCCTTCCTACAAGCCTCACCTCTATTATGTCTCTGAACCCCTACGGCAATAACAGCATTTTGTCTCTTTATCCAGTATTGTACACTGTCTGCATGGCCAGATCAAGTAGCACCCCTCCTTAGAATGGAAGGATGCTACAGTTGGAGCCTTTTCTATAAAATAACCCAGAGTGTGGCACTGTGCTGCACAGCCTACAGCATGCTTTCATCCAGCTGCCCTGCAGAGCTTCTCTTTCAGATGGGACAGACCCCAGTATCATAGTGGATCATGGTTAGCAATTTCTGTTATTTACGTAGCTTAATTTAATTTATGCATAGACTTTTTTTGATGGGGTTGATTATAGGGCAATTTACCTGGACTGAATTCTTCTTGAAATGTCTTATGGCACCTCAGACAGGTACCAAAAGCTACTGCATAGTCATTCTTTAAAAAACAAAACAAAACAAAACAAAACAAAACAAAACAAAACACAGTTCTTTATATCAATAGTAAGAACTGGAGGAAAATGTAAGATCTCAGCATCACCAAATAAATTAACCAGTTGAGCCAAATTTATCCAATCAGCTTAAAAATCAGTCCTGCCATTGTATGAAGCCGTGTACCACCATGCTTAGAAAGTTTCAGATATTTTCACTGGCATAAATCTCAAAAACAACATATAGTTTACTTTAGGGGAAATACAGTCCATGGTATTCATGCTACGTTTTGATCTACTAAAGATCAAAAGAAACCTTCAGAAACCAAACTGTCTTTTCCAAAGTGACTCTTTAAGACCAGGAGCTGTGTTGTAAGGCCTGGTGTGCACACTCTCATTGGAGAAAATGTTTGGAGATTCTTGCAAATAAATTGGCAAAAGGCTTTTTAAAACATATTCGTTGCTTTTTTATATATATTTTTTCTTACGAAGTTTAATATTACCTTGTCCTAGGGATGCAATGGCAGTGTTTGACTTTTGGTGTCCCTAACTGATTTGCAAATCTTGATGTCAATGAAATGTAATCTATCCTCAGGAATGACAGCATTATTTAAAACATTTGGGAGGAATTTTACTGTATTTGCTCCATAGACTCCTTCTTAGCCATAACTACAACTTTCTTTCTGGGACTTCTTGTCATATTTATGGTTCTTACCAGGAGTGAATATGGTTTATATTTAACAGTTATGATGAATAGTTTTTATGCATCACAGCAAAACTTGATATTTTAAATTTATAGTTGCTTTGAATTCAAATCATGAAATATTCATTACATTTTCACAACAAAAAGTTCTTCTAACAAATCATTTACTCAGTTCATTTTATATACTAATTTCATGTAGGTCTAGAATACAAATTCTGTGCAGAAGTGGGAGCATTACCACAACAGGGAGCTGGCTACCAAACATTTGGAATCTGAGTATTTGAAGGAATAATGTGACTTTAATTATTTTTTCCTCATAGGCTGGGGTGGAGTCATAAATTCTTTGTTTAAGAAACACTGCTTAGACTCTTGAAGTTAATAGTGTTATTGTAAGCAGAAAATCAACAGTCCTTGCCCTGCTCTGTCCCATAACCTCTATCCATGAAAAGCTGATATGAGCTTCAACACAAATTTTAACTGACAATATTTTAGCATATTCATAAGCTTCAGACCTACTTAAATGATGTACTGTGTTTTACCTGGGTACGTCTGGTTTAATTTTCCTGCAGATATCCTTCTATAGCAAGATGAATCACCACAGAATGTTGTCTTATATGAAAACGCAGAATAAATGGTTTCATGATTCTTTACCAGACCCTGAAAATACAGAAGCTCAAATTGCATATTGTACCACTTGGCTTGGTCTTTGACAGTGCATGGAAAGCTGCAGACTTTTTCCATATCTAGCCATCTGATGCTGGCAATGCTAGGGTACAGGGGGAATACGGGGAATTTCACCTCTGTTTCTGATTTCCACCACTGGTAATGGCCAGGCTAGGCACAAACACACAAACAGCAAAGAATTGTTAATACTTCCAACAGTTGGCCACCACTTTAGTTCAGCCATTCATATCAGTAGTTGGAGATGAAAGTAGAAAGCCTATAAAATTTTGCCATAATTAAACATGACAGCACTTAAAGCCAGTGACTGATTATGCATATTCTTATATGTAAGATTTAGAAGGATCAAATTTTGAAGCTTGGATCATGATTTCTCCCCATAAACTTGCATGGATCAGTGAGCATCAAAACTGATCCAACAGATATCAAATTGATATCAGTAATCTATCAAAATTGCTACCATTCTGGGAGCCGATCAACAAGAAAATCTAAGATGTGTATTCAACAGTAGGTATAGCTCCTAGCTACCTCAGTAAGAGTACTAGACTTGTTTATGTATTACAATTTCTATATTTAATTATATTTCAATAATAAAAGGTTTTATATATTTTCAGTCAGACAATGAAAGAGAAAATCAGCCATTTAAATTCAAAATGAACCCAATGTCTCTCTTCTTAACATATCAAACCTAAAAGGTTTCACTTTTTGGATTTTCATTTTAATATTAAAATTTTTTCCAAATTAAGTTTAGAAAAATATTGTGATGAAATTATTTTTCATTTCAAACATAAATTTGCTGTTAAAGGATTTGAATGAAACAGTCTGTTTCCATGTTTTCTTCAGACTTTTATTTGACATGTTTCAGAAATTCTGATTGGGTAAGTTATTCAATCATTTTAAAATCTGAATTATTTTTAATTACTAACATGTCTATTCACAACTTTTGAAAACATGCTTGTAAAAATTGCTGTGCCATGTAAAATGCAGCTTGAAGTACATTTATCTTTATTTTTAACTAGGCATTCTTTAACTAGGCTTTATTTTTAACTAGGCATTCAATACAGATTAGCAGTTATGCTTGGTCTGCAAACTTTTTAGTACAGGGCTCTGTCCTTTTCCCCAGATCTTTATCCCTTTGACTATTCTGTGGGTAACAATGAATGCAACCAAAGGAAAGAAAAAAAAAAAAAAAAAAAAAAAACACATTACACAAATAAGACAGAATACATTCATTTAATTTCTGTGATGCAAATGTTTTTAAAATCTGAATCATGATTTCAACACTTTAATGTGTCAGTGAAAGAATCAAGCTATGTGTTTGATAGATTTGCTGAAGACAGAGCCTGACCACTACCCCTTTAGGCAAATCCTTAAAAGATCAGCGTTAGTATCAGATCCAGACAAAGTGTTTCCAGCTACAGGATACTATCAAATTCCATTGTAGACTCAAAAAGCAAATGAAATGCTGATAAAAATAAATAAAAGGTTGTTAATTAAACTAGTAAAATAAGGGGGAGAGATTACAAAGAAAAAACATTTTTAAACTAATTCTGAAGGATAAACTGGGAGAGAAAACTGGAAATTCCATCATTAGACAATAGAGTATGCAAGAGCACAACCCTTAATCTCTGCTGTTTCTTCAGTATAAACAAATCTGCTGGTTGCTAGCATTATTGCTGAAAACAGATCTCATCAAATTGTACACAGAGAATAAGTTTCATGTTTTAGAAATAAAGCTATTGCTACCATTATATGTCTTTCTCTGGGAGACCCACATTTAAGTCCAGATTGAAAACAGTCAAAGACACAGTTTCTTATTAAGTAGTCAACAACCTGAAGGCACTGCTTTCTCTAAACCCTTAAAAAAAAAATAGGGAAAGGGGTCCAGAAGGCAGGATCTAATGTAATTTAAAACTGGAATTACATCAGCAGTTTCAAACAGATGGCAGAATGTGGAGATAAATGTGTTAGCTCCTTTAGCTTATTTGGTCTCTCCATTGTTTGCATCATTAAAAGCAGGAATAGTTTACAATTTAAAAATATAGTAGGTATTATACATTGGAAAAATGGACATTCACCTACTGAGTGGAAGGAAGTAGGATTAAATTAATTTGCCATACTTTAATGTACAGTATCTGGGATGCTTTAGGCAAGTCTGCAAATAGGTTTCCTAGGAAATGAGATGAACAAAAATATAATGACCTTGAAATTATACCCCCAAATGTCCCAAGTATTTAGCAACCTGGCTCAGAAGTGGTAATTACATAAAAAATACAAAAGATCCTTAATTGCTTCAGTTATAGTGTATCTAGGCAGGTCAGTTACTGTACACAGCTGCAAAAAATGGTACGTGATTAATAGGGAGTTGCTTATGATAGCGCTAACTAGCTAGTGTATAGTGCAAAACACTCATTTCTTTTCCAATTAAAGAAAAAAATCTGGTTTTGATTAGGCTCTTCAGAAGGTCTAAGTCTGTAGCAGCAAAATACTCCACTATCACGTTGTTAAATGTCTTAGTCAAGGACCAAGCTGTGTATATTCATGAAAACCAGAAAGAATTAAATAAAGTACTGTGTTAAAAACGCTGCAAATATAAAAAAAAATAAGACACTTCAGACCATTCTGGTCATCTGAGTTTGTTGGTTGTAAAACAAAAGAGTAAAGCAGTTCAGATAAATAAGATTGATAACAGGTGCATCTCCAGAGCTTGAACCAGGCACAAACTTTTCCTGTGATTTGTTAAGCTGTAATTAATCAAACTGTAATTAATCAAACTGACCACTTAGCTCTAAACTCATTCCCGCAAAGTTTGAAGCAGAAAGTGTTCAAAAATCATATAAAAGAGCTCACAATGCTTCAACATAGTTTTTCAGTCCATCCCAGGAGATCAGGGGAAAACACTGGATGGAGAAACTGGATGGAGAGCTCTCCAGATCTGTGAATAGGGCTTAGGTTGAGAAAAATGTGCAGCTGTGATCTTTGGAGCATTAAAATGGACCCAGGGTGTGCATATACTGAAAATATGATTTGTCCCAGTGCGATTCTTGAGCCTGACAATCTCCTGGGTGTGCTCTCTGTGTGTCCATGGGCTCTGTTGAGCTCTGGGTATGACTCCATTGGTGTTTGGGGGGGGGGAAGGGACCAGGCTGAGGGCAGAGGGCAAATGCCAGCCATCAGAAGGGCTGGAATCTTGAACATTTGTGTGTTTTCTTCTCCTTTCTTCTCTCAGGAGAGGCACAAAAAATAACATCGACAATTCAGTCTCAACTGCTGGCTGTAACATTCATTGCTTCACAGAGGTGGATGGAGCAGCTGACTCAAGCATTGGTTAAGGATTCTTCTCACAGATCTTGGTTCGCATGCCTGAAGTGTACTGAACCACAGTAGCTAGTAAGTGATGTTGTTTTACATAGTAAAAGCCAAGAGTCTAGGAAACGGAACAATATCTTCAAACAAATACTGAAGTGGGAATGGGTTTCTAAAACTGTTCTCCGGATTTTGGTCACCCCCACAGACTTCACTTAAGAACAACAACAGCAAAGTTAAAAGCTATTTTTCTAATTTCTGGTGCGCAAGTGTGCTCATTCACACACATTGAATTTAAATCCTGGCTAACTTGTAATTCTCAGATAGAGTAATAGACATTTTTAAAGCCATTATAAGTATCATATTATCCCTTGGTAGAAGAGTATATTTAAAGGCAAAATAGAATTATTTTGCTGTATGATTTGGCCACAGATGCTTTCCTGCATATAGGGTGATCAGAAAACCACAGTATTATATCAGACTCTGGGAAAAGAGATCTGGGAAGAGGTTTCTAGAAGTAAACATAGACCTGAATGCTGCTCTGCCTATTTCTGGGATCATGGAAAAGTAATGAGGGAGAGTTGGGATGCAGGGAATTAATGCATCGTTAGGAACTCCTGAGAAAAATCCTGAGTGACATTACCAGGGAACGGCTCTTGAAGTTTCATTGAAGCAGTCTGTGGCAACCCTCTTCTGCTGCCCTTAAAAAGGTACAGAGGTTGCCTGGCTCTGTAGCCATTCAACAGTGGTTCATTGTGTTCCCACACCACTGTCCTGCCCAAGTCTCCTTGTGTCTTAGAGAAGAGGCCAGACTAAGCTCTCCTGAAGCTTTCTGGTTTGGTCCTCTGTAATCCCATCTACAGCATCTGTGCAAGGACCAGCCAAAATCTCACTAGGAGAAAACAATATTTTCTGCAGTGTGGGCAAAAGTCACACTGAGTGGTCTAATTTCCTTAAAGGGCTTGATTTTACATGTCGAAATTCTGGGTGGACAGTGATTCGCAAGCGATGTCTTTCTTATATTCATTCCTACTACAGATTGCCACTTACCAGATCAAAAATGCAATTTTCATTTTTTAAACTTGAAATGCAGAACATAGACGGTATCCCCCCAAGAGATTTCTGCACAAAACAATATTAACTGCGAGACAGGTCAAATGTTCACTGACACATCTTGACAATGCCCCTTTTCTTTACATTGACTCTATTTGATTAAACTGATTGAAATGCATTTCATACTTGTGCTTTGTCAGTCTATATTTTGGGCTTCATGAACAAAATGATACTAGATTGACTTACCCAGATACTTCACATAGCTTGTCATGTCGAATTAATTAACATTGCTTGTACAGCGTGAGAATATGGAGATTCATCTTTTCATTTCTGCATTTGTTTTATAACTAAGTAAGGGGATGATAAAGCATTAAATAAGTAGTTAATAGACCTTTTAAATATGTTCATTTCTTTAGAAACAGACAATCTATTTTTCAGTTATACATGTTATGTAACATTAATTACATAAAACCAGAAATGTTACAATACTAACCAAGAACAGTCATGAATTAAACTGGCTGTTGTTTTCTCTTTTTTTTTTTTTTTTTCCTTTTGTCTAATGGATGGAGAAATGGTTAATTACCTACAGAAAGAGATCATAGATGCAATTTCCATTTAGAAATCAGAACATAGAAAATTCAACTGAATTCCCAAAGAGGAGTTTTTGTCCTGAAGAGTCTTGTGATATTGATAGTGAAGTCACTAGAATTTTGTTAACTTCATTTACAACAGTATGGTGCTTCCTCTGTCTTACTTATAGGTATAATAAGCATTTGGGCTTTTGGAGTTTCTTCTGACAGCCAAAACCCTCGTTGTTAAACACTATTCTTTAATAATGTGGAAATCCATTTTAGTGCAATTCTTGTTGTACTAGGTAAAACAACCATTGTAAAACAATTAGTTTTACAAATGCAATTAGAAACAATGATGAGAATGAACTGTATTTTTAGGTAAGAAGCTTCAAATATGATTGCCATTCAAAAAGATTTAAGATGGTCAAAAACATTATTCTGTGTAGAAACTGTCATTGTTTGTAATTTGGTTCTAAAGCCCATTCCCCCTTTTATTCCTTAGTCATGAGACACATGAAATGGCATTTAAGTCATTTATATACTGGCTCATTGTACATATATTGCTTTATTTCAGCAGCAATGGAGTCAGAAGTCCAGATGGAAGCTATCGAATCTCTCATTGCCAAAAGTTTGTTCACTGTATTTATAGCTTGCATGCCATAAAAATATATTAATACATTTGAGTGCCTGAGGAAATTTATACTGAAGAGAAGAGAAGAAGAGCTAGACAAGGGAGGGAAGGAAGGAAACAACAAAAGGGAGGAAAATATCAAAGGAGACAGGCATAGGTAACAGACCACAGAAGCAATGAAAATCAGTCTACAGGTTGAAGCCAATATGCCTAAGGAAGAATATGACAAAGTACCGCTGTGTGTCAGATTTGTAATAATGCAGCTTAATATTAGTGATGAGAAAACTTAATGATCATCAAGCCATGCTAACACTGGAGTTGCATTCCACCTCATCTGCAAGTGTTATGAGGCCCTTCTTTACCCACAGAAACTGAGATGAGATTCCAGTGCTACAGGCAAACCACCAAGTATTGTTTCTTATTGTGGGAAAATATTTCAGTATTGGTAATTTCCTTTCTGTTAAGTTCATAAAATTGTTCTATTTATACAATATTTGTTTAATATTGTATAAATTAATTTGCTCTAGTCTTGACTAATATTTTCAGTTAAGTGTTTTTCAGACAAGTTATTTGAAATACATTCTTCTCCTGCAACAGCTAGAAACAAGTGCAAATGCATACTTGCTGATTGAGATAGAATACAATTTTAGTAGGATAAATACTTTGAATGATAGCCAGAATTGTTTAACAGGTTTCAAGTGACAGGAGCAAGCAGGTATGTAGTTTCCAGGGCTTAAATAAGCACATCAAGAAGTAAGCATGTAACTTCTAGCTTGATTTATCTACATTTACTTTCTATAAATCTGATTTCTTCAGTTTTCTTCAGTGTTCAAGAGCTGTCTTGTGTGCCATAAATGAGACATCTTTTAAGTTCCTTTTATAGAAACTAAATATCATATTGCATCACTCACACCTACATAGGTTTCACAGACTTGTAACTCTTTTCTGAACTCTTTCCTAATGCCAAACTGGTGTATAGAGACTGGACAGAATCTGAGCAGCAGTTTCCTCAAGGTAGTACCACCTTCTATTGCTACTTGACAGATTTTTACAGAGGACGCTCAAGCACTCTTACCCAGAGACCACAGAGGTTCATATTCAGCTGTTTATTCACTAAATGTTTGACTCTAATTCACAGTCACTTCTTTCCAGATTATTCTTTTTGCAAATAGGTTATTCTATTTCTGAATGTATTGTTTGAACAGACTCAGCCCAGACATCATATTGTCCTCATAACTGATCAGTTCTTGCTCCTATTATTATTTTCCAATCCATATCTACAAAATGGAGTAACTCCACACTCACATTTTTTGCCCGGATGAATGCACTGGAACTACTCAAGACAGTTCCCAATGGTTCACTGCTGTGAGTGCCCCTTGATGATGTTGATTACCCATTGACAGTATTAGAATGAGAACAGAACAGCATTGATGCATGTGTGTGCAGGTGTTGAGAAGCTGTTCCTCCACTCAGAAAAAAAATAAATTTACAGTAGTCCACAGGGTCCTTTACAGGACCACTTATGTCCACCTACTGTTGTTCTTCTGATGGATGTTAAGTGGCACTCACACAGTTCATATTTAATTTCTTGTGTGGACAAATCTGTCTGTTCACAAACAGGATAATTTCTTATTTCCTGAATCTTTTTCATTCAGTATTTAATTTTCAGCCATTAGAATCATTATCCTGTTTTAAATTATTTGTAAAGAAGTCACAAAAAGCAGGCTGCAAACAATTCTCCAATAGTCAAAAAAAAATGTTTCATGAGCAGCTCCCATGTCTTCACATCAGCTACTCATCAGGCACCTGTAGCAAACAAACAGTTCAACATATCATGAACGATATTCATTTATGTGTTGTGGTTGAAAGTTTGTGATTGAGTCTCAAAGAACATAACAGGAGTTAATTTTGTGCAAATGAATAATTGGACCACCCTTGCTATCTTCAGTATAGATTAAGTTTGTGTAAACCAACCACATTCAACTGGAATGACAGTACTTAATGGAACGGACTTCATGCTGCATAATTTGCTCAGCCAAAATTGTCTTCTGCTTGAATTGGCCTGTGTGTGTACCACTGAGAAGCAATGCCAATGCCAATCTCTAGAAAGGTTTTTGAAGATCTGAAGACACACAGAAGTTGCAGTAAAAGCACACAAGCCATGAAATCACTCCTGCAGTCAGAATACCATGCAGTTTGTATAGTACATTTTTGCAGTGTCTAAAGCAGAAAGGAAGTTCCATCTTAAAACTCTGAGTAGGCAATCTGTCTGCCTTCAGGGTGTGAGAAGTGCTATTAGGTTTTTGACTTTCCACTGTCTATAATAGTGAAGTATAAGAACAGGATGTATAAAATTGTACATCCTGGTAACTGGAGTCACCAGAAGGATTTAACACAACAAAACCACCACAGAGCATATAAGCTGAACATGGAGGAGTCACACATGGCTGGACCTCCCCCATCTTGTTGTTCTTTTCTAGTTCCATCAAGATTTCAGCTGCTCCTCCCAGACCATGAATACTAACACCACCAGGAAAAAGGCTCAGTGTTGAAAGTTATTAGCAATAGAACACAGTAGAGCTGCTTATTCAATATCAGTTGTGAATTAATTGGATTGTATTGTAAACAAATTTGAAATCGTTTCAGATTTGGTCTGTCTTCACTGTGTAATATGAACAAAAGTTCATATATTGTGAGCAGTTTACTAGGATACTTGCCTACAGCTCTGTGCAGCAGTTAAACAATTGGTTTGGCATTTTCATAGGAACTTAACTGGTTCCCAAGCCTCTTCAATGTATGTAAATTAAAAAAATATAATAATAATAAATACTTATCTCTATTTGTAATGTGCTAAATCCTTTCATATTTCATGGTTAGGCCTCCTTTCTGTGAGATTGCCAATGACAAAGAAGGATGGATTTCAGTAAACTGTCTGCTGCTCCTAGATGTAGATGTAATAGATGCAACTAAAAACAAAATTACAGATTTTTTTTTTTCATTTAGAAAAAATACGCTTAACTTGTAAATCTTGGTGTTAATGTTGTAGCCAAAATGGATGATTTTTTTCTCCTACATTATGAAAGACCAATTAATAAGGTGGTCAGTCTCCTTGCTCAGTTAATATAGCGTGGAGAGAGAGGTTCTTTAGAAACATCGTTATATTGACAAGTGAGGCTTGTATCTGGAGTGTCCATCTTTAAAAAGAATCATATTTTACTGTAGAAAACAAGAGTTGTTTTCTGTGTAGTTTCCTTGAGACTTTCTTAGTTTCTATTACCTTCAATGGTGATGATATGTAAGTCTAAATTAATGTTTTGGCCCTGAGAGAAAGAGAGAAGAGAAATGGAAGCAATTTTATTTCAATGTATGCACAACTCCAACTTATTTTCTTAGTACAGATAAATCTACCAGTCACACAGCTAGCTTTTCTTTCACTGAACACATAGTTTCAAAGAGACTTTTGCCTGGTACTTCGTGGATGACTGAAGAGTTTTTTCTGTGGGACATAGTCTGGTGGATGGAAAGGTGGAAGAGAGCCATTTTATCCCCAGCATATGTTTATCTTGTTTTGTTCTATCTCCTGAGGTAACAAACACTCTTCTGGCCATGTGTGTTTCTACCTCTTCAGAGGATATGGAGGGTACTAAGTTTTCCATCCTTGCAGGGCATGAAGGAGGAAAGAGGGAAAAAGTTATTTCTCAAGGAAGACCTCTCAAGCTTTTTCTGTTGATATGATCCACTCAACAGAAGGATCCCAAGTGTGAAATACTACCTGCTTTGCCCCTGTCCACCTTTACAGTTAAAGCAATACAGCATCTAAACTCTTACTTCTCATCTCAGCTACACCATGGCAGACCCACGCCTATATATCAGCAAAAAAGTATATTAAAAAGAACAGGCAAATGTGTTGACTCTCTTCTCTTTGACATTCCTTTTCAAACCTCTTTTGATAGTTTCCCCCCAGAAAGAGTGAGGAGTGTGCGCAAACACTTGTTCTCCACATCAAGCCTGACTGAACAATTTCTCTGCTATTCTGAGCTTCTGGTGAACTGAAAATTACCAGCTGTACTGATTTGTGACAAACTGTGTGTGTGTGCATGTGCATGTGTGTATGCATGTATGCACGTATGTGCATGTGCAATCTGGGGAAGGAGGAACAAAGAGACGAACAGAAACTATCATATGTGACGAAGGTAAATTCATTTTCATACATACATGTATGACCCAATCTAGGATTATAATTCTGTGAAATACAAATGCAAGCCTTATCTTATGACTAAAAAGTATTTCTTGGAGCCCTCGTACAAGCACATTATGGAGTGTATGCAGAATAAGGATTTCTCAAAAGCATTTCCTTGCTGAGACAGAGTTAATGAATAGGACAGCAAACATATAAGTGCAGTCATCATTGCTCAGATTCGAAAAAGAAAATGAGATTGGGTTAGGGAAGAAGGCAGGTATGCTACTTCCACTTCATATCAGAGGATGGCTGGTCCACATTCAGGTATGTTCAGAGCTGATCATTGACTAGCTAATATTGTAATCTTCTAAAAAGATGATTAAAAAAAGGTTAGCAGAGCTTAACTAGCTAACACTCCTCAGCTGATTTGCAGTGACAAACAGTAACTCATTAAGCTGCAGTAACACATTTCCCACCCTTTGATGTCTATACTCTTAGTTGCAAAGTGGTAACAACCTAAGCTTTTTTAAAATCAGTGTTATGTCACCCCTTGCATGTCAAAATAAACCACAGTACCTATAAAAAACATGTGGTAACAACTCAGCTTCCTAAATCCTTGCCAAAAGTTGACTTCAATAGCTGTCTACAGAGTCTGCCAGAATGCTGTCAGCCAACTCATACCATGTGTGCCTTGTAGGGTAGTGGCTTCAAAAGGACATCAGATTTGCCAAAATCTCTCCATCTTTTCAGATGTAATCCTTGCCATCACTCATGAAATGTAGTCACATCTAACAGGAAGGAAATACACAACAGCCATCAGCACAGAGCACACCTAAGAGAAAATAAAGAATGTTTTTAATCCCTGAACAGGAGCACTTTGTGTTGGCAAAATATAACTACCCAGAGTAGAATACATAATAACATCCTGAAATAACACTTTCAAAAACAGTTTCTATGAGTTGTGCTTACCTGGGAACCTGGGAGCCAACCACTGGGTGCTCAGACAGTTAGTTGAATCTCATAATTGATTTTCTCAAAGGACTTTTATAATATAAACATACTGTGAAAACTGTCTCTCTTCTGAATATCACTGTCCAAGCAATCTGTCCCCACAACAGTGCTGCTCTTGCAGAAGGTCTCTCCTCAGAGGCTTTCTAATTAAATGCGGCCTATCTTTCACCAAAACTTGCTGTTCTGGGCAGGGAGCTAGACAAGAACTGCAGACTTTGAAAGGCAAAGGTGTGATTGTAGTTGCACCATAATCATAACCAGATTGCCACTGCATGTGTACAGAAGAGCTCTGCACTATAATTGCAGCAAGCCCACTGCATGTGGGACAGGTGATCTGTACTACACAAGCACAGCTGAATTGCAGTAAGCATACAGGAGACAAGAGCCCTTCTACTTTTAGATGTGCAATTTGGAGGCCTTTATTTTATCTAACAGATAAAACAGGCTGGCAAGAATGCAGACCATCAGTATGCTTACAGGTCAAGAAGACAGTCTGAGAGATGGCTCACTGCAGAATCCACTCTATGGGATTTAGGGGATACAGTTCTTGCATCTTTTGTGAAGTCAGAATCCCAGGAGGATGGACTAGGAGGAGATCACTGATGAAATCAAAAAGAAATCTTAACACCCCCGTTACCACTGCTATTTGTTCTATGAAAGCAGCTCGGGAGCCCACAAGCCATGAAGCACTATGGCTTTGCACATCAAACTGATCCAAAGGATCAGATGGAGTTTCACAACTGAATGGGCCAGTGAGCAAAAAGAAAGAAGAGACACCCATCTCCAAAGAGCTGGGCTGAGGCTGGGTGTGAGTTCATTCCACAACAAAACTGTAACAGCAGAGCACGCTGTGTGCCCATGTGTAGGAGGAAAGCTGGCAGCAACACTGTCAGTGATGGCACTATGTGCACTGGCCATTGGGGAGGGGTGTGTGGTTTTTTGGGGGTGCAAACAGCTGCAACAGCACACATGGAAGAGAAGTACAAGTGGTTAGTGGAGAAATCCCCCCTCCTCCCTTTGTCATCCACAATGATTTATGAACCTCTCTGCAACCCCGTCCTGGTCTTTTCAGTGAAAGAATCCAGTTAGCTTTCTCATAATGGCAGAAGTAATTAAAAAGGGGATCAACTTCAGAGGAACATAAAACACACACAAAAAGTCTGTCTCTTTAATGATATCCCCTACATCCTTTACTGGCGGGGATTCTGCTAATCTAATACCTGTTAATTTTCTTTCTAATTAGGGCTATAGCTCACCAGAGGCTGTTTTATACTTAATTTGTTGGGGTTTTATTATATGGCTCAACAGTCAGCCAACCATTGTATGTATCATGTGATCCTGGTTGAGATCTTTCAGGCATTACTGCACACTGAGGCCCTTGGAGAGAACGTGCCACTACAATTTGTGAGTCACCCGTTCTTGCTCTGCCTAGGTCTTGTCATGTGTGTGCTTGTCAGGATTCATCTCCATCTCCATTACCCCTGGGGCAGAAGTCATAGTTTGTTTCTGCTCACTTGTCTGATTTTTAGCAGATCGTATTCCCATCTTCAGAACCCTAAGCAAGTGCCATCTTTGGAGAATTTAAGGTGGAATTGTAACTGCTGATCAAATTCAACTCAAAAACATCTTTAAATTTATATAAAATATCCCCAGTTCAACCACTTTTTAAGGCTGAGGAAGACTGCTATACAAAGGAAAATAATTAAATTAAAACATTCCTTACTGTTACCAAAAAGAAAACTGTTTTTGTTGTTGTTCTTGTTAACTGTTTCCCTTGTCTTTCTGTCATTTTGTTACATATCTACTTCCAAAATTTTAAAATGAAGATGAGGGCTGAGGCAGATTTTATTTGTCTGAAACACATCTGAGATCTTTATTAATTTTATTTTGCCAGAAATCTTTGCAAACAAATTATACATCATTTAAACAATTAGCTGGGAAATCATCAGGAGAAAAATGAGGGTAGATCACAGATAAGGAAAGTCCATGGCACCTTACTGACCAGAACTCTATGGCACAATGCATATAAAAGAACATTTCATTAAGCTACCATAATCTGGCCCAAGGAACTGGCTTTTTTTTTTTTTTTTTTTCCTTTAGGATGTCAACTTCTGAATTAACAAGGGTATTAGTATAACATTTGTTCTAAATTGGTGACTAAAGGTCACCAATAGCTGCCAAATAGTAAACCTCATCATCCATCTACCTCCATGAATGCCATAAAGAAGGGCATTTGAAAGTGCACTTGGGAAGTTCACAGCAAAGTATCAGCAAGGAAGGTGGCCTTCTATCTACTGTATAGATGTACAAGATGCCGCTGACAATTCAGAAGAGCAAGTGAGTTATTTTTCATCAGCCATGGAAGAATACTTGTTCTAGGCACAAATAAATGAGGGTACAAGGTAATGAGTTGTTCCATTTCTACCCAATGTAATAAATCATCAACAAATTAAACAACATATATCATCTGAAAAACATCTACTTTACCTCCCCATGGAAGAATGCAAAACACAGGAAATCAGACAACCCAAACTTGACCAGCAAAAGCTCACAAAAATGAAGGATCTTCAGATGGTGAGAGGTATTATAGAGGAGATGTGATGTTACAACTGTATTTTTCTGAACATGCCCTGGCAGGCCCAGGGAGATCTGTGGAAGGGAAGTCCTTGCACAACAGGAAAAAATAGTGAGGGTGTGCTTGCACAACACACATTTAAATTATGCATCACAGGTCACCCAGTGCTTGGTAGGCCTAAAAACTTCTCAGAAAGACAACAAATACACGCATGTCCACTGGGAGTCTTCAGACAGAAGTGTTCAGATTCTTGACCAAGAAGTCTCTAACCCAGAGGCTGCCAGAACTACAGAGGAAGGAAATACGGAGGGAGGAGTCACTCCAGAAATGGTCTGTTCCTCTACTCTTCCGCAGGCACCTGCTGTTGGCTCCTCTCAGAGAGAAGATGCTGGGCTGGATGGAACTTTTCTACACAGAAAGCCATTCCTTTCCTCCCTACACACTTGCCATGAGCATTCCCTCCCACCTTCAGCCCCATTTCCACATGCTATTCCAGTTCCTGTCCTCCTTAAGAGAGACTGCAAGCATTAAGAGACATTACTGCTGATGCGATCATCAATGACTGTTACTGAAAATCCATGCAGAAATGTGTGCTGTGCACAGGGAAGCAGAGCTAAAATATCCATCTCTCCTTCCCTCTCTCCCTTCCTCCACCTGTAACAGAAAGTCAAGGAATCTAAGTACCACCATCTCCTGTCAGAAGGCTATTTACATTCCTTAGGGAAGAGGTTAGCTAGGGCAAGCCATGTCAGAGTGGTACCCCTTGCATGAGTGCACCCATACCAAACATGCAAATACTAACATGTCCATGTAAGTGCCTAATTTTAGCCAGGGATTTTTAGATGTGCAAGAATGAGGGAAAAGGGCACATTTCATTTCATGTACACCTGCTGGTCAAAATCACAATGCTTTGCTCCATCTGGCTAACCTTCCTCACAAGAGGGACAGAGAGAAGGTCAGGTAGTGGAAGCACCTCAATATTTTTAAGACAAACTGCAGCCTTGCATCTCGTGGAGTCCCAATCAGTTTCCAGCCTTAATTCTTTTGATGTAAGGAGCAGTGGGCACCAGCTGCAAGTCAAGTTTGTGGTGACGGGGTAGGTCCAATATGAAGCCAGAAACACAAGTCAGGATCAGCCCTGATATAAAGAATCGTACACAATCTCACAATCATTGGGCAATTCCATAGTGAAAAGAGTGGTCCAACATCAAACTAGGAATTTGGTCCACAGGTCAGGATCCAGCCAGCTCAACAGGGCACATAGCCAGGCATTACTGCATCATAGCTGGAGACAGAGACAGGCACACCTACAGCATAGCTTGGGTAGGGTGTAAGATGTAGTGGAGCCCCTGAGCAGAGGCTGTGGGTTGGAGAAGCCATGTGAGGCTTGCCAGAACAATTATGTCCCATTAATGCATTCAGGACTTTGACACAGTTTTTCTAGGAGCTGTGCTTCAGGAGATGTGACAAAGCGCCAAGAGACTTTGGCCTGAGCCAAGTAGCACCCAGCAAAGTAACAAGACCCAGCTGCTCCAGCAGGGCTAATGCTGCAGCAGTGTCAGACAGGCTCAGCCATTTCCTGTCCCATAGTTTTGCCCCAGAACATTTGAAAAACAAACAAAATAATGGTTAGGACCAATCTTCAGTGACCATGCTCAAGAGAAGAGGCAGCTAGCCAACATGACATTTGCTTTCCTCACACCCAGAAAAGCCAGCAGCAAACAAAGTCTTAAGGGGGACAAGGATGGACATTAATGTACTCAGGTTGCACTGGGCTGAAAGATGATCACTGTAAAATTTAGCGCGAAGTATTATCTTAATAGAGTGTTTTCATAATGTATGGTTTCAATGCAAGAGCACAGAGCATTGCTTTTGAATTTCTCAGCTTTTGTTGTTTTTGAAGTCAACCTTAGGACTCTAATCATGACGTTTTTTTAATTGAATTTCTCTACTAGAAAACAAGTAGCTGGGCAAGCACTGGAAGTAATGCAGCCTAATTTTAAATGGTTTTGGAACTAGGGATAACTGGCTTAACCCCACTTCTTAACCTTGCTATTAATGACCAGAGAAAGGAAGCCTACTCAGGAAGGAAAACTTTGCTGAGGAGTAGATAGATGCCCTGTTGTCTAGAGCCATTGACTCTGAATGAAGCATTTCCTTTGGCTGGACATTTACAACTACTCTTTTCCAACTGGTATCTCTGATAGATAACAGGCAGCTATTTTCCCTTCATGAAGATAATCACTCTTTTATACTCTGGGCCCAATTTCATGAAGCATCTAGGAGCACAGGACACTCAAGGTCTCTGGCTCTCTATCAGATCTTACCAAAACTGGCCAGGTCATACAAAAGACATATGTACATGCATAGAAAGTGAGAGAAAAAGAATGCAGGATTGCATGAGTCTCATATCTTAGAAAAGCAAGTAGAAAAGAAAAAATGTGAATCACAAGATAGTCTCTCTAAGTCATGTTCACATGAAGATTGAAAAAGCTCTGTAAAAACAGAAAAGTGTTTTTTTTTTTTTCTTTTTTGAGGGGATATGTAAAAACAACAACAAATAAGATACTCATATCTCATATTTCCTTGTAATACATAGATCAAAGTGTCTGCAGACATTGAATAACTTACACCTTAGTCTCCGAGACAGAAAAGTAATGACATTTACAAAATGGAATATTACAAAGGTTTTGAGTCTTGTGCAAGATCAGGGAGTGCATCCACTGCAGAGTTGAGAACAAAACCTGAGCTTTAATGTCTCAAACTATTGCAGAGGAAAAATTATATCTTTATTCTATTGCTCTTTCAATAATAGAGCAAGAAAAGAGATAATAACATGGGTATTGCTTCATCACATCTGATGAAATAGAACAGCAGCCAGCTATTTATTTAAAATCTTTGTGGATTAGGGAAGATAGGAATAATTCCTTGGCTTTTTCTTTTTTTTTTTTTTCCCTTAGTATTTAACTATAAAAGAATGATATGAAAGAACATCTTTTGGTATTTCCTCATGCTTCACCTCTAAACTAGAATAATCCTCTCCTTCCCAATTGTTGTGCATCATATTATAGAATATACAACTGGAAATGTTCACAGAAATCAACCTAGTTCCTCCTTTTAACTCACATCCAGCAATACCTAAGAGATACTTGCCTAAAACAATGGCCAGTGCCTCTTTTAATGATGGAAATCTAACAGCTTTCCAAGGAAATATAATTCAGTATTAGAATACTCTTTAATGTTTTGTTTTGTTTTGTTTTGTTTTGTTTTTCCTTGATTAGGCCCTGAATCTCCTTCACTGTGGTATAGATCTATTGTTTGCATTGTCTATTTTTAGATCTGTTGTCCTATCCATTTCAAATGCTCCAACAACAGACTACTCCTTCTTGCATTGGCATATCCGGGGAATATTTCTCCTATCCTCCTTTGGAGTTCTCCTCTTCAAACAAACCTAATTCTAAGATTTATTTATTTATCCTTCCTCATCACAGTCTTCAGTTACTCTTTTTGATCTTTGCAGAGTACCCCTATTTGGTCTACATTTCTGAAATTTGTTTCACAAAATGCTATGGAACACTCCCTCTGAGATTGATCTATATCAACACTTTTTTTGATATTTCCAGATGATTTCTTTGGTTTGGTTTAATCTTGCGCAAGCTCTGGTGGTGTGTAAAGACATGCATATTTAGAGAAAGAATAAAAAAATCAGCAAATTAAATTAAATTAAAAACCTAGTGTGGGAGCTTGTGGGGCAGAATTGCAGTGATAGACGAATGGGTTATTACTAGTAATAACTAGAAGTTAAGAAAACAAAAAATTAATCTCCTGGTTAAAAAATTTCCTCCTGATTGGTGCCCTCTATTACTGTCAGCATTAACGATGCACATAAACTCCTTTAGGATCCAAAGACTTTCCACACATCCTCTCACAGTATCCTCCTATCCATCTCCTGGTAGAAGCCAATCTCCCATTCCCAGTGTGACAATACCTGCAAATTTCCTTCAAGTGCAAGTTCTTCAAGTGAATTCCTGAAGTTTGTTCTTCCAGCTTTGCAAATTAGTCCAGTGTGACCTTTTAAGGAACAGAACAACAGTGAAAGCTCCATATACTCATTTCAGCTGGATCATGCTTTTGATATTGATCAAGAACTACCTTTGCAAATAACAGAATAAACACTGAATACCCTAATACTTTTTTTTCCAAGTTTAATTTATGTAAGTCTCTGAAAAATTGTAGGAAATTATTATGTCCCCTGAAACAGTTATGAAATACCTGCTTTTCCAGGAATCCAGCAACTCCAGCAGGAATTTTTCAAGACACCTATGTTTTAAATCAATGAAAAATATTTGGAAAATACTCAGGCTCAACAAAATCTTAACTTTTAAAACTTTTTAACTTTTAAAACTCTTTTTCATTGAGAAATTCCAGACTATCAAGTGGAACATTTGACCTCAAAAGAAGTCATACATGTCCATATACAGTTCCTTTTCAGAGGCAGTCTTTAGCCAGCAGCCTGGTGTTCTCTTTGTTTCTTCAAAGCTGTGAGGACACCATGGAGGGAGAAGGATGAAGCCAGATATTTGTAATTCAATTCTAATAACAGCATAGTGGTAATAATTTTCTGATTTTTTTCAAAAGGCCTGTGATTTTTTTACATCACATTGCCTTAAACATGACTTCAATGAAAGCCTAGACATTTATGGCTACATTGAGTTCTCTTCCAGTAAATCCCCTTCTATTCATACTACAAGATCCATGCATCTTTCATGGTGGTTTTCAGCCAAGATAAAAAGAACTATTGATCTTCCAGTGTCTTGTGTATTGTGTCTTTCTGTCTTCCACTCACTTCTTCCACTATCTCTTTCCATAGTTTCAGATTCTTTACCTGACTGAGGATTAGGCCCTTTGACCATACCTACATTACATATAAAACAGCCTTTGGTGAGCTATAGCCCTAATTAGAAAGAAAATTAACAGGTATTAGATTAGCAGAATCCCCGCCAGTAAAGGATGTAGGGAATATCATTAAAGAGACAGACTTTTTGTGTGTGTTTTATGTTCCTCTGAAGTTGATCCCCTTTTTAATTACTTCTGCCATTATGAGAAAGCTAACTGGATTCTTTCACTGAAAAGACCAGGACGGGGTTGCAGAGAGGTTCATAAATCATTGTGGATGACAAAGGGAGGAGAGGGGATTTCTCCACTAACCACTTGTTCTTCTCTTCCATGTGTGCTGCTGCAGCTGTTTGCACCCCTGCACACCTAAAGAAACAATTGCCAGCTTTGCACAATAAGTCTCAGAATAACAACGTGCAATATTTTTCCAATCAACAGAGTGCTATGGCTCTTTCCCTTTTGGTAACATAAGCCATAGAGCAAGGCAGAGGAAAGAAATTCTTTTGAATCCAAGCAACTTCTCATTGCCTTTACTTTTTTTTTTCTTTTTTTTTTTTTCTTTCCTGATTATATGGCATTCATATAATGAATTTACATAATACTTCTGCAAAAGGAGTTATATGTTCTTTGTAACTCATATTTTGACTGAAAAATTATAATCCTATCCATTTATTCCCATACCTCTACCAGAAAGCATCAGTAGACTGCAGAACTTAGCTGATCCAAGATGGTGCGTCAGTAGCTCAACACTTAGCAGAAACTGCTAGAAACGATCAGTTATTGTCAAAAAGTGACTGAAATGCTCTTCTAGAAATTTTTTTATTTAGTGTTCAGAAATCTGGAATAAATATGGGTTAGACTGTCACAGAGTAAAGAAATTGATGCCAGTTAGTCAAATTCTTAAACACATCTTAGCAACATCATCTGATAATAGAGGACAAATATTTACAAATTCAACTCTCCCTTTCTCATGTTATTGCCAAGAAAATGCAAACCAAACCAAAAAAATCCAGTGGGTAGCCCTACGGATTCATCATTATGTATAACACATCTCACACCTCCAAAGAAGCACTGCTTTGTTGAGGTCCAACCTTCATACCAAAAGTGATTTAAAGGTAGGTCTAGATGTTCTTAGAGGACTTTTCCAACCTAAATGATTCTGTGATTCTATGATTTGTGTTCAGAGCTCAAAGGAGGCAGTGCAGTGTATTGCTCATTTCTATTCATTTCTGTGTTTCACTATTCTATGGTAAAATCCTGGATCTAATGAAGTCATTACAAACCTGTATTTTTAAATCAATACTACTTTTTTATTCAATGTAAATTGTTTCTATGTATTTTGGCATCTTTTAGACTCCCATAAACCAATTGAATTGGTTTTCTGTCTTAGTCAAATCTATGGAATCAAAGAATAGAATCATAGAATGTTTGGAAGGAACCTTAAAGACCACCTAGTTCCAACCCCCCTGCCATGGGCAGGGACATCTCCCACTAGACAAGGTTGCTCAAAGCCCCATCCAACCTGGCCTTGAACATTTACAGGAATGGGACATCCACAGCTTTTCTAGGCAACCTCTTCTAGTGCCTCACCATCCTCATCATGAATAATTTCTTCCTTAGGTCTAAATTGCTCCAGCACTTACCACTCTTACTCTGGGGGCCCCTGTGCTGAATGCAGTAGACTACGTGGGATTTCATGAGAGCAGAACAGAAGGGTAGAATCACCTCCCTTGACCTTCTGGTCATGCTTCTTTTGATGTGGTCCAGGCTACAGCTGGCTTTCCGGGCTGCAAGCACACTTTTCCAGTTCACATTGAGATTGTCATCAACCATCACCCTGAAATCCTTCTCCTCAGGGCTGCTCTCAAAACCATTCTCCACCCAGTCTGCATTTGTGCTTGGGATTGCCCCAATCCAGGTGCAGGACCATGCACTTGGACCAAGCACTTGCTGAACTTCATGAAATTCACAGAGAAACCAATTCAAGTTCAAGTCTAAGTCCAAACATTCAGTTCAAATTCAAAAAGTTGGACTTGGTCTTCAAGGACTTAATTGTCTGGAAATTCTTATATGTATATGTCCTTATAACTAAGGAAAACTTATTTATGCTAGAATAGAGTGTTCTCAAGCTGCCATCTAAGGCTAAAATTACTCTCCAAGGAACTGAGTATCATCACAAATCTCATTCCCTTCTAAAAGGCTCTTTGAGTTTACTTTCAGTAATATGAACAACAACACATATTTAAACAAACAAACAAACAAACAAACAGAACCATTTTAACATAATGGGCATTAAAAACAAAAGCAATGTCAGTAAAGCCTTAGTAAAGTCAATGCTAATACTAGATAGTGCTACAGCAAAATTCAATTCAAAGCTGAAAAAAATATATAACTGCTCTTTGGAAAGTCATTTTATCTTGAATAACCTACATCTAGCAGTGACTTTACAGTTGACATAGAATTTGAAGCAGCAAAACTCTAATGCATGTGATGAGATGTGGGACAAAATAATGATGCAAAAATAGAAGGATAAATATAACTAAATATGCCACTCGGAACACAGAAAGATGAGGCAGGTGTTGTTATAGTTGTCAGCTTTCAGGTTCTTTCTCTCTTGAAACTTTCCAAATCACATCTTGATTCTTCCTTAAAAAGCATGGAAGAGCAAAGTAAGGAGCAGCTATCAGACATTTGGTTTTAAATCCATAATTCCAAGTGGTTTGAAAAGCAATCTAAAAATGCTGCAGATCAGTTTAGGGAAAAAGAAAAAAAAAAAAAAGTTTTGATTTTCTTTTCTTGCTCCAGTATAATTATGAAAGATGAGTTTCTGAAGAATTAAAACCTTAGATAAAATATGTAAAAATAAAATTAAGTATATTCATAGAAATGTATCTAAAACAATTTCACTGGTAAACAAAATAGTCTAGAGGAAATTTTAGCATGAGAGCACTGAGTTTGGACTTATTAATGAAGTCTCAGGGGCAAAAGTATCCAACACTGTGTTGTTTTTGTAAAGACTGAAATGAGAAAATCCACACCATTGTGAGTGTGTTACAAAAATAACCATCACTGGCAATGGAGAGTCAACTGACTTCAGTAAATTAGGGAAATATTGGCAAACATAAACCTTGACCTCTAGCAGTGATATTCTCATTTCAAGACTTAGAGGTCTACACACATAACCACCTATTTCTGTCAGAGTCTACTCTGCTGCAATCCATCCCTGGGCAGACGGCCAGGGCAAATCTCTCCAGCACAGAAGCCCCACTTAAGCCATGGGTTTAACAGGAACATAAATGAAGGGAGTGGTTGGAAATAACCTGCCCTTACAAGGCAAACATATTTCAGGATTCCCAGGCTACGGATAAAAGGCATCTGTAAACATCAGAGTCCCTAAGTCCTGCCTTTCCACATCATCATCTTCTCTTTGGAAAAGGAAACCTTGAGCAATTTCTGTGACAGGAACAGTTGCAAAGTAGGAAAGAGGGCTTTTAGTGGTTTTGTTTTTCTTTAAACTCTCCCTCTATGTCTATACTAACGGTAGCTGAGCGATGGAGCACACTTTTTTCCAGTTCTGCACAATGTGAGAACAGGGGGATGTGCACTCATAGAACCTCTTTTGCAGATGGTGAGGTTTTCCTTGATGCCTTTGTCTTTTCCGCTAGCTCATAATCTGCCCCCTAGCTTCCCTGGAGCCAAGGAGATGAGGATGATCTTTATATAGCTCTCCTCAGAGACTGGGTGAATCACAGAGTAACATCTAATCCCTCCTGCACTCCACAACTATATACCATCCCAGCTGAATATCAAGCCACAGAAAATAAGTTGCAGTTTTAAATATAAAAATCAGGCAGAAGGAACAAGCATGGTTAGAGTAGTTATCAATTTCCACCATTAAACTCAAACTGAAAAATTAAACAAAGCAAAGGTAAGAAAACAAAACAGAGATGGGCAAAGATGCAAAACCTCCCTAGGAAGGTCAAGATATCACATTCTTTATTTTGGCACCTGATTTTTCTTCAGTTTTAAATATATGTATATTCTAAAGGTGAAATGAAATTCTAAAGATGAATCTACTGCATGATTTTTATTTTATTTTTTACTGGAGAGGGCAAGCAGCCATGGTTTTTTAAATCCTTGGCCACCATGTTTGGTATCTGAGCTATATCTCATGTACTGTTTGTCTTTTCACGCCACTTAGAACAAATCCCAGCTGGCTGGAGTCCTAGCCCTGTGGACTGTGAGTCATGGATATTAAATGACCATCATGTGAGCTCCTGCATGCTGCCGTGCTTAGTGTATGACACTGTAAAGTTGTACAGTATCTTATCACAGAAGATCATCAACATGAATATACAGTTTGAGCAGGAACACTTTCATAACAACATGAAATTAAATTTTTGTTTTAGCATGCAGTAAGCAAAGGGTAAGGATGTGTGAATTTGAAGCAAAGGTACAATGTTTCCTTGTTTTTCAGGGGACCAGTAAGCTGCTGGTTCTGGCAGAGTAGAACTGGAAAGAGAATGGAAAGATAATGTCTGCAATGGAAGATCTTGTTAGAAACTTTACGTCTCCTCAGGTAAATCCCGTGGCAGTCTTTTCAGGGGGTAATTATAACCCAGTCCAGTCTTAGTGAAGTATCCTACCAGCAAAAGGAACCGAACAAAAACATTTAAGGGTACGTCTATTGGGAACTGGGACAAATTCCAGGATTGGCTGAAATACTACTTCAAAAATAAGACTTAAAAAAAAAAAAAAAAAAAAAGAGAGAGAGAGAGAGATTTTTTTTTTTTCACTAATATGATGTAGACAATCCTTGAAATGGGTGGTTTCAGTCTAGAAGTAGCCCAAATTAGAAGATTTACTGAGTAATGCATTTCATGCTAATCAATGCCATGCAAGAAATCAGGACTATAAATCAGACTGGAAAAATCTTTGGGCAAGGAGGAAATATTATTTTAAAAAAATAGCATTATAGCATTTCATACCTGGATTAGGAAGTTTTATTCCATCCTGGTTATGAGTTGGGTAAATTCCTGCCATCAGCAGTAACATGAAAATCCATTTCAGAGAACATAGACGAAAACCCTGTAAGAGTTAGCTACAAGAGAACATTTCCATCTTCACTAGCGTGAGTAAGTTACTCAGGAAGAAAATTCCTGTTATCCAGTAAGAACTGTTACCCAGTTATCTTCTGCAGGTTACTATGAAATTATGTACTGCCGTCAAAGATGCATGTGAGTCTATAATGCTTCAATTTTCAGTCCCAGCTCCATTAAAATGACTTCTCTTGCTGCCAGTTCCAGCTTAGATCTGTTTTTCAGGTTTGCAGTTTTTCCTCCTTGCAACAGCTACCAGCTTCTTCCCACTATCCCAGCAGTTTCCCCTACCTATGCTTATATTTCTACCACATCATAGCAGTACAGCTAGCTTAGGTCAGCCGAGCCAGGCATTCATAGCTTGCACTTTCTAAGAATTTTCAAGCACCAGGCATTTAAAATGGATTATGTTTCTTGAGTGAAGCATTGAAACCTTTTCATTTGAAGCCTGTTCATGGGCCAAAAGAGACAGTTAAAACTCACTACTGATTTTCAGTATAGCAGTTAAGGTTTTTGCAGAGATAAATATGACTGGAATCAGATGGGGAAAATTTATTTAAATTGATCCATACATCATCAAAATGACCATTATTAAGAGATCAACCAGTCATATCAGAGAAGATTAAAGCTGTTAATGCACTGTATGCAAGTTGCCGTGACTGTCAGGAAAAAAAAAAAAAAAGAAAAAAAAAAAAAGAAAAAAGAAAAAAAAAGTTAAATACAATGTTGGGTAGTATTAATAGAAACAACATACAAAAATACAAGCTTCACTAGAGATAACTCCAGTCCTCCACTCTATATTTTAAATATGGAGTTAAATAGTTTTAAATATTTGAAAAATACTATAGAACATCTTCAACTGCTGAAAAGCTTTCAGGGAAAGAAAAGACCAAGAGAAAGCAGGATTATTCACAGAAGTACAAAGGGATACTAGATGAGAGATAAATCAGCCTCATTAACCCATTAGGAAGACCAGGAACTAATAAAATAAAGTATTAACATAAAAAATTAAGATTGAAAATGAGGGAAATTTTCGTAACTATATGAATTCAGAATGAAGCCAGCTGCCAATGCAGAAATGAGATGCCAGGAAAAGTTATGAAATTAATGTCACTGAGGATATTCAAGACACCAGCCTGTGGGGAGTCACTTCAGCATAATAAAGTTAGAGCTTTCTGGAAGCAAAGACATGAACTGGAGAATCCACTACCTTGTAACTCAGCAGATCCAGAATAGCTTCTTTAGCCAAACTATACTTTGTCGCACATTGTCCCCATATACTACAACCCAGTTTTCTTGAAATGCATGGCACAGACCAACAAGTATGCCGAAAACAACCTCGTAACATGGAAACAATGTGACTGTGACAGCAAGGCTAGTCAGAAATGCTGGGGTATCTGAGTAGAAGTCATTCATATTTTTCCAGCTCCAATATTTCTTTTTAATTTCTCTTGCTTAAGTGAAAGCATTTAAAAACTGTTTCTTGAAAACATACTGCAGTAAAATCTCTAAGGGTTTTTTATGAATAGATGTGCCTTGTTTCTAGGAAGGATTAATGCTTTTGTGTAAGGGTTGGAAAGCAGTTATACAAGCAAAGGAAAACAGAAGTCACCATTGATCTCTCAGAGAGATTGCAGGCCTGTCAGACTGATTTTGGTGTTTGGAAATAGAAATATTTTCTTCTTTTCTTTCCACAACTGTGATAACTGTCTGTAAGCCAATGTACAACTGAAGTGTATCCAGAAATCACAGCATTTGCAAGAAATGCACTTTAAAATGGTTATAATAGCAAAATATACTGAAAAGCTTGAAATCTGCATGCCCACAGGGCAATATAGCACTACATTTGTGATTTGATGTCACAGGCATGTAGAGTTATTTAGTTTATAAATACTCTTCAAAGAAATATTTAACTTTTCTCTCTGAGAAAAACATTAAACCCTACCTCAGAAAACTGTATAAGAGGAAAGAAATTGGGGTTGAGATGGCCATGTTTTGGTTTCCAGTCACTGAAATCAATTCCACTCCACATATTTATTCCAGTCTTAGGATCATAGCTCTGCTGCAATCAGGCGTATTTTATCCTTTATAATATTTGTAACATTTCAGAGAGTTTTTGCTGTTTTCCATGATGCTGGAGATACATGATTACTTTGGTTTTCTAAGGAAATGAGGTTTATATGATCACACAGTCTGTCCATTCATACATCTCTCTTTCTTCCTCTCTTTTGGAACAGCTGAGTAATTTTATTCACACTTGGCATATGGATGAAGATGTCAAAGATAAAACATTTCGACAGGTTCTCTGTTTGGGTAAAAGAAAGAGAACCGAGCTGGTGCTGTCAGAGGGATCCAGCCATGGTGTGTGATTAGGGCCAGCAGCCAGGTGGCCACCAGCACCATCATGTGTGCATTGGCAGGACAACCATTGCCCACGTAGTCCTGCCCCTGCCACGCTATGTGCTGCCACTTGCCCAGCCATTCAGGCAAAGGTCCTGGAACAAAGCTGGGATATCAGAAATGTACTA
The DNA here is from genome assembly GCF_009819795.1 of Aythya fuligula. Classification (NCBI taxonomy): domain Eukaryota; kingdom Metazoa; phylum Chordata; class Aves; order Anseriformes; family Anatidae; genus Aythya; species Aythya fuligula. The sequence continues at coordinate 96,484,719 of NC_045560.1, read as the reverse complement.
CAGAAAACCAGCTTCTTTCTTCAGAAAAGAGTGGGGATTCCAGCCTCCAAAAGCACACAGCAGGACAAGATAAACCAGATCTCAGCACTGCCAAAATCATGTAAGTAATGAATCCTCGTCATTGCCAAAACAGAGACAGATATCCATAATTACTTAATATCCAGCAACACTGAGGTTCTGCAATAAACGCTCAATCACCCAGGACACGTGCCGGGGTATGGCGTTGGATCTCTCGTTCTGTGCCAGAATTCATCCCACAGCACTCAGTAAGGCACTATTCAGCTTGGACTGCAAGCTAAGGGTATTAGTACCCACAGAAGCATCCTGCCCAGTGCTGGGAACTTCGGCACAGTTGGAAACCTGTGTAGCATACTGGGTCGCTCTGCTGACATGCAGTCCAAACAGCGGCTTTGCTGCCATACTGCCCTACTTTGTTTAAAGGTAGTTCAGTTAGGATCTCGATCGGTTTCACATGCTTCAGTATCATCATACAAATCAATGCATACAAAGAAATTACTTGTAACAGCCATCTTTCTGGAGGGGGGAGGAAGGTCTTTAAGGAATTAGGATTTAGAAAGCTTGAAATCAGTTGAGCAAGCACAAACTGGAGAAAGGACTTACAGAATAGGGTATCAAGTGGATAAAGCTCAAAAGTGCTATCCAGCCAACAGTCTAATTATGATAACATGTTATTTATCTTCACATTATCCCTGTTAGGCTGCAGATCCCTATAATTTTTATGTTTTACACAGACAACACTGAAACACTGCCTGCAGTGTTGATGTCCACACATAAACCCCTCATATAGGCAACCTTCAAATTCAAAGGAGAGAGGGCACTTTGAGGGCAAGAGATACCTGAGCAACTGCAGAAGTCTGCTTTAAGATGAGACAAATTCCTTTCTGGGAACCTGGCAGCATGTAAACACCATGCAGTTGGTCTGGAGCTGGCACTGACATCAGGAGTGTAGGCACAGCCTCAGTCACGGGGCTGAGAGGAAAGGGAGAGCTGAGACTGACAGCTGTGTTACAGGGAGCTGAATTGAGAGAGGCTAGGAGAGAGGGTCAAATTGCTGCAGAAGTCAAGTGCCATGGTGTCTGGTTTCAAGCAAGAGTCAGCAATGATCCAGCTGCACTTAATTCCCATATATTTTTGTATCCAGTATGTTTCTTAACATACTTACATGTGGACCTGAAGTCCACATAGCAACACTTCTCATGGATATATGCCTATGAATCACCTCAAGTCAGAGGATGGGAGTGACTTTTCTGTCTCCTTAGGCAGAATTGTGCAAGAGATCACCCTTAGCTTAAAAAAGTGTGATTTACAGATCCCAAAGAGGTGAAATAATACTTCATTTAGCTAAGAAGGTCAACAGCAAATTCTGAAATGGCTTTTGGTATGAAAGAAAAGAATTCCATCCGAACACCAGGCAGCCCTTCTGTGCTGTGCGGGTGACAGAGCCCTGGCACAGGCTGCCCAGAGAGGCTGTGGGGTCTCCTCCTTGGAGATCTTCAAAAGCTGCCTGGAGGTGACCCTGGCCAGCCTGCTCTGGGTGTCCCTGCTGGAGAAGGGCTAGGACCAGGCGGCCTCCAGAGGGCCCTGCCAGCCTCACCAGTGCTGTGATTCTGTGAACTTGTCAGGAATGTCTACAAGATAGAAACGGTCTCTGGAAGCTAACATGTTCCACTAAAGTAGAGGCATTGTGAAGGACTGAATGGGATAACCCTTTCATTGGGGACAGCTAGTTAAATGGGCAAGGGAAAGAGAGATAGCAATCTTTCTGATGTAATTTATGTTGGTTAAGCATAGATTTTCTTCCTTCTGTCTTTTACAAAAGGTTATAACTATGATGTACTTGGTACTTATAACTGTATGTCTCAACCCCAACCTAACTTGAGATTACTGTAATATGATTTTATACAGATATCACCAGCACATTCCTGACCAAGAAAAGTGGCAAATCCCAAAGCAGGACCCCATGGCACCTTAGTGTGCACACTCATTGCCCAACATACCTGCCAGAGCATCCAAAGAGATGGTGGTCATGTCAGGAGCTAGTTCAGGAAATAACACAGGAGATAGGAGAGACAAAAGTATCTCCTAGCAAATGGTGATAAGCAGGAAGGCAATCTGACATGCAGTAAGATGCTAGGTAGGCCCTGAAGAACAACCAAGTCATTAGAGCATCCTTTCTCCCACTGTGCAGAGCTGTGGTAGCTCTGTGATACCCTGTGTGGTACGCTGACAAGCTGGTGGGCCAAGCAAAGAATCTGGGCAGAGAAGGTTATTTATATATTTCTCTCCTGTTTACTCCTCAGGAGTCTGAACAAAAAATTATCCTGAGGGGTCCAACTTAAAACTATGGCCTCAGTTATCACATGGAAGATGAAGAACGGAGAGGAGATTGAACAATCAAAATAAGCACGTTGGCTTCAGTGTGATGATCATAGCCCAGAAATAAATAAATAAATAAATAAATAAGTCCCTAGTGAAGACTGTTGACGTACAAACAGGATTCAACCATCAATCTGTTCATGAGTCTTAAATGCAAAGGCAGAAAAGGAGGCCAAACTCAGAGGGATAATGTACCTGGCGTACCACATACCCACATTACCATATCAGAAAATTAAAGGTACTCCAGCTTGAGATGCTCAGCTGAATTTCAATTCACATATCAAGGCCAGTGAAAGGAGTAAAGAGAGAGCTTCTGTGACAGCATTTGATTGCAGTAGTGCTGAAAACTTTAGTAATGGGGAGGAAGGAGGCCAATCACCATGAAAGCAGCACCATGCAATCTGCCTTATATGTGTTATGGAAAAGGTACTTCCACTCTGGTTTATGGCTCTTTCTAGAAATGTGTACTGGGTGCAAGTGTCATGGTACTGTCAGCAGGGAGCTGCAGGGCTGTGAGGTGAGGCTGGTGCCTGCCAGCTCTGATGGCCCCACTGCAGGGCACAGCTGGGCCCCACAGCCACAGGTGGGTGTCTTTGGGAAAACTTATGTAAGAAAGGGCAGAAAACACCACACAGGCTGTGAGAAGTGAGGGAAAAATTATGAAAGAATAGCCCTGCAAGCACCAAGGTCAGTGCAGCAGAAGGGCAGGAGATACTCCAGGCACGCAGCAGAAGTTCTCCTGTGACCTGTGGAGAGGCCCCTGGCGGAGCAGGCTGTTCTCCTGCAGCCCATGGAGGACTCCACACTGGAGCAGGTGAATGTGCTCTGAAGGGAGCCGCAGCCCATGGAGAGCCCACACAGGAGCAGGGGAAAAGTGTGAGGAAGGATTGTTAAAGAGGAACTATTACAGGCCAACCACAGCCCCTACTGCACTGCTCAGGGCAGGAGGAGGGAGAAAACTCAGGAATTAATGGGTGAAGTTGAGCCTGGGAAAAGGGGGTGGTGGTGGCAAGGTGTTGTTTTGACTTTTGTTTTTGTTTCTTACCGTCTAATCCAAATTTAATCAGCCAGTTTCCCCAGGTCAGGTCTGTTTTGCTTGTGATGGCAATTGGTAAGCTATCTCCCTGTTTCTATCTTATCCTAGGAGCTTTTGCATCTTATTTTCTCCCCCTATCCTTTCAAGAAAGGGCAGAAAGAGAACGGCTAGATAGGCATCTAACAGGCCACCACAAAATGGCGTTAACATCAGTTCATATGACTGGAGGGACTGGCAATAAGTCATAAAGATGGGCAACTGTTCTGTCAAACAGTGGTAATGTGCAAAAACAGGAGACAAGAGTAATATTATTAATTAAGTTTGTCAAGGGAAAAATGTTTTCATCCTGTCTGAGGTGTTAGAACTGATGTAAGAACTATAAAGTACAGACCAGTGAAATTCAGATGTGTTTCATCCTGGACAGTCATTTCAGTTTCATATCAATATAATTCCAGTATTGGATTTCTGAACACATGAGGACTTTATTGGTAATGGCTTGTTAAAGCAGACTTACTTTTAGTGTTACAAAGATTAAAGATTAAGAGGATCTGTAGCTAAATCAACTAATTCATTTCATGTGTATCAAAACTTGCATCTGAAAAAAATGGTCTTGAAATCTGGACTTCTAGAGTCTGAGTAGTATCGGGACAAGTCTAAATATGTCAATTATCACTTTAGATCTTAAAATTATATAAATGTTAGGAAATGTATTTTGTGTGGCTAGTCTATGTTAAATCCTCTTGAAATGTGTATTTTATATACAGAAGAAGTGGTGTGCAGTAAGCGCGCTATCCTAATACTAGGGATAACATGTTTGTATATCAGTCATGGACTATAACAACCTTTGAGGAGCAGGGAAGAAGAAAGAATTTGAAGTGTGAAACCTAGAGGCTTGTGGTAACTTACAGCTACAAAAGTTCTTGTGCATCAGCAGAAAAATTGGTGCTGAGCAACTTCACCAGGTAGTAAGCTCCTTTGTAGGCCATTTGTGGCCATCTCTGTCTAAGTCGCAGACTGCAGTATGGGGGCAGCACCAGGTGAATTACTAACAAACTGATAGAAACAAATCTAGCTACAGAGCTCTCCACAGAATATTTTACTTTCCCTTTCATAGAGTTTTTCCAGTCTGTGAATCAGGCAAGGTACCTTACATTTCAGATTCTCATTCATATTCAATACGAATATTAATGTTTGTGACTTGGTAAAAGAACACACAGAGCAAAGGAGGCTCCTTAAGGTGACTTGAGTGGCTTCAAACATCAAAATGCATACACGTTTTAAAGAAAATTGAGACAGAAATGGAAAAAAATATTTCTGAGGTATTGGTAAACTTCAGACATGTAGTGCATTTACTGCTCTCCCATGAGAAGCAAGACTTTAGAATTGACTAACACATGAGATAATGTAACACAACTGTGATGAATTTATACAGAAATGGGCACCAAATACAGCTGGGCTGTCAGTGAAATCCCAATCTATGAGTCAGAATCACTTGAGCAGGTATTGCATGTGAGGCCCTCTGCCAAGGCAAACAAAATTATTTGAAAGCAGTTCTGTCCACACTGTCCAGGAAAGAAAGACGGTCCTGCAGAGGCAGGTTCTGAGAAGAAAGGGAAGAGAATAAATTTGATTTGCAACAATGAGCTGGAAGGTCCTGATAGGAAGATTACTTCATAAATAGTTAAACAGCTGTGATTACTCCATTAATGTGCTCCTCTGACTTCATGTGTGTTTGGCACTGGTTGGTTTTCTTGGGAATCATGCCATGGCCTAAGGCTCCATAGTGGACTGGATATAAGTATGCCTGTAGAACACCATCAGGGGTAATAAATGTCCCTTACCAAAGCAATTTTATTTAAGGTGTGATTTTACCAAACATATTAAAATCAGTACTATCAACATCAGTCATACAACTACAATGGCTCTGTGTGGCATTAGCTGCTAGCAATATAAGTACATCCTACCACAACATTGGCACTGACAGTAAGGATGTTGTTTAACATCTTCTTTAACTTTTCAACTTTTTTAACTTTCTTCTCCAACAAATTTAACACTGTAGGGATATCAACAAGTAATTTGTGATTTAAGTGATCTAACAAGTAATGATATCAAGCTCTCTCTGGGAGGTTCAGCTGACCTGAAAGGAAAGGGAGTGACTCAGACATCTTGCAGGATTGGGCATATGACAGCCTCCTGGTACCTTCCATGTCCTGAGTTGCAACTGCTCTGCAAATCACACTTAGGCAGAGCAGAAGAAAAGCATTTCATTTCTAACTGGTCAGCCCAAAGGCATGACTCCACCCGGAGTTAAGAAGTTTTCTGAGGTTCCAGGCTCGGGGACTGGGACATCTAATGAGGCTGGGAAGGAGGAAAGACGTTAAATGTCAGAGAATAAAGGAGCTGAGGCAGAAAGAGACAGATGTTCCTCTGGCACATGGCTAAACTGTCTGGTGGGAGACTTTGGCAAAAGCTCGTGGTCTGTGTGTTCCTGTTGCTGTTGAGAAGAACTGGGCTTTGTGTACAATTCTGTAAATAAACAAATGACCTCAAGACTATCCCAACTTTGAACCCATTTTTCATCCAGATGCACCCACTCTCCTGCAAAGCCTTGGTATTCAGTTTGCCATGAAACCAAAAGGGCAATGAGGCTATCATCCCCTGGCTAGCATACTGAAGTAGCCCAGCAACAAGCAATGCAAAACTGAACTACACATTGCTCCATCCATTAATCTGCTCTCTTCCTTTTCCCTTGTAACAGTGGTGAGCCACAGAGAAAACAGAAAGTTGCTCTCATCAGATTTGAGACTTGGTCCTTCTTACTTTAATCACAAGAAAAGTTTGATTGAAATTAATAAGGTTTGGTTTTTGTTTGATTTAGATGATGCTTTAAATGACATTTCTGGTTATATTTTAGCAGTTTGTGGGCACAGCACTGAAAACTGCAAAATGAAAAGTAACAATAGTTCACTTAATATTTTAAAGTGAAAGGTATCATACATTAGGAAACTGAAAGATGTAGTATATTAAGAAACTGAAAGAATGCCAGGTGTGCTCTGACTTTATTTGAACTGTATTTTACTTGACATATACTGGCAAGGTTGGAACATTCAAGCAGATTAACAATCTCTGAAATTCTGCTACAAGATGGCCCAGAGAAAAGGTTTACATAGACAAACACATCTTCTTGATTTATTTTCCATCCAACAGTGTTCTAAGACCAGGACTAATAATAGCAAAATAGAGTGGCTTGCAATAGAAATACTTAATGGTCCTGTGGGTTACATGATAACTACGTATCAGGAGCTTTCAGGAGTTGACTGACAAAAATGTGATGCTCTACTATGTTAATCTAATTAGAGCTGTTCTTTGCAGCTTCAACTGACAGTTTGGAAACCTGTAAAATTCTCTAAACCTGGACAGTCTTCCATTTGCCGCAGTTCAAGAGAGGACCCTCTTCTTGCGCTCTTCCCTTGAACTGTTTCCATGGAATGCTGTCCATATTCAGAAAAATGTACAGGTTGCCAAACTGTCAACTAGAGCTGTAATGAATGGCTCTAATTACATTCAAGTAGCAGAGAGCATTGCCATTTTAATCAAATCTGAGCCTTGTGAGATATTTGGCAGAAATACAAGAGAAAGCCTGAGGAATACATTGCCAAAATGTTAGTAACCTTTTATTCTAAATTCTGCCTGTTGGAGAACTGAATGCCAACTGCTTAGCAAAGGTTTTTGTTTTGTGGTGTTTTTTATTTTTCGGTAGCCTATATGGTGTCATCATGAATTATTATCCCATTCTATGACAACAAAGGAAAACAAAACCAAAAACACAGCCCCACAATTTCAAGGCTAAAAATCATTATCAGTAAGTTAGCTAATCAGTCAGCTGCTGTCACGTCACCAGTCACAGTGGAAAGGTAGACCTAATAACATCGTTTAACTCAAGGAGTTTCTGCCAGTGCTTAGTTTTGTGTTCTGTCCAGTGAGAGATGTACTAGCACACTGCTTTGTCGGATATCCTGTCTGATGCTACCCCAGCTCCTTTCCAAACGGCATGGCTTTATGTTCGGGAACATCATCTTACCCTAATAGTGTGAAAGAGTTATCCTCACCAGTAATCTTCATACTCCATCCCTTTTTACAAATCCAAAATTTGGTACTAACACATAAATTATTTATTTATGTATCACTGTGTCCTTCAAGACCTTTACATTCATACGTAAAGTACATAAATATATATACACACATATCTTATTCTTTCCCAAGAAGAGAATAAAATATAAGTTCTCCAAGCATTCTGTAAGGTTAATGCTTGGACAAGAAAGAAAGAAAACAAATTCTCTAGAGCTTTACAGAATCTATTCTGGAGGGTGAAGGAAGGCAACAAAGGAAAGAAGTGTCTTCTTCTAGAGGAATTCATTTGGTAATGTAAGGTTTTCGATGTCATTTCAGATCCATCTCATGAAAGCATTTGTGCCAAGAGCATTCTAAGTGAAACATGATATAAGAGAAAGGACTCATATCTCAGATATTTCAGGTGCAGTGCAATAAATGACCATCAACTTTCTCTCTTCATTTTCAAGAGACGGCTTTCATTTATTCCACCATGCATCGTGCTAGTCTTGTCCTGCCGGCCATCACACAGAAATCCTGCAGCTTCATGTCCCAGCAGAAGGCTGGACACCAACCAAGTCTCAACACTTGCTCTTGCTCTTGTTCCAGATCCATTTCCAGCAGGAAAGGCACTCAGAAGAAGGCTTCTTCCTAAGTTCCAGAAAGTTTGTTTATTCTTTTTTTTTTTTTTTTTTTCAGCTGCATATTTTGTGTTCACTCATTATTGCTTTAAGTTGCGTAAAACCTAAAAGAGGGGCAAACCAGGCTCTTTGCAACCATCTGTCTAATAACTTATTTTGAAGTAGTCTCCACTATATCATTACTTAGCCTCCCAAACAGTGACAAGAGTTGTAGTGAGACATCGTCTAGGAATAGACTGTCCTCCAATGCTCTCCCTCCACAATGAATATTATCAGCCAGCAGCAAACAGCCTCTCAATTTATAATCTTTATCTCTTTTCCTTCCAGAGAACTGAATAACTGGAGTACCAGCCTAAACCATTACACTTTTTTTCCTTCTTGTTGAGAGTGTTTCTAAGGAAGCCTCTTCTATTTTTCTTAAAGTTTTTTTGTTTTTTTTTTTTTTGGGTGGTAATTTGTGAGGACATTTTTGGGGACTACTGATGGATCTTTTTGGACAAAAGATAATCATGCTATTATCTTTTCCTGGAAAAACATGTTTTGAAGCAGCTGGTGAATTACCTTTCTGCTACACTGATGAAACATATTAGCATGGGATATGTAACAGGCAACTTCACTGTTGATGCAACTAAAATATCAGATTAGCTATTTTTTTATTATTTTTTTAATGCTGGTTGCATCCTCCATTCTTTAAATGTATTCTTTAAATACATGCATAGGTCTTTCTGGCTTCAGCTAATAACAGATGTTTTAAACATGATGTAAAAGCTCCACACAGAAGGATATTTCTCTCCTATCAACTTCAGTTTGAAGCATGAAATATAATTATCTTTATATCATTATCTTAGCCTGCATAGTTCAAAGAAATAAGACACAATCTGGAAGTGTTTCCATGCCAAAAAATGTGCTAGCCTTTTCTTCTAAAATCTGAGTAGCAGATAGGAGGGAAGGGAGAGAATCCTTTTTCTCTTTTTCTGGGTTAGTAAAAATGGAGTGTTTGCTTCACTTTATGTTCCAATACAAAGCCTAGTATCTCAAACACTTTTCTTTCAAGGCTAAAGCATGAGATAAGAGTATTTGAAATGCATGGAAGACACCTAAGCAGAAATAGTCTGCTTTTCAGGCATGCTGAATGCTTTCTGCAGATGATGTACCACTGGTGCCTAAGGAGAACGCAGACATGGGCAACCAGAACTGAGGTCTGTTACTAGCAGAAGTAATGTGCTCTGTTCTGTTCTGCATACCCTGATACCTTAACATATCTCCTATGTTACTCCCAGGAAGAGTAGTAACGGCAGCAGTATAATAAGTAAATTGGGTTAGAAACAAGAACACCAAAAATTAAATAGCTATTTTATATAAATCTTAGGATTCTGTAAGCTTCCTCTATGACCTTGATAATTTAAGGTATAATCAGCTATTCCATCTATTAGAAATACCATTCATCTGATGACTGAAAGGTACAACGTGGACATTTACACAGGAGCTAATCACCTTAAGTTCTTCTTAGAGTCAATGAGCATCTAGTCAGTCTAATTAACACCATCTATTGAGCTATTTATCTCTGCCTTAAGCAGATTTTAAAGGTAGGTCAAGTGAATCCTGTGCTAATAATGATCATTGCTTCCCATTGCCCATGAAAGCAGCACTGGTGCTCTAGTGGTTAGTGGTAGATAGTGACAGGAATCTGATTCTAATAAAATGTAAAATATAACAGATGGATCTTCACCTTGAGAACCAAAACTTGAGGTCACTGCAATCTTGCCAATGGGATCTTACTGCTTTGCACCAGGTAATAAATCAATTCATTACTATTTGCTTTATTACTGATGGGAGTCAGAAGAGTTAGTAGCCTCTGTATTAGGTTGTGACTCTCTCACATACTAATATAATTATTTCAGCTACAACATAGGACATTAAAATTCATGTCACCTGACTTCAGCCAATTTAATAACATGTATAATGTCTGTATCAACCACCCTCATCTGTCTTATAGTCACTGAAGAGAAACGGGCCTCTCCACATGATGATTCACCTGATCTATCTTATACACAACCTATCTTAGGATTAGATGACTCACTTTCCCAGAGTGTTTTTCTTTGTATCAACAGTAAGGACACTAGATGTTCAACACAAACATGGATGCCTGATTTTTATAAACATAGGGCAGGGCAGACTAATTTCACCCACTGTCTCATTGTTTGCAAGACCTAGTGACCATTGCAGAGACCTGACTGTATAGTGTTTTACTGGAAGTGCTTCATCCCAGATAGTATCTAGGTTATTTTCTTGTTGTGAGGATAGATTTCAGTAATGCAAAGGACATATTTGATTACCTTTGAGGTTATTTTCCTTAGGAGAACAAGAATTATATACTGAAGCTGAGTGAAGATAAGACTTTTACTACAGGGAACATTGTTTCTTGCATTAAAAAAAGATTTCTATAAATAAAACTAGTTACATTTGTGTAATTTTTATATTTGGAGAAAGGGGATATATTATTTTGAATGATGATAAAATCATGGGAAAGCATAAAAAATGGATTAGGACACTTTCCTTTCTTTAGCTATGAAGAATTATTTCTACCTTAACTCAAGACCTGTTAAGGAGATGAACAACTCTTTGAGAGTTTGTTACAATCAGGATGGAAGGAAAGAAGCAAAAAGCTTACATATACTTGTACGTTGTGCAGTAGATCATAATGCAGAGATCCAAATGCTGCAGAAAATGGTTTACTTCAACAGGCTGCTATTTTCCCGTAGTTGTACAGCCACAAGATCTGAGCTGGTATATCTTAAAGTACATTGTAGAAAGTAGTGACGCCAGACCACTTCATTGCATAATGTATGCATATTGTATGACAGCCCCAGTTAAGACTGCTACAGTTCTTTGACAAGATGAGGATGAGTACATGTTAAAGCAACCCATGTCCACAGAATGGCTGTGGAGATTTAGGGATTTAAAGGGTCTGCTGAAAGAATTGTCAGTAAAGCAATGTTTCTCACTGTCCTAACCAGTGACCATTGCAAATAACTACTCCCAGTGTCAAAAACCAAGAAGGCAAGAATACTGCTCCATGTGAGGTCATTTTTAAATTGAAGGTGGAGATGGAGCATGGGCAAAGTGCCACCATTCTCAGCTCAGTGCTAGTTTTTGTTTTTGCTGGTTAGCTTTGTTTTACCCGTGCCTGTAGACAATACAGCCTTCTGGTCCAGATGTGAACACACAAGGACAGATAAAAAAATATACAGCACTCACTTCAAAGCCTTTCAGATATGTATCCATATCATTTGGTACCCTAACATAACTAATTATGATATCTAGGAGGAACAGCACAGATCGGGAGTGTCAAGTTGCCCTGAAGCAGCAGCAGGGCATGTGTAATCACAAAATACACAGGTGTGACTCAGCTGTCAATAGATAATACTCAGTTTCATATAGAACTTATCATCATGTTGGTGCCCACTGCTGTATCAAGAGCTACTACTCTGTAATGACTACCCATGGGTCCGTATTATGCTTTGAACTCCAGATGCAACAGGCTGAAGTTCGTAACAGATTCAAGAAGCAGATTTTACCTCACAAGTGAGTTGTAGCTTGAGGAGCTACACCTTTCTTAGTCAGCCACAAGTCTTGGTTAGTTTGATGGAGCAACTTCTCTCATCTTTTCATTATATAACACACTGAACAATTATTACAATCAAAAATGGGATAGGGCATAATTGATATGTTGTGCTAATGTGTATTTAATCTTACATAAGAGAACACAAATATCTAAGATCTTCATTAAAATGAAATTCTTTATAGAAATCATTCATATCATCACAAGAACCCTATGGTCTCCATTAAACCATGTTATACACACAATAAAATGAATAAAGGTGCTGCACAATCCTTATCGGTGTGACATGAAAGCAGTAGCAAGATATCTGCTATAGGCAGGTTTTCTGTGTCCTTTCATAACCTCTTATTTCATACTGGAGGCTGACTAAGCAGTCAGGACAAATGACTTCATGCTGCAATACTGTGAACATATAAGCAGTTGCAGACAAATACAGGAATGACAAAACCCTTTACATGAGGATTCTTCCAAGTTCAATGTGGATATTTCTGGAGGTATATAAAGTGCTGATTAAAACTTCTATTTTTAAGGAATTATGGACCAGTCAGCCTAAAGCTGGCCACAGAAGGAAATGGCAAAGAGCCTTGCAGGCCAATATGTGCAAAGTAATCCAAGCAATCAGGATTTAGGCTGTATCTAGACCTGCAAGTATTCGGTCCTGACTGCATTAAGATGGCTTTTGCAAACTGGTCTACTCCAGGATTTTTTTTCCATATCTTAACACATCTTACATAAATCAGCATAGAAGCCATTGCTTTCAAATGAAGATTTATGGACACCAAGTCCTGGGAACCAGAACCACAAGCAACAATGAGCAATTGAAAAAATTAAAATGTTACAAAGGAGATGACTTGTTTCCCAATTGGATGATAACCAGAGATCCACTCATATTCATTCAAAGCCTTCTCAGAAGTATTTCTTCTCTTTTGACTGGCCCACACAACTCATCAGAAACTGTACAAAACAGGCTTTTTATTGCTTGCCACTTCACTTCCTGAAGCTGAAAGATCCCCAGAAAACAGAGAAAGTGACTGCTGCATGTATATAAAATACATTAATAGGCCTTAGTCCTAATCAAGGCCTTCATCATATAAATCAATGATCAGATACAGAGGCCAGTCAAGTGATTAAGTCAGTAATTTGCCCTTGAAGAAACCTAGGAAGGTCCGTTTCAACAGCTTGAGCTGTTCCCTATATCAAAGTTATTCTTCTGAAAGGTACCACAGACAGCTCATGTCACTCCAGGGCAAGTCTTCAGCCTCACAATATCTCTTTCTCTCCCCAAAAATGATTACAGTTCCTACTAAATAACTCGGTCACATATTTAGTGCAGAGGCTACCATGTGAATTTATGGCTTGGCTTGGGCTTGCATGGAGTCCTCTTGCCACAGCACTTTGAGTGCAAGTTCCTTGGATGGACCTTCTACTTGCCTTAGTCCAGTCCTAGCAAGTGTGAGGCTGAGCTAAAGGACGTGTGTGCATGCTGTGCAACTGGCAAGAAAAAAAAAGAAGCTCCAGGGAGGACTTCATTTACCCAAGCAACGGCAAGGGGTAATAATTCTCCCTGAGCAACTGAGAAGTTGTTGTGTTGCTGTAGTCACTAATGGTGTTGACTCTCTTGCAATTGCTATAAGGAACAGGAACTTCTGGATATATAAATAAAAATATATGAAGCCTGATGCTTTCACCAAAGGTTTTGCTATTTCTCTCATGTGTCATTTCATATTGGCAAGGAGCATAGGAGAAGAATTAGAACAAAAAGCAGAGAGTGTGATAAATGCATCTAAAATTTTCAGGTGCTTAATCTTTTACTAAATACTACTAAGCAAATATGCAGCTCTTCGGAAGTCAAAGAGTCAGAGAATAAAGAAAAAGTTTACAGTCAGGAAAGACACTGGGAAGTACAATGAAGATAGTTTAACTAGTGTAAACCAGCACAGTCTCTGGGAATGGGACTTTACCCATTTACACTAGAAGACCACTGAGTCCTGTATCTGGGACTGTGTTCAATACAAGCTTCCACTCAAAAACTTTCATCATCCCAGTTCTGCTAGTTCAAAAGTATCACTTGTTTTTTTTTGAAACCCGATGCTTCCCAATATGAAGCTTTCATTGAGGGTAGGAGAAAGGAGAGGAAGTTTCTCTTTCCTTTCATTTGTCTTCCCCAGTTGCACACTTTGGCATTTTGTACTTTAAAGACAAATTTTATAAAAAAAAAAAAAAGTTTACAGATTCTTGCTGCTTGGAAGACCATGGAGTTCCTTTAATTAGCAGCAACTATGAGCAACTCATAGAATCTCCTACAAGCTGGCAACAGTCATCCCACTAACAACAGTATTTCTTAGAGATCAATATGGGTAGAAGATCTGTTTTATTCGGCATATTTTTTGCCTGATTGAAAAATAGACAAAGAAAAGAAAACTAGATGGAAAAAAATAGTCCTGACAAGTATTATGCTGAAACGGGCATTTTTCAGAGAGAAAGGCTACAATGCTAATACACAAAATTCTGGCTGATGTGATAATTTGTAATTCCCATAACGTAACAAGAGACCATTTAGGTATTTGTAGGTATATACTCCTTCAGTCAGTTACAAATCAGGTAGGAGCATTCATATTTTAAAGAAAACGTTAAAGCAATGGAGTTAAGCCACTGTAACAGAGTTGTGGAATCAGAATCAAGCCAAAGTGTTTTTGACTTTAATAAGGCTCTCGAAGTTGTCTTGGAAAACATGCATGCACAGCTAGTAATTTGGTACAAATGAAGCAGGCACAAAAGGAGGCCTGTTTTCAAAGATACCTAAAGAACAAACCACTAGTTTGGACCCCACCAGCCTCTGTGGGGATTGCAGAGCTTTCAGTACATATGTGGAGCATAACTTCCAACTTAGTTTCATGTTAAAGGAATCTAGGTTACATACACCAAATTGTCCTTTGAACCAAACCGTTGCATATAAACAGGCCAAAGATGCACTACTTCTCTGACTCAGATCATTAAGATAGACAAACCTGGAGGACAGATGCAGTTACTCCAGAGTAAGCAAAAATGTGTCTGAAAACATTTGCACGTGGAGTATTTTAGAACAGTTCACTCTCAGCCTGAAGACTGTATTGAATGGAGATCCACAAAAGGCTGTTCTGGATCTAATGCTGTTTCAAATTTTCATTATCAGCTGCTATGAAGAAACAGAGATCATGCTTTAATTTGTCAACAACACAAAAGAGGAATGGCCTTCAGGTATGCTAGGTATCAACATAGTGGAGAATTGATCTGAAAAATTAGCCTAAACATCATAAAGGACACCTAACTGAAATCATTATCTACAGAAATACAGGACATAGAACTATTGGCTTAGTACTAGTTTGGGAGAAAACATCAAGCCACTTTATCATAGGCTAATCCTAGATTTTAGAAAAATTACCTTGTTACAAAAAAATTTAAAGTCACATCAGAATGTACAAGTAGGAATATCTTGTCAGAGCAGGTGAAACCAGCAAGGCTGCAGGTGGAATATGGTTTGCATCAGGCCTAGAGTAGAAATGCCCATCTTATCATAGAATTATGGAATGGTTTGGGTTGGAAGGGACTTTTAAGCCCATACATTTCCAACCCCCTGTCATGAGCAGGGACACTTTCCACTAAATCAGGTCACCCAAAACCCCATCCAGCCTGGCCTTGAACACTTCCAGGGATGGAGCATCCACAGCTTCTCTGGGCAGCCTGTGCCAGCGCCTCACCACTTTTATCACAAAGAATTTCTTCCTAATGTCTAATCCAAATCTACCCTTCTTTAGTTTAAAGCCATTGCTCCTTGTCCTATCTCTACACTACCTGACAGAGTCCCTCCCCAGCTTTCTTGTACACCCCGTTTAGGCACTGGAAGGCCACTATAAGGTCTCCTCAGAGCCTTCTCTCCTTCAGGCTGAAAAACCCCAGCTCTCTCAGCCTGTCTTCATAGGAGAGGTGCTCCAGCTCTCTGATTCTCCATCTATGCATGGCAGCATACACACCATTTTCCTTTCTCTTTATGATAGATTGTTACTCTTAAAATGCCTGATGAATGTTAGCAGTTTGAACAATAATACAAAACAAAGGTAGCAAAACTGACCCACACAAATCAGTACTACATTATTACTTTAATCCCTTTCTTTTCTGCAGAGGTACTAACAATCGCAAGAAGCTAGTGAGGAAATAAGATCATAGCCTGACCTTACTTGTCACAGTGTTGGTCAGCTGCTCTCCTGATAGACATTCATCAGCTTGCTGTAGTAAGACCATAATAACACTCGCCTATCTCAACATACCTTCTCCTTTCCTCTACAATCTCATTCTTTGTGTGTATGATCATTAGCACCATTTCTCCTAAGGAAATGTAACCTCTTCTGTCTGTGAACTGCCAACACTATTTCCAAATCTCATCTTTTCAAAGGCTATACCTTTTCAAGGATACTTAATAACTTGAAGCAAGTGACAGAAACTGTGCAAAGGATTTTTTTAGGACTTTATTAGGATTTATTTTTTTCCACTTACTATTTTAGACAACAAAAGTTGTATGGAATCCCACCATGTCCAAAGTCCTGTGTATGCTTTGCTTCCTTAATTTCTTTCCCACTCTACTACACTTTCAGGTTGGGTCCATCCTGGAGAAAGTCCAGAGTACCCCTTCGTACAGTCTGTCCATCTGATTCAAGCTTTCTCTGAAAGGTATGGTGAGAGGTTTTATTTTGTTGTTTTAAATAGACTTCAAATTCTCGTCATCAGGAGATGATCCTGAGTGTCTCAGACACCTGCTCACACTCCCATCTGACATCTGTCCATGACCTAGCTATCTGTCACATCACTGTAAAGTCATCTGTTTAACAGCAGCTGAATTTCAGATCTGAAGATATTAAAGCTTTCTTTTATTAGTAGCCTTTCCTTTGGCTGAATGGGAACAGGAAAATAGAAGACTGAGGGGAGACCTCATGAATGTGTATAAATGTACGAGGGGAGGGTGTAGTGAGGATGGAGCATGTCTCTGTTCAGTTGTGCCCAGCAAGAGAACAAGAGGCAATGGGCACAAACTGAAGCACAGGAGGTTCCAGCTGAATATGACGGGGCACTTCTTTACTGTGAGGATGACTGAGAACAGGAACAGGTTGCCAGAGAGGTTGTGGACTCTCCTTTCCTAGAGATATTCAAAACCCCCCTGGGTGCCATCCTGTGCAATGTGCTCTAGGTGATCCTGCTCGGCAGAGAGGTTGGACTAGATGATCTTCAGAGGTCCCTTCCAACCCTGGCCATTATGTGATTCTGTGATATGGCATTATCTTTAACGAATTAAATAGCATGTACACACAATAGAAAAGACATATACCATGCTTTTAACACTCACTCAAACAAGATAGCCCCATCTTTCTGAACTCAAAATATCTTTTTTAACAACCAAAGCAAATTCTACTTATTTAAATTTACTTTGTGTGAATGAGGCAAAAAGTGTTTATCAAGGGCCAGAAATGAAAAAATAATACCAAAAGATACATTAACAAAATACAATAGATTTACAAGAGATGGGAGAAGAGACTGTGTCAGAAATTTGCCAGTTTTGGTAAGAGATATGCACATGGAGTGTTCAGAAGATCATAACCATTTTATTTTGGTTGGCCTTTGCCTATTGTAATCTATGTGAGGGATTGTGTGGTACTATAAAATATGTGAAGAATTGATTCAAAAGTGCTTTTACATGTGTGAAACAGAACCATTAACTGTAAAAATACGGCTAATATGACATTTACTAATTAATATCTAGCATAAAAATTAGCTTTCTATTGTGATGCTAAAGATTCATAAACTGTGTTCCTGTCTAAGCAAAAAGGTGCAAGTAGAGATTGTTTTTAAAAGTCTGTTGCTTTCTGTTTAAGTTGGAATTTCTTTTCTGAACACTTAGAAGTTTTCAAGACAAATCACATAAAATTCCAGATTTTTTGTTTTGTTTTGTTTTGTTTTGTTTTAAGCAGGAACTGTGGGTAAACATTTATACAGACAATGCCTACTTCTTTGTATACACACAAACAAAAAAGAAAGAAACATATTTTTTCTCCATGCACTAGCAGACAGTTTTGATAATGGGTCATAAAGAGAATGAATTCAGATCAACTAAGAGCACTGAAGGTTTTAATTTACAAAATATTGTTTTTTATTTTGTTTTTATTGTTTTTGTTTTGTAAAACGAAAATCCTTAGTGCATAGTACTAAAATCTGCATTGTTATATTTTATTGAAATGGGTGGTGCACATCACCAAGATGCCAAAATTTCTCAGTGCGACTTACTTAAAATGTAAGCTTCATCTTTTTGAAAAGTCTGTATTGAATACACCATGGCCTAATTCAGCCACATAATTTTTAGATCCCTAAATTGGAGTGGGTTAATTCCATCCAGTTACTGTTTTCCAAATCTGTATTATTAGTGTTATAATTGTAAACATGCTAACTAATAGTTTAAATCACAAACAAAATGCAACAGATCCCTTTCCCGGGCAGGTGTTGAGCCTTGAGGAAAGCTTTAAGAAACAGCTGTGCCTGGAAGCCTCAGTGGTGGCTCCCCCCACTTCAATCCAAAGCATCTTTAATTTGAGGCTTCACCCATGGCTCCTGCCTGAGCTACGTTGCAGCTGCCTTGAGGCCACTGCACCCAGGCATTTTCCACCTCAGCCTTCTCCCTCTGAGTTGACTCCCTGGCTTTGCTGTGGACATGCCTCATCACTATGTCCACTGGACACTCTGACACTGGTTTTCACATCCAAACCTGGCCTACCACAGAACTGTTGACCTGTTGCTGACTTGACATGTGCTCATTCGTCTGTGCTCCTGGCTAAAGCAGTTGTCATCACTAGACCTGCTCTGCTTGCTGTGTTCAGGTGCTGCGGGATGGCACCCTTGTTGGTGAGGACACTGCCACTCTCTGTGCTTTGCATGCTCACCTCCTGGCTCCCCTTCCTCCTGAAACCTGGAATACCACATTTGGTTTGCTAGAGTTATTGTAACCACATCTATGGACAGACTCAGAGAAATAGAAGGAAATACTCATGTTTAGGGAGCAGCATATGGAGAACAAAAAACATAGTGTCAATATGAAAAATGCCCGGTCTGGTAGAAATGGAGGGTAATTTTTGTATAAAAAAGTGTTCCGTTTTTTGAAATATTGACTTTGAATGAGCATAAACTCAATTTTAAATGGTTCTCCACTTGAGAAACCATATTTAATATGACAGAATTATGATAGATATGACTATATGTGAGTACCTCATATTTTTTCCTCAAAGTTCACTCCTCTCACAAGTCCCTCTGATGTACAGCAGAATGATTGCAACCTTGGAAAGAGATGACATTCATGATAAATAAGTTCCATATGTACTGCAAATTGCCACAGGTTTACAATGTCAATCTCCCAGCTGTGGCCTGGAAATCACCAACACAGGGAGCTCTCCTAACAGTACACGGAGTGGTATACATTAACCCAAACAGTGAAAGGAAGGGTTAATCAAGAGAAAATCAAAGGCTCCTATGAGGATTTCCTTCTGTGTTTGAAGGTTGACTGAATGGGAATGCAGACAAGTCAACAGGTGTAGGTTCACAACATTCCTATGATTACATTCTCTTCAAACAATTCAAGTTAGTGTTACCTTTCTATACATAGTTTTAAAAAATATATTATCTGTCAGTGTTATCAGATATATGGCATTTCCTCATTCCCTGTGCACTGATGCTGGGTAAGTAAGCAAATGCCAAAACAAAGTATATTTTCTACCTAGCCAGTTGCTTCTAGTCTTCTTTGAATAGAAGCTTCTGAAAAACCTTCCCATTTGAAAGTGAATGAATGAGAAGATATGAAATACTATTTGTTTTGCTGACTTTTCAGACAATTTTCTTTGCGTCTTCTCCACAAGTTTTGCTTATCCAGGCCATTTAACACACAGAGAATTACAAATAAAATCAAGATGGGTTGGTCTTTTATGGTGTAATTTTTAAGTTGCAGTTGTCTTCAACCTCCTGTGAGAAATATCAATACTAGATTTTTATTAAATAATCTGATTTTGAAGGTAAGATTTAAAGGTGATATTAGCAAATGTTTGTGGACAGTGATTTTCCACTTAATGGAACAGAAGTAAGGTATCAATACTTAGGCAGTTTTGCCAGTGCTAGTCTTGCATTTTGCAATCAAGCTACATCAAGCAGAAGAAAAAGTAGATATGACAAGTAACCAGATTTCCCCAAACTATTAATGGAGCAGTACCTGTTTACTACCCTTTCATTTCTATTTCCTGGGGTTATTGATGTATTGCAGTTAGCTTCTAAGTAGTTCTAAGACCAAACGTCAGTCAGGATGGCATGTAATTATTAATATTTAACATATATAAATTTTTATTATAAATCATTATTAAAATAGCAGAAGCATCCGCAATGGCTAATCTCTCCCTTCCATCTGTAGCCAGTGCAGGAAGAAGTGCCCTCTATAAAGTGTTTTACAGTGCAAATCTAACCCGTTTACCTTTTACAGACTATTCAAATTCATGTGTAAACTACAGTCCAGCTTGGGCCCTGCCTTCCTCCACTGTTCAAGAAGGTTATCTTTGATAGCCGGGAGTAAGCCTTTAGCAATATCCTTGTATTATGCCTGATTAAAACTACTGAAGCTAAGCATAGACTGTCTAAATATCCTCTAGAGAGCCAAAGGAAACGAAAGCCTGAATACCAAAATAGTAAAAAGTAGTAAGGAGACAAGACATACATAAGAGAAGGTCCTCTTACAAGACCTCCCACTCCGAATAGAAGAATTACAGTGCAGGTGAGAGGATATTTATTTAGATTTATTTGACTTGCATATATTTTGGAGAGCCTCCAGTTCTCAAGTCAGGATCTTCCATTTGATGATGCTGGAGAGATAAAGCAGACAAGGCTAGCCCAAGACAAATCCTTCGCAAAAGGGCACAAACAGTTCTTCTATTCCAAATTAAAATCACAGGATTTTTCTATCTTCTCGGACCCCTCTGAAGATGTTGATTTATTGATCCTTTTATTTCTGATCAAAGAAATTCATTCAAAATTGAGAAGTCATGAATTCATGTTACTGAGTTCATGCTTTGTGTAAAAGAACTTGCATTTATAAATTATGGTAAAAACACAGAGTACACTGGAAAAAAAAAAAAAAAAAAAAGAAAAAAAGGCCAAATAATAACTCTAAGAGGAAGTTTTATTTAGCTTGAAAAGTTTGTAAAAAATATAGGAAACATAGCTGCTCAGTTCCATCAGTTTATTATTCCTCCAGATTTTACTAATATGAAAAACATCATTCTTCTCTAAATCATAGAAGACTACACTTTCAAAATGGATAGTTTACTTATTGCTAGAAAATGTGTTTAGTAAGGGCTCTGTCCTGAGACATGCAGTGGGGCCTTCATGTATCAGTGTTTGCCCAGGCAAAATCTGTGTTTGTTCATGTAAATGTCCAGCTAGAACACATAAATATTGATTTGTTTGCATAAGGAATATATTTTTACTGGCAAAAACTTTTGAAAGTGTGGCCTAACATCTAGTACCAGACTATTTAATGGCCTTTAAAAGAGAATGTTAGCAGGCAATTTTTTTTTTGAAGCTTGTCAAAATATAACAAATTTGAAATATATGTGTTCAAATATCCAGGTTTTACCATCCTGAATCTTCAGTACAGCGTTTCAGAAAGAATAAGGTTTCACAGAAGGGAAAAAGGACTCTGTTTAAAGCAGATACCTGGGAAAACAAAGACATATGTTCAATTCTAGTTACTGCATCAAACTTTTCTGATGCTAGGCAAGTATCCTAATAAGTTCCTCAGTGTCCAGCTGGAAAAAGTGGGAATACTGACATTTCTTTTTCCTGTCTTGCTTCATTAACCTTGAAACTCTTTGGAAACAAGATTGTCCCTGATTATGTATGGTTAGGGTTTGCAGGAAAAAGACCTAGATCTCAACTGGAAGATCTAGGAACTACAGGAGCAGGAGTGGAGAGTGTGCAACTAAAAGGGTAAAATGTTTCAGTATTTTCAATATTGCCTTTCTAAATGCATTTCCTTAAGTGCTCATTAAAAAAAAAAAGGGGGGGGGGGGGGGGGATGTTCTAACTTTCTTTTGTCTAAGGTTCAATTATCCAAAATATCTACTATATATTTTGAACACTGAAAAATAAAAAACAAAAATATTAAATATTAAAATTTAAGCAAATTTCAAATATTTTAAGTATTAGGTAGTAGTTTGGCTATTAAAAAAAAAAAAAAAGATAAACATGTTAGTCTTGAGAAATATGGCATTAAGATTACTTTTTGCTGCTACTATGCTAACTAGTGGTCATGAAAAATGACTTTCAATGATATAACTGGTAAGTCATATTATATGATGGAAAGGGGTACATATTTTTTTTTTTATTTTGCAAGGATTTGCACATGAAACCATAACACATGAAGTAAGATAAAAATTGCATCACTTTTGTCAAAAACATATCTACTCCTCTACACCCAGGACTGAATATAAGTCAATTTTATAGGTGTACACTCTCTTCAACAGTAAATCAGCAACATTATGTCACAGGTAAAATTACCACTTTTCTTCACAGTTTTAAGTTTCAATACTTTTAATTCAGCATATGTTTTCATGGTAGAAAAGCGCATTTTGAGTCCATTGAAAATATTTTTCTTTTAGATAGAAATGGGCCATGAGAAAAGGAACATGAAACATGCAAATTGTTTTGGAAAAAAAAAAAAAAAAAAAAAAAAAAAAAGCAGCAATTATAACTAGGGCAACACAAAAAAATTGACTTTATGTTGGCTGACCAGTAGCCATTATCTACTTTTTCCACAATAAAATAAAAGATCAAAGGATGTTCAGTTTCAGATCAAATGAAGCTCTTCAACTTGCATGTTTTTTTTTTCATTTATCACCTATTTCACTATTAAATGTAACTAATTTCTGAAACAAAGTTTTTTTGAATAAAAGTATTAAAAAGTCTGTTTAGAAACATCATCATTAATTTGATAAATTTTCAGTTAAAACAACCTGTGCTCACAAATGTTTTTATTTACTTTGCATACAAAGAAAGCAATCAAAAATGTTTCACTCAACTCTACTTGGCAGCTAAACATCTCTTGGTTTATGTTACTGGCATAGAAAAGATTTTTCAGCCTCTGAAAGCTCATGAGATTTGCTTCAAACCATCAATGTAAGTATTTATGGGAAAATTATAGCTGTTTGAAATCAGAGGAAGTCTGCCCATACTCTATGATGGTATCATTTCAGAGGGACTGAATTTTGTTAAATTCAGGATGTATCTGGGGTAACAATAACCTAGACTCACCCACATGGAGCTTTGTGTAGCTGCAAAATTCAAACACAAAGCTGGGTAAGTAATTGAGGACAAACAGCACTTTCAGTTCACTGTAGCTACACAGCTTTCACAACACTTGTGGCCACCATCTTGAACGGACCACCAACTAGAGATGACTGAAAACCCAAAGTCTACCTACATGTCTCCCTAGAAACAAGAAGCAGCAGTTAATGCTTACATTCATTGCTATGATGGATCCATTGCCTTGGATCCAAAGTGTAATCCATTTTGACCAGTGAATCATTCTGATGTACCTTTTCAGGCTCAAAAATTTCCCTTCAAGTAGTGGCAACTTTATGGTCGTTGCTGAGAAATCATTATGTTATTGTATTCTCTATAACTCTGCTCTTTCGTGGCCTTTTTATTACTGTTATTGTCTAGGAACACCTAGATTTTGTGAGCAGAATAGGTGTGCAGCTTGCTCTTAGCTATGTGTACTCAAGAAACTAATCCCTGTTCTAATAGGTTGACAATCAACCTCCATCGTTACTTCATTGCAGAGTTAGAGCATTTGTGAAACTGTAATTCTACTTTCCACCCATGACTCTTCCCTAAAATCTTCTGGTGAAAGTTATATTTTTCTGTTTCTTCAGAAAGTAGTCAATGAAGAATTGAATTAATTGATTTTTCCAAGTCAGCAAAGGCTTTTGAAGCAACCACATCATTTGGCTTCTGAAGCAACTCCATGATTGATTCTTTTCCTGAGCTGTGTAGTTCCCAGCCAGAGGCTGCAGAAGGTGGTAGAGACCTCACAGTTCCACATGTCAGGAACATGACTAGGTAATCCACATAAATTATTTCTTATTTTATTTGTGGATTTTGTCATTGTTTGTTTGTTTGTTTTGTCTTTTTTTTTTTTTTTCTTCTCTTAAAGCTATTCCTATCACACTACCCACCCCTTGCTAATGATTTTAACCAAGTGCAGACCTCCCTTGGGCAGAATGGATACATCAGTTTAATGGCACCCACACTTTCTTTGTGGAGAGAGAATCTCTGTGTAACCTATTAGGAACAGTTCCTGTCCCATTTTTGCTACAGAGCTGTACAAACAGACATAGAAAGAGTGAACAGGATGTGTCCTGATAAGTCATTTTCTGATCCTAATTATTCTGATGCCGTTGAATTATCAGTCCCATTTTTTGCCTGCGAAAAGTTGATCTGAAGTCGCTGAATCCTGAATTTATAAATCTGTCTTTCTTATTCTGCCCTTGCATTTATCTAACCAGTGGTTTTACAGGACTTCACATCCATGGAAATTGGGGGGCCATAGAGAGTATAACAGAATAGAATTTCTTTGCTTTTTTTTCCCACTGAATACTGAGGAAACATTCCTATGCCTAACACTAGCCAGCAGTGTTCAAATAATAAGATGCATTCCAAATCCCATGAATTTCAGATACTCAACATGTCTGGTAACTGATGCATTGCTTATTTTATCCACAACATAGGGGTTAGCCACAGGGAATAGAATTTTAAATGTCAATGAATCTTTAAGAAAATACTCACACAAGTGTACTAATACCATGTGTATAAAAATATACCACTAGGGAAGATACAGATTGGAATTGTTATATAAATGTAGTAATATATACAAAGTCAAATAAATGTACTTGCAGATTTTTTCTTTCTTTTCAGTTAAAAATATATGGACTACTAATTTCAGGCAGTATTTTATGACATCAAAACAAATTAAGAAATACATCCTTGGAAAATAGCTGTTTAAGTATATAGATACATATACTGCTTGCTATTGTACTAAACCAGGTAAAGCAGAGAGGGTATAAAGGAGCCTTTTAAATGGATCAAAGTCCTTCTTTGTTTCATGTACAAATTCACTGGTTTCTGTTGCTTTCATGTAGCTTATATCTAAGAAATGTATCCACGCTCCACTGTCCTCAGCAAGTAGATGTCCTCTTAGTCTACAGAAAACATTCTTTGCCACTCTTCATCCCCTGTTCCAAGCCATGTGAGTGTTTATTTATTTATTTATTTATTTCCCCTGAATCTCCTCCCTCAAATAAGCACTATGTTTTTATAGTCCACTAACCTTTTGTTGTTGTTGTTGTTGTTGTTTTTTGTAATTCAGAAATCTGATGGTTTGCTTGGTTCAGCTAAGCAGATGGAATTGGTACAAATCCATTAGATGTTTTTTAATTTGTAAAAAGTAATTTATGGAAAAGTAATTTTAAAAGATCTTGTTTCTGTTTGTTTGCGATGGTCATATCAAAAAAAAAAGTCACATTCGGACACTGACTATTGTTACAAATGCAACAACTACAGCTATTTCAAAAGAGGCTTTACGTAAAAATATAGAGTATATTCTCTAGATGCCAACCATTCACAAAGTAATTTGATTTATTAAGAAGTTCTGACCTCCATATTGAGTAAGTGAAGTTAAATACTCAAAACAAGAGGAAATTAAATAACAAATAATTTAGAGCAACAGAAGTACAACAGTGCTGCAAACAGTCAAGACAGAAAACTCAATTCACTTTAGCTTGTATGACCTTTTTGAGCCTGTTTTTCACATCTGTTCATCACGAGTGTGCTATAGGAATTGCTTTGCAAAATTGTAAATTCAGAATTAAAACCAAAGAGCAGTTTTAGTTTGCAGGTACTAATCATACCCACAGTAATTCATATTAGAAACATTGCTCTCAGATTTTTCCTTAGCTGGATATAATCACTGTGGTCTTCTTCCATTAAGTTTGAATTTGGGCTTACATGTAGAAACAGAAATGTTATTATATTCAGCATATCAAATACCTATAAAGAGTAATAAACAGGACTGAAACTAGAGCAGTAAAGATGCTAGAAGTCCTGGACTGCTATAACAACTTGCCCCACTGGATCACGGTCATATCGTTCCTGCAGATAGTCTTTTACAGCAGAACTTCTCAGGTTTAGTTTACTCTGTGTCATGCTTCTTCACTGTGATCAGGCACACATTTAAAAATCACGCAGAGTCTACCAAGTGATGTTTGATTAGTCTTTATTCTAATATAACAGCACTTCAGCCCACTGAAGTGCTCAGGAATCACTGTGTTGGCAGATCTTGATCATCACTGACCTCCCTGAAATCTTTATCAGATTTTTCTTTGCATAAGTCAGATTCTTCTCATTAAAAACAGTACATCTCAACACCAGGTGTTCCTCATTCTTACTGGCTGTGCTCATCACATCTTACCATAAAAAAGGCCTTAGACCAAGCTACAGATATGCAATATTGCTGCTCTTCAGTAGTTGTTAGTGGCTAAATATTTTTACTAGAGAAACAGACAATCCTGCTCCTGTAGGATGTCTTAGCTTAAATCACCCACATGGCTTTATGAGCAAGAAATGTTACCAAGTATTACACTTAGTGATGTGTTGGTCATATCTGATTACTTACTGCTAACTAAACTTGTACATCATCTTTTCATTGTTCTACACTTTTTTTTTTTTTCTTTCCACTTCAAGCATAGTTGTCAGCCATCCTTTATACCATGTTTTCTGAATATTTCATGGTAAATTGACTATAAACATATATCACCATGAATTAAAAATCAGTGTGGGACATCTGCAGTATTGAAAGAATTTTGCAATTATCATGGTATTTTTTCCATTCCTGTTTTAAAAATTAGCAAGGACCTTCCTGCCTTAGTATCACTTCCTATCAAATTAGGTAGAGAATTTATTCCCTCATTGCAATCTACAAAAAACAAATTTGAATACTTTTCTTGGGAATCCAAAATTGTTCCCTGTGGCCACACTATTGTCTTGAGCTATAGTCTTACATATCTTCTTGTAAAACTGTATATTCTTTTTATATTCCCACTTTTTTTACCAAGCACCTGCCAAGATGAGAATATCTAAGCCAAAACAGACCTGTTTTTCTGTAATTCCTCATATATTTGAGTGCATCCTCGGTAAGTTTGCAGATGACACCAAGCTGGGGGAAGGTGTCAATCTGCCGGAGGGTAGGAAGGCCTTGCAGAGGGATCTGGACAGGATGGGTCAATGGGTCAATGAACAGAGGCCAGTGGGATGAGGTTCAACATGGCTAAGTGCCAGGTCCTGCACTTTGGTCACAACAACCCTATGCAGTGTACAGGCTTGGGGCAGAATGGCTGGAAAGCTGTTCAGAGGAAAAGGACCTGGGGTGTTGGTCGATGCTCACCTGAACATGAGCCAGCAGTGTGCCCAGGTGGCCAAGAAGGCCAACGTTATCCTGGCTCATATCAGGAATAGTGTAGCCAGCAGGACCAGGCAGGCGATCATCCCCCTGTACTCAGCGCTGGTGAGGCCACACCTTGAGTACTGTGTTCAGCATTGGGCCCCTCAGTACAAGAAGGACATCAAGGCCCTCGAGCTTGTCCAGAGAAGGGCTACGAAGCTGGTGCAGGGCCTGGAACACAAGTCCTGTGAGGTTTGACTGAGGGAACTGGGGCAGTTTAGTCTGGAGAAGAGAAGGCTCAAGGGAGATCTTATTGCTCTCTACAACTGCCTGAAAGGAAGCTGTGGGGAGCTGGGGGTCAGCCTCTGCTCACAGATAACTAGTGATAGGACTAGAGGGAATGGCCTCAAGTTGCACCAGGGGAGGTTCAGGTTGGAAATGAGGAGACATTTCTTCTCAGAAAGAGTAGTCAGGCATTGGTTGCTCGGGGATGTGGTGGGGTCACCATCCCTGGGGGTGTTTAAGGAAAGGTTGGACGTGATGCTTAGGGACATGATTTAGTGGGTGATATTGTTATTAAGGGTATGGTTGGAACAGATGATCTTGGAAGTCTCATACCAACTCCTCTGTGTAGCTCTTTAGCTTACGTAAAACTATTAAAATTAGATGGGACCTTATGAAATGAGGAATTCCTGCAGTAGTTTTTTTTATTTTAATGTTCTCATATTAAAAAAATGAGGAATTGACACCCACTTCCCATTTACTTTGGTTTATTTTTCAAAATTCCTGATGTAAAAAATAATTTTTAAAGTCTTTGATTTAACTTGTAGGTTTCTTTGTTTTAATAATTCTTCAGAAACTTTGTTGTTCCTTCTAGCTCTAACCACTTCCTTACACTCCTTAAAAAATAATAAAAATGATGCTTCCACAAGTTGATCAGCAGCCTGGAAAATGGCTCTGAATCTTTGTCTTTATCCACTTCACCACTGAGATACTCATTAAAACAGTTCATTCTTTATATGACTGAATGCTTTGTAACAAAGCTTCAGTATCAACACTCTCTATACACATCAGTCATTGGTCTTCTAAAGCCAGCTCTTGGTGACTAACATCGTTATGTGATTCTAGTCTATTCTTTGGATCCTCTGCTCTAGCTGTGCCTCATTTCTTATTTTCAGTTCTTTAAAGGAGCAGTTTTCTCTCTTTCACAATAGCAGCCTGTATCACAAGTAACTTCCCTAAGTCTGAATTAAGTCTGTTGTATTAAGTTTGTGGTTGATCGGGTAGATAAGAACTCCATCACTGAATGGTAGTGTTCTTGCAAATGCAATTGTGAGGTACAATATGGCAGTCTTCAGATCTGCAAATCAGATTAATGTGATTCCACTGTAAGCAGCTGTCACAAATATAGTTCCTTCTCATTTTCCCACTTTAATACTTCAGTGTTGATATAATTTTAATGTCAACATTAGAGTCCACTATAAGTTCCTTGAGTTCTTTCTAGAATCGAGTTGCTGCTTCAGTGAGAGCACATATACTAAGTTTGCTCACAGCTGGCTTCAAAGACAGTGACTGCACCAATAGATTCTTTTTCACAGAGGCTTAATTTCTTTTCCATTCTTCTGAGATTAAGATGTGCTTTTGAGATACCTCTTTTTTGCTTCACCCTATTTGTCTGGGATTTGGCCTTCAATGAGATCCAGATGTTCTATGTTCTCAGCTCTTATTCAATTTTCCATACCTAGGTAATTTATCTGTTTTATTGTTTATCTTATTGGCTTTATATCAAAAGGAGAAGAATTTCAGCCTTTGCCCACTGACCAAGCTAGAAGACCAGATCCAGACTCCAACACATCCTCTCTAGCCTGCCCATTCCAGGAGGTTCTGCTTGTAGCAGAACATGTTTGGCATAGCTCCCAGGGCCGTGGGAACACACAAGAGCTGCCACCATGACTGGAGACTAATTTAGAGTAACAAATAGATTCAAGGGAGACCAAAGCAGCTCACAAACAAGTGGCAGACAGAGGCAGAGCTAAATTTACCAAGCAACACATTCTGTCCACTCCTTTCTCATTCATCTCTAATGACTCTGTTTATGAGCATAATTATATTTTTCTGCAGGGTTGTTTGAGAGTACATTTTTATGACTGTATCATGGAGCAACTTGCTAACTCCCCCCAAATAAAGCTTTTGCTTGTTTTTTTGTTTGAATGATTAAATTCCAGCTGAAAGATCTTACTTCGCCAAAGAGGGCACAGAAGATCCTTTCTAATATTCATGAAAAAGTGTTATAAACTGGATTTTTTTGAGTCACAACATGCATAAAATAATTCTTAATATAGTTAGCTATTTTATTTTTAGATAATGAAATGAACTTTAAGGCAAATGTGAAATATCTACGAAGGATAACTTCCTGTAGCAGAAAATAAGCAGGACACTTGACTCTTTGAAAAGCAGAACATACTCATTTATCATTTTTATTTATGTCCTCTAA
The DNA here is from genome assembly GCF_009819795.1 of Aythya fuligula. NCBI lineage: Eukaryota > Metazoa > Chordata > Aves > Anseriformes > Anatidae > Aythya > Aythya fuligula. The sequence continues at coordinate 96,454,872 of NC_045560.1, read as the reverse complement.
ATTACTCTTAAGCCAGCCATTATTCTAAAATCAAGACTAATACTTTACTAGATGTGCTGCAAATCATTTTTAAAAGTATGGTCCAAATAGTTTGTAATACTAGAATTGAAACAAACAAACAAACAAAAAAAAAAAAAAAAAAAAAAAAAAAAAAAAAAAAACAAAGAGAAAGATTGGATACACTGAATAAAAGCTGAACTTTTAAGTGGCCAGTGAAGAGTTCTAAGGAGCAAATGAGTGATGCCCCACTTACTATATTCTGTTAGTAGAAAAACTACTGTACCTTCTACAGTCACATCATTTCCACAAAAAAAAATAGAATCATATATTTGTCATGAATAACAGATAAATATTTTTAGGCAGTTCTATGGTTATAAAATTAGAATTTGATGCATAATTAAAGCTTCTCACACATTGTTCCAGACTATAGTAAAAAAATTCTGTGGCCCTATAGATACTGGGGGAGCTATTATTATTCACTGCCTCTGCATATTATGTCCCCCTATTATGGCAATATAATCATTTTATACATGTGAATTAACTCTAGAAGGTTTATTAGAAAATCTACTTTTTTATTTAATTAACAGTACGCACAGCCAACTAACAACTTTTACTCCACACTTAAAGGATTAGATTCTCTTAAAATACTGGCAAGTTTAGTCATGCAAGGCAATATATACCAAGCTCTTTCTGAAAACTGATGTCTCTTTTGAAAACTATGGCTTTTGTGAATCTCTTTTAGGCTTTGACTGATCTCATCCTAGAATATATGGAAGAATGTTTTCCCTTGCAGGCCTCAGCTGCCCTTGGATGGCTTTGCAGCTCACCATCAACAAAACTATCTGCTCATGGGCTTAGATAAATGGGAATTTACTGAAAGCCAGCCAAACTCTAAAAACTCACTCTTAGTTCACAACAATCAGGGTTTGGAGAACATGCAGTACAGTGAAATGTATACATTTAGAGCCTGTTTCTTAATCATTGCTATTTGAACCCTAAGAAAACACACATATCAAATGTTAATCTTTTGTCTTGAAGGTATACTCATGCTGATGAGAGAGGACCATTACCCTCAAGGCATTGTCCACACCATCCTCAAAGTAAATGGCAACAGTCCAGTGGTCATAAATGGGGCCAAGATGTGTCAAGAGTATTTTCCAACTACATGGTGAACTTCATGTTTTTGCCTGTGTACTTCATATTACAATGCAATTAACAGAGAAAAGAAAGGGGACAGCAAAAAGTGGTAGGAAAAGATCTTAAGAATTATCCTGCAATTAAATATGTGACAAGAAACTATCAATTCACCAAGAAAAAAACTGCCAGAATTAAATAGCAAAGTAACAATACTGTTAAAACAGCTACTGTAGCAGAAAGTAGAACACTGGAGTAAAGCAGGGCTTTTAAGCTGAGGAAAAAATGTGAAAATGTGGAACATAAAAAGCCAGGAAAATTATACGCTGACAAGTCTCTTCTCAAAAACAAAAGGAGTAGTAGAAAATTATTCCTTGGAAATGTAAAGCACTTTAGCTGAGAAAACACATGTAGAGCTAAGCCACACTAATGTGCTATGGGGCTTTCACGAAGCAAAATTATACCTTCACCTTCTTAGATTTTGTTGAAATCAGCTCCTTTTCTCACACACAAAAAAGGACAGGGCAGGGCAGGAAGTCATAAAACTCAATAAACATGGTAATAAATGCTGTCCCTTCTAAATACTGTCCTTTAAAACACAACCCTCAGAAAGTATTAAAAATGGAAACACACTTCATAAACACATTTGGATGCAGCTGCCAAACTGTGTCTGCAATAATACAGTAATGTGCCAAAATTATGCTACTAGCTGATCAGCCTCCACTACAATTTGAAGTCAGATATTTTGCATGTTATTGCAGATTCTGAGTTTATGGTTGCTTGTATGTCCACTCACTTGCATGTTGTTCAGGCCTGCAGACACTGACAATAATCAATATCAAACTCAAGAAAAAAATCCTCAAAGGCCAGGACAAGGGTACTAGGTAAGACATATGAATGGAAAATCTAAACTGGCCTCAAGAAAGGCGTTTAAGTGCTAAAATTTAGATCCTCCACAACACGTTCTTTCTATATCATGAACTTTTTTTTTCATGTAGAACATTTTAACACAAGTCATCTAGAAATCTGAATAAGCAAGAACAAGCAGAACTCAGTGATAGAGAATACACCAAGTAAAAATCACTTTCTCCAAAACACCTCCAGAAAGTCAGGAAGAGACTAAGTTCTGTGCATAACAAAAGACAGTGAGCAGTGAAAACCAGCATGAGAAGAAGCAAAAGGAAAAATGTATATAGCACTTTTGAAGACATTGAAGACATTGAAGTGGTTACTGGTAGAGAAATAGCAAACCTTTATCAGTTTAGTAAGATCTCAGCAGGAAAGTTTAGGGCTAGCTTAGGGTAAGCAAGGAAAGATTCTTCAAACGAAAAGAAATAATAAAATAAAAATAAAGGAAGCAACAGGTGAACACTTTCAAGACCTGCTAAGCAAATCCACATCTAAAAATAAATAAATAAATTATTTTCTCAGGAAGAGGCATGTAACACATCACATCTCAGCATACGTAAGAGTCAGTAAAAAAGGTTGCAGGTAAATACCTTACAGCTGAAGGAAGATCTAACAGGATGAAGGCTCTGGTGGTATGTCAGAAGATGCAGTGCTACAACATTGGAAAAAGTATAGAAATCCACCACATGTATATAGTCCTTGAAAGAAAATGCCTTAGACTAATGATGATACTGAATGGTCTGTATTTCTATACAGTTTTAAGATTTGCCAGAGTTTAGCTATTTGTTGCCTTTAACGTTATCCATAAAAAAATACTCTGGTAGAGTTTTGTACAAAATCCTGAAAGGGGAGCCAGTTGATGGAACATAAAAACAGATCTAAGCTAAAGCATATCTCCATAAAACAACACTGAAAGAGAAGATATTATGGTCTTTACAGCTTGGGTCACACCATAAGTAATACAGGACGCAAGTGTAAGAGAGCTAGCTATCTTTGTGCCCCAGCAGCATAATGGCAGCATGGAAAATTTCAAGTCCATTTTCTTTATGCTAGGACTTTCACCAAGTGTGCAAATGAAACCTGTATGTTTTTGTTTGTTTGTTTTGTTTTTGTTTTGTTTGTTTTGTTTTTTGGTCACAATAGCATGTCTCAACTTCTGCATCTGCTTTGCGGTGTATAAGATAATCGTACAAAAAAACACATTGCTGGAAAAACTACTGTATTGGATTTGAAGTGTGGTGTATTCCTGCAGGCTGAAATCAAACTCTTGAGAATGGATGGGAGTGGAATCAATGTTGTTCTTAAAAAGCAGATTCAGCTTTAGCTCAATATATCACTTCTTTTCAGAGGCAAAGGTCCAACACTAAGTCTCCCTGAGGGATGGGATTTATCACAAATAGAATATTCATTTGGTTTTCTTCCAACATTCTGTATTTTACTTTCAGAGGTGGCAATTTTTCTTCTTCTTATCAGAATGTACAACATGCAGTAGCTGTTTCAATTTATATTTAACTGAAATTTTGTATATTAATGAAGTACGGTGTGCATGTGTTAGCTAAGTGGGCCAAAGCACAGTGTTTAGGCACATACTTGATTTTCCATCAATGAGTGACCACATTAAAGTCAACTGGTTTCCTTGCTTAGTAAAAGTTACTGTGTCCTGAGCACTCTGCTGAACGGGAGTCATAAAGAGAGCTGTACCTGAAGAACAAAGGTGGTATAAGAGATATTTAGAATCTCAGTTCTCTTTGGAGGATATGATACTGCATGTCAGGTGAGCAGAAGAAAGGTGAAAGCAAAACATATTTTTTTCATGAAATCATTTCAGTTCTCTTTTCTATTTCCTCACTTTAACACATTAGATCTTTGAATTGTAAATTGTTTTACATTCTTTCTTAAAAGAAATTTTCTTACAAACCTCTATCCATGCTAAAATTTATGGAAATGATATTTTGCATGCATATTGGCGAAACCTAATGCCAATGTTACTGTATGTACGTCTTGAAGACATTGATGGTGATACACGAGTGCATTTTCCTAGGAGTGAAATGGTCACACAGCATTTCAAGATGGGACCAAGAGAAAATGGCAGCTTTAGTTGTCATTGTCAGCAAGTACATTCAAGGCTAAAAAAAAAAAAAAAAAAAAGAGCCAGTTACTACATATAATACAGTACAAATTCCTGCACATAAAGCTTTATGAAAATGTCTGTGTTGTGCTATAAAACACCAAAAATCTGCATTAAGATAGTAATAAATTTGTAAATTAAATTTTTTAAGAGTTAAGAAATGTCAGAATTATAGTTCTCCGTGTAACACTAAGCAAGTTCCATTGTACTTTTATATAACACTGAGCACATAAATTAACTAATTTTCTATTATTTTTTTTACAGGATTTCTACCTCCATTTGGAGCTCAACTAGCAGGCATTGAATTGGTCAGTTAGTGAGAAACTCTTTGATGTCTTGAAATAAATTTCTCATTCCTGACCTAAGGGAAGGTATCCCTGATTATGGAAGGGTGTTGGAACAGATGATCTTTAAGGTCCCTTCCAACCCAAACAATTCTATGATTCTATAAGCTCTCTAATGGTACTCATCACTATAGCTTCTGAGTAAAAGAATATTTGAAAATGTCAACTAATTGATCTTTGTAACACTGTTGTGAAGAGACAGGGTTGACTATCCCTAATTTACAGTGGGATAGCAGAAACAAAGGGCAATTAAAGACAAAGATATTCATTAAATTTGAATAGTTGGATTTTAGGAGCTCTTGGTGATGTATACAACACTATGTATCCAGCACTAGAGTCCTGTTGATTCCATCCCAAACAAGAGAGGAAAGTGGTAGCAGAAAATTAAGAACACCTTTTAAGTGGTCATTTATAAAGCACTAAGTTTAGGGAATTCTGCCATGTCTCCAACAAATAGAATCTGATTATATGAATAACATCCAAATCTCTTAGAAGAACTTTTGTTTTTCACCCTCCCACAGTCTTCTGGCTCGTTTCGAGCAGATCTTCCAATTTCTGCAATGAATAAAGGAAGCCTACAGAGAGCAGTCTCCTTGGCTGTGCAAGCCTTCTACACCATGAGAGCACAGTCCATCATGTGTAAAAAGCAGGGGAACACCAAAGAATGGGAACACGATATAGCTGAAGACAGTTTCATAATTCACGAGGAAGGAAGGAAGTACTTTTTTTTTCTTTCTTTTTAATAGAGTGTTAATAGGGCTTAGAATTCTCCTGTTGTGGAACTTTGAGAAATAGAACAATACAGTACGTTTACCTACCTTTGTAGGACAAGATTATGTTGTTAAATTAGATTTTATTGATAGTAATATCCACAAATGTTGTATTAAAACCATTTCAGAAATGTGTCAACAGATGTAAAATGTTCTTGTCATAACCTGTTAAATAGATGATGCGGAGCATCTTTGATATTATACAAATGTATAAGGACAAGCTTACTTACTTCTACTTACTCCTAAATTCCTAAATTGAAAATTTGGGTTCTTGTATCTCTTTCAATAATGACCCAGGGAATTTCTGCCTTCTGGAATAAAGGAGACTGCTAGAATAAATCCTATCAGAAACGCTCCTCTTTGAGGAGCAATATAGTCTAACCATATTTTAAAATATTTAAGAGTTGCTCTTGGATTTTACAAAATTCATACAATTTTATATATCAAAAATGCAATCTGGAATGTTAAGCAAAGATTTCACAAACATCTATTTTTTTAAATTATTTTATTATTTTTTAAATATGTGTCTTGTACCTATTTTGACTGATGGAAGCAAAAACTGAACATACATACCAGGGGCCAAGAAGTACACAAAGTACAAATAATCTTTTGAATTCAGATTAGCTGACTATTCTTCAGAGGATTATAAATACAGGGTATGTGTTCATAACATTATGCACCCACAGTAGCTGTGGGACAGGGCTCTGGGGACACATGTTTCCTGAAGCCATTCTCAGTGACTGTAACATTAATTCCAACAGAAAACACTGCTGGAATTACTCCATGGGAACAGAACTACAAAAAACACTCTTTAAGAGATTAAGAAGTCTGATATAGGTACACTATTGAGGCTGAGTGTATCATCCAATTAGAGAGGAAAACTATTTACTTGGACACTAAAGCTACTTCCAGTCCAAGTTTGAGGACAGATTCTAGTACTTTTATACTTGTTAATTTTCCATAGAGTAGCAGCAGCTGCAATGCTTACTAGAGTGATCTGTATTTCTAGAAAATGCCCTTGTTCCACCCTAAAATAGGAGTACTCTGGTTTAGGAGTTACTTTCATTATCCCTTCAAATTTGCTCTATTTTAGCAGACAACTTTGTTGTGAGTTTCTCTGTGCTGAATCTCTTCTTGTTATTTCAAACTTGTATTTTTCAGCCTTCTACCTATCTTTATCAGACAGAGGGTCCAACCTGCTGATTACAGTAATGAGCAGAGTGCACATTACAACTCAGGAGTAAGCATATTTTAGTTCATTTCACTCATCATATGTCAACATTGAGGTTTCTTTGTGGCCCACCCCTGAGCACCTCCTGAGCAACTTCTACTTAAGATCTACTTCGGGTCTGTAATTTAGAATTAAGATTTTTTTATTATCCACCTTCTCCCTTCCTCAAACTGTATAAGTGCTCTACACAAATCCATTTTTCTTGATGGCTTTTCACACTTTCTGTTAGGTTCAGACTGAGTTCTAGAAGAAAAGGACAAGAAATCAGCCTCCCTCTTCTGCAGAGGACAGGTGCTCACAGGGACAATGGAGACAGCTGGCAAGGGGGCTCCTTCAGCCAGGTCCCCTCCATGCTTCTCATTGATCAGAGTTGCTAAGGGTACAGAAAAAATTAGCCCCAGAGTGAGAACTTGTTTCTTCTTCTCCATCTGCCTCACCAACAGCTATGTTTTCTGCTTTCTAGTCCCATAGAATTGTCTACAGTTCAGGCTGGAAAGGTATCAGGGGAAGAGAAGTATCATGGAGATGCGTGATAGCAGAAAACTCACATTACCTTGAGGAAATGAGGTTATGTTTGTGAGCTAATGCTAAAGAAACATCTTTTAATTAGTGAGCAGAAGTCTGATAGAATGATCCGTGAGAATCAACAAGCTTGGAGGTCCTAGATGTCATTCTCACATGTTCACTTTAAACAGTAGAACTGCACTTAAATGAACCAAGTTTGAGTGTTTGTTACCCAGCAGATGTCTGCATAGTTAGGATTTCCTCATGGGTAAAGAACTATGTGGTTTTGAGTACTAGATGAGTTGATCCAGGATATTTTATTATTCTGATCTAGCCTGGTGGTCTCTAGAAGAAGACAATTCTATTTGCAACTCATTTTCTTCTTTCTTAATCTTCCCACAAGCACGTAAATAAAAATTGCCATCAAATTATATCTCACTGGTACACTTTGGTGGTCTTTGATGTCCTTCTTTTATCTGTCCCATTGTATCCAGATATTTCTTTCATGTTCTGGTTCTGCACTTTTACATGTTCCCACATGAGCATGATTATTTTACAGCTTCAAGGTGGATCGTATTGTTTTCTGCCATTGACAGAAAGACAGAAAGATTTCATTATTTGCCAAATTACTGACATGAGTTGAGATCCAACATACAGGTTAAAGTATTAAATGAAGCAACAAACTCTCTATTACCTGACTATCAGAAATAAAATACACTTGTTGTTTGGGGGCTACATATGCCACTGAAGTCCTGACAGAAGTTACACTGTGGGATTTAATTAAAGTCAGTTTTTTAGTGATGTAGTTCTTAAAGTCCAACCAGGAAGAGAATCCAGGAGAATCTATAGGCGGGGTCATGAAAGCCTACAGATCCAGCATATTCTTTATCTGGAAACCAGCAGGCTGTTTGAGGCAGTTTATTTTAATAGCTCACATATCCAAACTCTCTCACAGCTGATTCCCTTATCAGTCTGTTTCTAAAATGTTCCATCTCCTGGCAGGTCCAGCCAGAGACATAGTCATGATCAGAAGTGGCAAGAAAGTGCTTCCAGAATTGTAATTTACCTCTGCCACCAAAACAGGGGTAACTCTCACTGTTTTTTGAAGATGAACAAAAGAAGCCCTACATCTCTCTCTCTTACTCTTGTCTGTTATAGAAGTGAAATAAGCTCTAGAAGTACCTCAGAAAGAGGAGCAGGGTAAAGAAAAAGATCAAGTATCATTTCAAGAAGTGCATTAAGGAAGATCTGACTGACAGGCCAGTCAGCTTCACATCAGTCCCTGCAAAAGTGCTGGAGCAACTAATCCTGGAGACCATTTCCAAACACATGGAGGACAAGAAGGTGATCAGAAGTAGCCTGAGTGGTTTTACCTAGTGGAATCCATGCTTAACCAACCAGATAGCATCCTATAATGAGGTGACTACCTTATCAGATAATGGGAAGAGTGATGGATGTTACCTCAACTTCATTAAGGCCTTTGAGGCAGTCTCATTAACAAACTCATATAGAAGCTGATACAGTATGGGTTAAATAAGTGGACAGTGAGGTGGATTGAAACAGGCTGAACAACCAAGCTCAGAGTGTTGTGATCAATGGCACGAAGACCGGATGGAGACAAGTCACTAGTGCTGTGCCCTGGAGGTCAATACTAGGGCAATATTTTGTAACCTTTTCATTAAGGACCTAGAAGATAGTAGAGTGAGCCCTCAGCAAGTTCAAAGGTCATACAAAATTAGGAAGAGTGAACTTCAACAAGGTGAATAACTGTTTGAATAGGAATCTCATGAAGTTCAACAAAGGGAAGTGCAAAGTTCTGCCCATGGGGAGGAATAACTCCATGTACCAGTACACAAAGAGGGCTGACCATCTGGAAAGCAGCTCTTTAGAGAAAGACCTTAGGGTCATGGTGAACAAGTGCAACACGAGCCAGCTGGTGGACTTAAATATAATCTCATAACTTCCAAGTAAGGACAGAAAGTCGTTATGGACATACTAAATTGAGTCTGCTAACTTGCTGTCAATCACAGAATGAGACAAATGATAGCTTTGTTGAATGATCATAACCTAACTGTTTAGACACCAGGCAAGATGGTATGTGTTGTAGCAAAAGAACTTTGCTGCAAGCACAGCTTCAAGGGAAAATACAACAATCAAGCCTACGGGTCCAGCTTGTAACTCAAAGGCACGTGCTAATATCACTGAAGAAATGAAGGATTAACAATATCTAAACAGGCACAATATCTAAAAGTTGTGCTTCTGCCAAGAACATGTTAAAACTACACTTGATCTGTGTCTGACAAGTGGAGGGGACACAGAGAGCAAAAACTGTACAGATTTCAGCAGTCATTGATGACTCTAGGACAGATGATGGAACACATTACTAAGTTATAAAATGGCCTATGTGGAAATGAACATCTGCTCCAAGCTTTTCCTTTCCTTCCTATATGTTCCACATACACATTTGTATGTAGAGGAAGTTGGAATAACCCTAAAGTAAAGGTGTGTATCACTGGATCACAGGATCATAAAATAGGCAGGAGGGAACTCCAGGAGGCCATCTAGTCCAAAATACTTCTTAAAACAGAATCATTTATGAGGTCAGATGAAATTACTTAGGGCTTTATCAAGCCAGGCCTCAAAAACCTCCAAGGTAAGTGCTTCAGCTCTTTGACCACTTTGGTGGCCTTCCATTAAACTCACTCCAATTTATCAATGCATTTTGCACATGAGGAAGCCCAAAATTGACCATCTTTATGGCTCTCTGCTAAACTGCTACTGAATATGCTCTAATTTATGGTTTTCATTTATGATACTTTTCATTTATCAGGAGGACGAAACCTGAACACAGTATCCAAATGTGGTCTTCTAACAAGGGCTGATTAGAGGGGAGTATTCACTGCCTGACAGTAGTTCTGTTACCACAACTCGGGATGCTGCTGGCCTTCTTTGCTGACAGGACAAATTGATGCCTAATGTCCAGCCTGCTGCCCACTAGCCTCCCCAGGGCCTTTCCAAAGAGGTTCACCCCTCCAGCTCTTTCTCTAGCTTTGTACTCTTGCACAGGGTCGTTCTTTTGCAGGTGCAGGACTTGATATTTACCCTTATGAATTTCACTGAGTTTCTATCAGCCCATTCATCCAGCTTTATTGTTTTTTCTATTTCTTTCTCAACCAGTTTAACTTATCACTTTATTGCCAACATCTTCCTCTGCTTTTTCCCTTGTCCATTTCCAGTGCCAAAAAGGAAAATCAAAACAAAGCAAAATAAAAAAAAAAGGAAATAAAAGATGGAGGAAGAGAGAGAAGGCAGCAAAAACATAAGATGTGCACAAAGGAGGATGCAAAGAAGATGGAGGCAGGTTCTTTTTAGTGCCAGGAGCAGAAGCAGTGGGCACAAACTGGAGCACAAGAGGCTCCATCTGAACACCAGAGAGCACTTATGTACTGAGCTGGTGACAGAGCGCTGGTACAGGCTGCCCCAAGAGGCTGTGGGGATCTCCTCGGAGATCTCCAAAAACCGCCTGGATGTGGCCCTGGGTGGCCTGCTCTGGGTGTCCCTCCTGGAGCAGGGGTGGGACCAGGTGGCCTCCAGAGGGCCCTGCCAGCCTCTGCCGTACTGTCATTCTGTGATAAAAGCTAAAACAGCAGCTTTGAAATAAAAATATTGTTTGGAACATTTGGAAAACATTATTCAGTATCTTAATAAATAAAAGAATATTTTTTGAATCTTTCAAAATGGAGATGGGTGAAAAATAGGATTTTTTTTAGCAATTTTCATTAGTTTAAGTACATGATTAAGTAGTTTTTGAAAACTTCAAAACTGTCATTTCAAAATGAACATTGGTGGAGTCAGATATTTCTCAGAAAGTTGAATTTTTGTTTTCTTCTAAATTCTGATGTTTTAATATTTCTCCCCTTCTAAAATGAGGCAAAGTGTTTCCCCTAGGACATTTTTTAATCCACTTTAGGTCAAGTTGGATGAAAAGTTTTAAGTCTGGCATTTTTTGGCCTAACTTACAATATCAGACACAGTCCTAAATGAAATGTTTTTCCAAACTGAAATATTCAAATATTCTGTCATGACAAGATTATTAAAAAGTTATTATCAAAAGGCTTTGTTTTGATTGAAAGCAAAACAAACAAACAAAGTATAGTCAATACTGACACTTTCCCACAGAACATTTACAACTGAATTAATTGACATTTTCTCACTAAGAAACATTCTGCTCAGAATTTCTGAACCCCTTCCACTGACAAGTGCATGGAACCGTTGCTCTGCCCCAGGCAACCCACCATACATGCAAGCATCCTTTTGAGCTGAAAAAATATGTATTGAGAATATTGACCATTTTAAGGTGGAATCGTATCTTATCACAAATGTAGAACAAGGAGGAATAGAGAAACTTTCCACAGAAGGACAGTTTCTCCATGTGCTTCTTCTGAGACAACACCTCTGTCCATTGCTTATGGCTCCAGACCATACCTAGAAGTAGCATCTAGTTCTTTAATCGGTTGTTTAATATGATTAGATGGAAGAATTTTGATTTTCATACCAATTATATTTAACCTGTATTAAAAAAAAAAAAAAAGTTAATGAGGTGATTTTAAACTAGCATTTTAAAAAATGTTCAAAAACATTTTCAAAGAAAGTGTGCTACCAGTGATATCTATTAGCTCTAAAGGCTTGCTGATGCACACAGGCTTCCATTAATTACAAGGGCATGTTAAAGCATCACATGTGTTTTATCATGATCTACACAATTTGCTGCTATTAATTTTATGTTTACATTAGCATTTGAAAGGTGATCTACTTTTGCATATTAATGCATTGGTTTTAGATTTATTAAGTTTACAAAATAAACCAAAAATTTTATTATTACTATTTATCCAACTCAACCGAGAATTTATTAGGCCAGAATATTTCTGTTATTCTCCCAATCTCCTTTTTTAGGATGACTTGCTGTAAAGATTTCTGCCCTAACCCCTAAATATAAAGGTTTCCGCAACATATTAATGAAAACTGAATGGTAAATGTTCATGGGGAATCTCTGAGTCAATAGACTCATTTCACACTTGTGTGAGGTCTTAAATGTTTCCTGCATAGTGAAGTTCATACTGTTCTAAGGCCATATCAGAAAGTTCCACAGATACAGTAAGGCTGAAGGTACATATACACAGTGTATACCATTTACACATACTGAACTGTAACTGGCACAAGCAGAAAACTTTAGTCACAACTGAACCCAAACAGGAAATTAAAGAAAAACATGTGTTGTTTGTGCTCAGTTATGTACAATTTTGCATGAGGTACACCAGTTTATTCAAGCAGAAGAGCCTCTACAGATCTCAACAGATATGACAGGAAGAACTGAGTATACAGTGGTGACCCTTACACGTAAATATGCTGAATACAGCAAACACGTGGTTATATCCAAGATATAGATTTCATAGGTAATAGGCATACTGTCTTATCTCCCATTAGGTGGAAGCTTCTGACTTAATATTGACTATATAAAGGCAAGAAGTAAGACAGAAAACAAGAGTGTTGAAAAAACAGCTTTTATTTCCCCCTAATGTCATCTGGTCATGTCACTCATCACAGTTAAATCCAATCTCTAATTGCAACAAGCTATTATGAACAGCATTCATGAATTTATTACATGGTGCTATGCCAAGCCTGCATTTGAGCACATACTCTAGTCATTTCTAATTCTACTTCTACAATTATCTGCATCTAAACTCCTCTTCACCCCAACATGACTGGGCTTGTTAACAAAAAGTGCGTGTGTGTACATACTGGGTAATACCATGTAAGACACAAGCACACACTTTTTATATACATGTGTACCCTTGCCTTCGTCACAGCTTCCTACTTCTTTTATGGTCCTATTATATTTTACAGTTTCATCCTGAATTAATTGGATTGAAAACTCAAGAATCTTGCACCCTGTTGCTCCATTTACATATGCAGAAGATGACTGCAAAATGCATGCAGAACATAATATTGTCAGTATGAAAATGTTTCACAGCCACATTGCATGAGGAGAGACAAGCATAGGAAATGACAGTCAATGAACCACACTTTGCTGTTTTTCATCATTCATATGTTGGGCACTGTAAATCATTATGAATGTGACAAGATTGCCATGTCTATGACAGTCCCTGCCAAATCTGCAGCCATTTTTGAGACGCTTTTACGCAACCAAAGGAACAAAAATATAAAGGAAATTCAGTCCATAATATTTCAGGGATAAATAATAAGATTGGGTGCAATACTGTATATCCAATATCAGTAAAGACACAAAATGTCTAGCAGTTACACAAGATGCAATTTTATTATGATTGTATGTCAGAAATATATTCTGAAACATTAAAACACAGGCTACCAGATGTTGAAGTGCATGACTTTTTAATGTGTTTCTTTAGAGCTAGAAAACCAAAAAACTGATGAAATGAATGTTTATATTTAGCAATGGTTGGTTATAGCAAGATCAGTGTATTTTAGTTGAGTTTAGAAAAATAAAAAATTCTGTCTTTTTCCTTCATTTGCTCACATTTTTCTACATAGACTGTAGTAAAGTCACCAATTAAAATTAATTTTATTAATCTTCACTTCTGGAGGTAGAAGATGAAAATTTAAATCACAAAGCCCATAAACATTGTCTGCACTCACAAAATTAAGAATTAATTGATTCTAGACACCACAATGATCTCTGATTTCCAATTTTTCTAATGCAGTTTTTGGGTGAATCATACAAAACACTTAAGGACTACAACATACAGCAAAACAATCTATTACAACTAAAAAGTAGAATCTCGAGATGTTTTTTAGCTGGTGGAGGCTCAACAGAATCCTTTGCAATAGCAGTGCAGGGAATGTGTGCACAAATGAGGTTTAGCAGAGCAATGTCACATAAGACATGAATGGCACAGGTTTTAAAGTATCCAGATAATACTAACAAGATACAGGTAAATACATAAGAACTCTAAAATATTTAAATAAAAGCTTGACTTAAATATGTTAGAAAAACAAGTATTTAAAGAAAGTCTTTTTCAACATGTAATATGTTACAACTCCTAATGACTGCTACAGTCCTTCGGTGGGAATTTTGCAGCCTCTCCTCAGGCTCACAGGGTCAGACACGTGGCAACACCACTGAAAGCAAAAATGCATACATCTGGAAAATCATTTGCATATGTATATATATGAAAAGCGACAAAGTCCTTCAAAAGAGGAAGACTGGTTTTTTTCTGCTTTCCAAAACATGTATGACAGAAATATAGTCTTAATGAATTTGTGTTCTATTTAGAAAGAATAACCTATAGTGTTCTTGTTTAGTCCAACGTTGCCTCTTAAACTTCCTTTTTTCCATGACACTGATAGACATTGTCACAAGGATGGAAAAATGAAGAAAAATTACATTTAATAGCTTCCAGTGAGAAGGAAAAATATGAGGGATCCCTAACCCCAGACAAAAGGAATGAAATTGAAAGCATGATGTCTTCTACAAGTCTTCTACAGATCTTGGTAGCATTTTCCTTCTCAGAAAAATATATTTTCCAACCATCATACACAATAAATATGTGCAGTCTGCATATATTTAGCTCCTGTTACAGACAGGGACTGCAGATGCTTTTCTTTAAGTCAGTATTTCTGATTTTAATTTTCTTTGCTCAGTCAATACTTCCAGTATAGTAAGAACTGAGAGGAACATTTCACTAGGGTTTCATTATTTGACCAACTAATAATAAAATAAGTAACTGCTGACAGATTTAGGTGGGTACATTTTCAGATATCTTCTTTATCCTTTCTACTAAATATCTTTTTAATTCTCCCCTAAACTTGTGAAAGAAGAATATAGCAACCAATGCTCTCAGGAATATTTTTCAGCACTCTGTTGCTCTCATTAAACTCTATCTTGGCACCAGTTTTAAGGGGTTCCTTATGTTTTAAAATCCCACCCCTCCCATTCAGCCTAAAAGGGATGCCTACATTGCCAAAAGTTAATATTTTCATACATTTTACTCATTAACATTCACTTCCTTGCTTTCAGCTCAGTATTCATGGACTCTTTTGAAATTGTTTCTCTTCCTTGTGTGTGCTGTGATCTGTTAATGGACTAAATGTGGGCAGAAAGACAGATCATCTTTGTAGGTACAGGGTGATTTCTCAACTGTCTTTGCTGGCATATTTCCATTCAACATCTCCATTCACACACGTATTATTAATCTGCCTCTTTACACTATAGCTTGGCCTGCAGCTTAAGTGCCCTTTCTCTCAAACTTCATACATCCATTTTACTTTCTTTGTGTTTTCTGTGTGTTATTTACTAACACTTTAGAAAATAGGCTTTAACTGAATGAAGGAATGATGATTTCAAGCATGCATCCCAATCAAGTGTATGAGTGAGTGTATTCACATGAACGCTTCCACAAAAATCACAGGACTTCTGCACATTTGCACTCAAGGCTGTTCTACAGGCTGTTCAGCTGCTGAAATATCTTAGACAGACAAAACTGAATGAACTAAAAAGGTTTCAGACCTCCCCTTCAACTCTCAGTTCCATGCTGCTGTCTCGATAGACAGCCTTGCCCTTGTTCCACAGTTGTTAAATCTCTTGGGTTTTTAAACCTACAAACAAGTGACTTCCCTGCCTTTCCACTTGAGTCTTGATATTAACATTTCACTTCCAACTAGAGAAACACTACCTCGTTTCTTTAACTGTATTTAATACTAATCAGTTCCCTTAGGCCTGTGTCTTGCCACTGCAGGTGTCCCCCTGAGCCTTTCCTACGGCAGTGCTTTAGGTTTTTCAGAGAGGTACCCATGACAAAGCAGGCAGAAATTCCTTGACACAATTTCTCTGTTCTTTCAAAAGTCTTCTGTTTTCCTTGTCAACATCTCCTATGCTTCAGATACCTCAGCCCTCCTCTTGTTCATGTTGTAGGTTGCAGTGTTTGTTCCATGACCTCTTTTCCTTGTTACCCTAGGGATGGTTGCCCAGGTTTTTCCAAGCAGGAATATAATCATGTTCCACTAGTGTTTGTTTTGCTTTGTTTAAGACATCTCCTACCCTAGTTAAAAAGTATCCATGAACAGTAAAGCAGCTTGGCCTGACCTAGGCAGCCAACACCGACAGAATACATAGTCTTTAAGATGGCAAAAAGATGGCCCATTACTTCCCTCCAACCCAGGTATACTGCATTTCCCTTTGGAAAAGAGCTGCTACACAGTGCCTGATTGCATAGTAATGGTGTGCAGTAGTCTGGGACATTCTGGCTTTTCTTCATTTTGCTGCATTTCTCTTCCTACTTTCAAATCTATAGGCATTTCCTTTGCATGCCCTGCAGGCCAGGCAAATATTCATGTGCCGTGTTTTGCACAGGAATACAATCTGATTGTCAGTGATTTCTTATGCAAAGATAACATACAAAACATATTGGCTCTTACACTGGGATGCTGCAGTGCTTGTAGCAGTTTCTTCACAACCTGATACGCCTGGGAAAAAAACTGCAGCCACACAGTCTCAAAACACAAGTCACAAAACTGACTGGATTTCTCATCTCCAAAAAGCTTCAGTGGTGGTTTTTGCAAAATGAAGCCAGTAATGACTTTTCAATGGAGGAGAGCCAGGTGAATAGGGGCATTTTTACATACTGAGTGCACTCTTACAAAAAGCCTACAGGAAGACCCATTTGTACAAGGTCTTTTAGAGGCTGTAAAATAATAGTGAGTTAAAGAATGTTATTAATGCTATCTGGGCCACATCATCCTCTTTGTTCTCTTGGTCAAAGAACAAAATGCCTGAAATTAAAGCTGTATTGTTCCATTTGGTGGACACCTTACTAGTTGAACCATACAATGAGTTAGTCATGGCTATATTTTTAGACCTCCATTTCAGGTAGTCAGTCCTGCAGCTATCTGCTCTGTCAAGACAATGCATGGCTAGGGAAGTCAGACTTCCAAAAATAGTAAGCATTCTGCGTTTTAGTGGGAGAGCACATTGGAGAGCTCTCATATGCTCATACCCTACATAATATTCTCTTGCTGCTCCAGCTACCATCTTTATGAGTTTTGTCAGCTCCTCAAATTGAACCAAAAATATGGGAGCAACTTCTGTGTAAGAGCAACTCCTAACTGGCAGTAGGCCAGTTAATGCAGCCTTTAAATTAATAATGCACAGAAGAATCCCTTATTAACAGAAGAATCCCTTATTAACAGAAGAATCTCCTATTAACCTCTCTTTTTTTCTCTCTTACCCATTCTCTGTAAATAGAACTCCATCAGACAGATCGCGTCTGGATGACTGCTGTCCTCAGATCTTCACTTCCTGCTTTTGGGTAACTAGAGGGATCATCTTTGGACTACGGAATGCAAAAATGTCCTCAATAGTAGCACCTCCATTATTTGTGAAATCAATGACATTTCTGGCTTCATTCAAATATTTTCCAGGAAAAACATAATGCCTTTTTTACCAGCTCTAGAAAGGAATAATGTATGATGTATGTCTTGTCTGGGTGATATTACCACAATATACAGCAATTTTCATGTCTGCAGGTCCATTTTAAAACAAAAATATTTTCAGGTAATTCCATTATTTTTTTTTCTCTAGTCAGAATTTAATTCTTTGGCTGGTAAGACAAGGAAGCACGTGCCTAACCAAAACACCTAAGTAGTTCCACTGCTTTTCATAGGCATCTTTATATGTGTAAAAGCTGGTATCTTGGTAACCGGAACTCGAGGGCCAAATTCTTTGCTAGTGTCCTGCAAGACCATTGCCTCCAATTCAGCTCCACTGATTTATAAGCCCTAACCGTATAATGAAATTTAGCCAAGTGGAAAGTAGAATATAAAAGCATTATGATACTGTCAGCTTTACAGTAGAAAGCCTTGTAGCTGGCATTTGTTTGGAAAAATAACAAGCCTTGAAGATGTTGGCTATGTTTCCTTAACAAGTCATCTTATTAATGTCATTCCTCAGTATGGAGGACACCGTGTTAATCCTGGGAGCCTAAACAGGACCAGAATTGTATTAAAATTTTCATTTGTTGAGTTCTTTTGAATAAAATGAAGTCCACAATGACAAGACCAGCAATAAGGTATGTGGTTCCTTCACAACATACAGTTCTCCTCTGTACTCCTCTGTTCTTGCAAAGCCTCAGGATCAAGGTTGCAAAACTGCAAATCTTGACTAAGTATCCAAGATGCAACTACTACTTCGATCAGGTAATGGTTTTAAGGAACATTAGTTAGAAGTTCAGAACAATTGACTTGAAAGACTTAGCTGAAGTCACTCACTGGCTTGCTCTCTGCTTGTTTCATTCAGCCGGCAGTTTTGTTTGTTTCGTTTGGCTCCATTTCTTGCTTGTTTGTTTCCTGTTGTGTAATTTTATTCCAGCAAAGCTTCAGACTGACTGAAGCTCTGCAATGTCCACAGGAAGGTGAAAGGGCAATGTACTGCAATGTTTGGGCTGCGTCAGAAGTGCGGTATAGAACAATGTTCCTACTTGTGGTCCCCTGTGGATTAGGTACAAACATATATGGGCTGTTTTGTTCGTAAAACCATTCAGCTCTCACACATTTTCCTATACCACAGGTGACTCCAATGTTTAATATAACTCTAACGTAAAGAGTAGCATAGCTAGTTATGCAGAGATGAGTACCACTCCAAAACAAAATCTGTTTATATTTATATTTAACAACAGGAGGTGTATCCTCTAGCAGATATTCCAGTCTGCCTGGAAAGTGTATATGCTCTATTAAGGGAGGCTTACAAAGGCTTTGACAATTCCTATGGTAACCCAGTAGAAAGGCTGTTACCATGGGGACTAGCCAAGCCTATATAAACCTTCTGTCTTCATTAGAGTATCTCTGAGACTGAATGCTTTAACAGTTACTGTTCTGGAATAGTTAACAACAATCCCTGCTTTCAGGAAAGAATTCATTATTTCTTTCTGGTGGAAGTCCAGTTATTTTGTCAGCTTTCAATAATACTCAGCAGCCTGAATACCTGTCATGTACCAATACAGTGAACAGACTACATGACAGCATACAGCTTAAAAAGCACTTTTATATTTCTGCCCCCAGTATTATATGATATGTACATTATGCATTTGAAAATGCAGTTAATTTAAGCATAAGGACAGAATAGATCATACATCTTACCTTAAAATTAAGGAACTTGCATGCACAAAGTATATTCTATCTATGCCTGTGTGGAGTTGGTTATCTGTGAAGTCCTGTTTCCCATTCACATTCCCCTTCTAAGTTACTTGTAACTCTCTAAAATACTCCACTGAGAGAGAAACAATATATATATATATTTTGAATTGAAATGTTTCATGCTTGCTGTTAGTCACATTTGCTTTTCCTCTCCTCTCCTCTCCTCTCCTCTCCTCTCCTCTCCTCTCCTCTCCTCTCCTCTCCTCTCCTCTCCTCTCCTCTCCTCTCCTCTCCTCTCCTCTCCTCTCCTCTCCTCTCCTCTCCTCTCAATTCAACAGTTCTTGAGTTAGACAAGTGGTTATAAAAGATTTGTTTCTTCCATGTGTTCTACACAACGTGTTTATACATTCACAACTCAAAAACGCCTGAAGGTAGAAACTTCAAACTCCATCTCAGCAATTCGAGTCATCATTAATATTCCCACCTCTTTCTTATATATTAATGAGACTAATTTCTCTTGTTTATGCTCTTTTCCTTTGATATATTTGTAAGAGCCTTTGTTAGCACTCTCCCTCCCATATCCTTGGGATATTATTCAGCAAGTAAAGGCATGCTGCCTAAGTTACAATATACAGACCTCAAAGTAAATAAATGGAAGAAACAAACAAATGGAAACTCTGAATAAGCCTTGAAAAGTTTAAAAATGTGTCCCCAATTGCCTTTGTCTGTAGTTGTCTAGCCGCATGTGGTAATGCAGTATGAGTTCTTGACTTGAGTCTTAACATCAACTGGGAGTAGATTAAAATGGTTTCTCTACCTGAAAAAAATAAAATAAAATAAAATAAAATAATAAAAAAAAAAAAGCTGTAGACTGTAGAGGTACCCTTTACAATAATCTTTGAGACTTTTCATAAAAAATTATATAGTATAGCTGTGGTCCCCTTGAGTTTCACCTAGATATATATGCATATATATACATATATATATATATCAATACAAACTTTGTGTATTTAGTAACTGAAAGTTCTATTTAGGACAATAATTCTTTTTTTTTGCTTTGTTGTTGTTGTTGTTGTTGTTTGTTTGTTTTTTTGGGACAAAAAACAACAGCAACAGCAACAACAACAAAAACAGGATGTATTTGATGTGTTTGTGATATAACTTTCTTCCACATTTGCATGTTTAAAAAGCAGGAGCAGTCATTACATCCCTTCATTTTGGCAATAAAGTCAATGACTGATACACCCAGCTGGGACCTTTGCATCTCTGCTCATTTCATGAGCTCTTGCTAAGAAGCAGAAGGATATAGTCTGAGATATTGAGAAACCTCAATGTTTTTATACATTTGTGAGCCCAAATCTTGAACAGCCTTCTACCAGTGGTGCAAGCTTAGGTTCTTCCAATAAGACACTGCTTGGACTACTCTGTCATTTTTGCTGCATCTGTGACAAAGCCAAAAAGTACCATCACACTTCACAACTTTTTTTTTTTTGTAGAGATGTTTTGTTCTCCCATTTGATGTTCAATATAAGATAAAAACAGAAAGTAAAAATTGTTCTCTCTCATGATTGTACCTCATTTTCTTGCACTAGAATTCTCGGAGCAGCACCACACACGCCTGGAAGATGTATCCTGGCACTTCATGCTAGCTGCTTTTTTTCCAATATGAATTTGGACAAAAGGCCAAGGACAATATCAGCTTTGGTGCACATGCTTCCAAGTAGCACCTGATTCAAAATTACAGGATCTAAATGCACCTTCTAGCATGGTATAATATGATGCAACTCTTGAATCAGCCAGATCATTTTGTACCACAAAGAGTTTCTTTTCCAGAATGATGCTGATGTCCAAACTTGCAATTAGCTACACAAAATGAGAGCAAAACTTCACATGCTTACTTCACATCAGTGCAGTTAAGAGGAGGATAAAGAAGGCTTATCTATTTAACAACTTTCTGATTGTGGTTATGCAAAGTCTTTTTTAAAAATAAATACTACTACATTAAAAATAAATAAATAAAGAGAGAGAGGGAGAGAGAGAGAGAGAGAGAGAAGTATGCAGTAATGCTAGTGTATGCCTCGATGAGGATCCGAGTTTTCAGGCTAGCCTGGTTTTCAGAACTGCAATATGATTAAGATCCAGTTTTATGTGAGCTTGCTGAATCACTTTAAGCATACAGGCAAATGCTCCATTGTATTCTCTCCCTTACATTTACATTTTATTACAATTGCTCACACACAGCAACCACACATGCCAAATGGACACACAAGTGCATAGACAGTTTGAAAATCTGGGTCTTAACGTGTTGTGAAACATGCTGGAACAGGGGTTCACAGCACACAGCTGGGCAAGCAGTCCCTGTATTGCAATGAAGTGTTGACTATCCATATCTCCCTGTCTCCATAGTCCACAACTTCACAAGCATTCTCAGTAAAAAGCAATGATACCAACCTGTACTAGAACCCTGTGAAACTGAACAATTAAAGAAATTCTCCAGAATATGTCCTCTCTTAAGAGCATTTCACAAAGCTCTTAAAATACCAGTATTTATATGTTGGCATAACATTTCCATACTGAACAAAGACTATATAATGAATTCTGCAAGGTGCATGAGGCAACATTACTTCTTGCATTTTCATTTTATTTACCAAAATTATGTGTGCTTAGTTTGAAGTATATTTTTAGCTTGTATGCTCATCTTTTCTACCTAATTTTCTGTTGGGCACTGAAATAATGATATTTCAGCTAACCCAGATGGTCACATTTAGACCCTGACACCACTACCAGCACCCCTCTAAGGAGAGCCCAGTGAATGCCCTTGAATCAACCATGCACATGTCAGCTGAACAGAATAAGGTCATTTCTCACCCTTACATCTCTATCGCAGCAAGTAATTGCTCAAAGGAGTGAGGCTCATTCAATGAGTGTAGTCAAGAAATCATTGCCAATTATTGCAGCTGTGAATGATCCCTGACCAGACTGGAGAAGGATCCTTAAGCCAGCCTCATGGCCACACACTAGGCACAGGATACAGATGATATGATACAAATGGCCTAACAGTGTTGTAGAGGGAAAAGATTGGGTGCTGAGCGATGTGTTCATTCCTTCTGCGTGGTAAAACTTACAGTTTGAGATGATTCAGTTAGGGAGTATGTCAGCAGAGAGTTTTTAATCTTGTTAAAGAAAGCAGTCTTCCTTCCTATTGGGTACCTACTGGCAGTCTCTAGAGAGATGACTTCTTCCCAGTGCTGCACAGGATCCCACTGCTCGCTGTGCTGGAAGGAATGTGTCAGAACTAATCTTACAATAACAAGTTGCTCTAACTGCTGACATGAATCTTGTCACTGACGTAAGCCTGAGTTGTTTAATTAGTGTTTATGAAAGGTGAAGCGATACCATTCTTTAAAAAAATGATAATACTCCGATAATCTTTTATCATAACCACATACAAAGATTACAATCAAATGAAGATTACTTGGAAAGGGGAACAGTTATCTACAGTTTAATAAGGCAGATAAGGGATTTGGAGAGCACAATATTATGCAGAAGTAAACACATAAGCTTTAGTTTCATGATATTTATTTCCTATTTAGCTTCTCATTAAAAACAATTTCGTGTTGAGAGAAAAAATCAGCTCATTATTATGAATGTGTTCTGAAAAATAGGTGACCTCCACCATACTTTTAAAATGTAACATTACAGCAGTGATGGAACTGAAGTTAATTGTAACATTAACCACATGGCAGAATGAGGATCAGTATTTAGTATATCCCTAATTAAAAAAGAAATACTTCCATGATTCATAGACCACTATCAAAATGCAGAACTTCGTTTTCAGCAGCAGCAGAAGCTAGCAAAAATACATCCAACCCGTTTTTCTAGATTTCTTTAAATTAAATTGATAATTAATGCTAAATTCTTGTAGGTAAATCATAATACATATACACAGATGCGGTATATTCTTCCATCTTCAAAGAAAATCCATTTAAAATGTTATTAAAATACCCCAAGGGATATTTTCAGGTGTTTTTCTATGGCGATAGCATTAGCTCATGATAAATTCTGCTCATAGCTTCAAGAATGTTTAATTTCCCACAGTCAGATTGCTTTCTTCCATTGAAAATCCCATGGGAATTGGTTTGAATAAAGGGACACTCAGCAACATTCCTCTTATGCTGTATTTTCAAAGCTGATTTGTGCGTATCTCTAGGGAATCACCAGGGACCTAGGGCTGCACACAAGGGTGGGAAAATGTTTGAACACGAGTATTCAGCACAGTGATGTTCTGTGATAGCTTTTTCATGAAGCTACATTGGGAACGAAGCAGACAGCTCCAAAGCATTGGACTTTGCCTTCCTCCATGCTCCTTTTCCAAATACCTATTTCTGTATAGCAGAAGGCTGCTAGTGGTCTCACAGAAGGAAATCTGATGTTATCAATATAATCGCCTTCTTACCATGCTTCCCCTTTTACTTCCACGCAGAAAGGGAAAAGCTCTGTGTCAAATACTTTCCTCATGTCACAGCTAGCTGGATCAGTCTTAGTTTTTCCATTCAAACTTCTGGACAGTGTGTAAAATCTCTCTCATTATTATCTTCCTTTCCACGAGTCATCACTCACCACACATTTGGTATAATTAATCACTTTGAATTTTGTCTCCAAGAAAAGACTAAACTCGATAAAAGACAGTCATAGAATCATAGAATGGTTTAGGTTGGAAGGGAGTTTAAAGATCATTTAATTCCAACCCCCTGCCATGGGCAGGGACATGTAATATATGCTGTAATATGTGTCCACAGTAAACAGTACATACACAGAACTATCTTGAGCTTCTGTTATCTACCTACCTATCACAGTAGTAGGATCACATCTTACTTTCTTCTGAAAGCCTCCCCTCAATACCACCCCAAGTTTTTTTTACCCATTGCTTTCTTTCTCAGTGAGTCCTGAAAATTATTGTCTGTTCTCCATCTTCCCTAGGTGGTCTAGGTACCACAAAACCGTCATGATTCATCAATTCTCCATCTTCTAGCCAACATCCTCTACTCTCACATGCTTCCTCTTGCTTTCATCCATTCTGTCCACCTCAGACATTTATTCTCTTCATGCTGGTCCCTAGCCAATCAAGCACAGTCCATTTGCATTTCTATCAATGACTTCAAAACATTTATAGTCATACACATACATCAGTCTTAGACATGACAGGCAGAATCTTCATGCATGGAATCATGACACTATGCAGAATTGAATATGAACTCCTCGTCTCTTCTTTATTTTTTTTTTAATTTTTTTTTTTACTTGCACCTGAAGTGATGTTCAGAAATGGCAAACAGTCCTCTGGGTAAGGAGAGAACACCACAGGACCTCCATCATGGTACCTGGGTGACATTCTCCTCTGCCATTCACTGTCAGACTGATACCAAAAGAAGCTGGGCTAACACCAAACACAACCCATCCAGATTTTTGTCCCCCAGGGGGGATACTATGTTTAGGATAGATGCATAGAGGAAAAAACTAGTTCTCACTGATCAGTGAACAGAAGCTGTTAAATGCTGCAGTGTTAGCAGGCCTAAAACAGAGTCTGTTACATGTATTCTACCCTGCACTGCTTTTTCAGGTTTTCTCCCATTTCTGATTCACAGAAGCTAAAAGTCCTACCACAACACTGGAATTTAAATCATTTCCTGGCATCTTGGGGCTTTAGCTGCAATATCTTGACCAGTCCCGAAGGATGCAGGAGGGCCTGTAGGGGAGGCAAGGCAGTGGGCCTGTCCCCTCTAGCGGTGGGGCTAGGAACCCAGTTCACCTGTATGACTAGCTTCCACACCATGACTCGGAGCATCCAGAGCCTCTCAAAGTCCTCCTGGGTCGGTACAGCTTTATGCCACCCCCAAACAGGCGGGTGGTTGTCAGGCACAATCTGGCCTGGACTGTTTTTCATTGTATAAAGTTGCTATGGTATCACCAATTAAAAATTCTAAAAAATAATCTGCATCTGTACAGCATGCTAAAATAACCTACCAAATGACACGTCCTTTCGTAGAAAGCAGTTCTACTAATTGCTGAGGGGCAGATTCCTCCACCCTTCCTCTCACTGAACAGTGCCTTCAAGCTGCAAATACTCCCACTGCTTTCAGCATTTGCCAAGAAGAAGTTTTCCACAGAAACCGTGACTCAGGCTCCAAAAATCAAGAGAGAGGCTTAAAAAATCATGAGATTTAACTACAGCAGGTGAAGCGTGTTGACTTGAAGGCTGGACTTGGCAAAGCAGGGATTCAACGTAAGAGATGACCACACAGCTAAGAAGCAGGTGATCAGCAGCTTCAGCAGAGGGTGATCCCAGGCACGTCTGAAAACATGTGGGTTAATAGACCTTTGATGTAGTATTTGCTGAAGATTTGTCATTGGTAGACCTGACCTTAGCTGCTGGTTCTGACCCTCGTGGGTTGACATTAGGCCTGACTTCTTGCCTTGCTTCTGCCCAGTGGTTGACAGACTGTTGACAGAACCTGCCGTGGTCATCAAACTGCCCAGCTTTGGCTGTGCCTCTTATGTGATGTCACTTCTCATCCTCATTGAGGTCATCAGTGTGACAGAAAGGCTCACGGCACAACCTGGAGCAATCTGAAAATAACCCCAGGGTGCCCACAGGTCAGGAATCCAAAGGAGGCTCTTTGGTAGTGATGGAGTGCAGAGTTGAGGACCATCACTTCTTCTCTAATGACAGCCCCAAACATGGATGTTAGCACTACGTGATCTCCTCTATGCAAAGTAGTCACCTCAGAGGACAGACTTAGACTTGGTCAGACCTGATGCAATGAGAACCTGCCTGCTCTTCTCTTACTATAGCAAAATTCTTCACCCCCCTATGTATTGCTAGTAATTTTTTATACATTTCACCAGAACAGCAAGCCAGAATATTGAAGAACACATAAAATGAGACCTCTGCACTTTCCCTCTTCAGTTCAAAGCTTTCAGGTTCATCTTCCCCACACAGAGAAAGCCAAAAGCTTTGCAGCATCAGCTTGTCAGTGGAGGACAACTTAGCTTTAATAATTACTGGCACTGATTTGTTTCTTGACGTTTGACTCCAAACCCAGAAATAAGTTTTATCACAAGTTTTACAAGATTCTGTTAATTAAAGATAAAAGCATTTGTATCTGCTAATGTTATAAGCTTTCTGTCTATAAATAATGGCTAATTAAATTCATATTTTATTTCATATAAGTTTATTAGATATTGGTCACAAACATGGTAATAGTCACATTTATATAAGAGAGTAAATAAATCCAAATAAGCATCCATATTTTGGCAAGAAAAGCAGGGAACTGTAATGCCATGAGATCAAAAAGATGTTCCTCTGGATTATGGAAAAGAAAGACTTGTAATTTTCAAAAAGAAAATATTAGTGGGTTTGTTGGTTTGTTTTTTTAATGTTTAATGATTGTTGAGAAGAACTAAGTGAATAACTGTCTGGGTGCTGCAAGTGGGAACATGTCTAGATGCTATAAATTTAGAGATGAATAATCTTTCTTTATAAAAAGCATAAGAAAAGTGCAGAGAAGATGCTCCATCTTAAGAAACGTCCATATAAGCGGAATCAGCTTCCCTATGAGGAAATAATTACTGCAAGCTGCAAAAATAGAAATAAAATCTCTGACGAATGGCTGGTGTATGAATTCCTGTTACAGTTTATTTATGCAGACAATATAGTGTCTGGGATGAAACAGCTCTGTTGGCAGAATGAGCATGAGCCACTGTATGTGGGCTCTCAGAGCACTGCATGGGAGTGTTTACTTCAGCTCTCCTGGAACCATGCAGAAGTGACGTTATCATGCTAGAGCCTGAAATAGGCAGTGAAATCGCCAGCACCAAGAGAAAGCCGAGCATGTTGCTGAGATCTTCGTCATCTGACAAAAAAAAAAAAAAAAAAAAAAAAAAGGCAACTAAACAAACTAAGAAGAAAAAGTAAAAAAGTATCTGAAACCTCCTCCCAGGCAGATCTTACTGAATTCAAAGAGAGGCTGCTGAATTCACTTGCTCCCACTTTGCCACTGTGATTTGCCTATAGAGTTTTCTGCAGGACAGGACAAACCACATCTATTTGCCCTTTCATTTCTATATGACTACGTTGTTTTATTCTTCTAAATAAAAGCTTAAAATAAATGTACCTATTCTCTGACTCCCATGCATAGACATCAAATTATGTGCATAGAAATAGACAAGTTTTAAGATACTGGGCTTATTTCAGGATATGGTGTGAAGATACTTTTCAGGCATTTAACCATCATTTCTGCTTCTCCAAATATTCCTGCTGAACATTATTGCTATTAAAACTTCTTAGGGAGTTCTTAAAAATTCCAGAGTTTATATATTCATGAATTATGGGATTTTAAATATATATCTGGTTTTGAGCCTTTTAATCACACATTTATTATCTGAATACATTTAGTCTTTATGTATTAGGGAAAAAATATCTTTTCTAGTATTATTTTAAATAGATATTAATGCTTTAACTTTATCTGAATCTTCAGTGCTGAGTTTCCTCTGTATCTTTCATGACATTACAGATATGTCATCTCTGTTTGTTTGTTTGCTTATTTTTAACAATTTTTAGTAACAGAAAAAGATGTATCATTAAACTATAGCTTTTCACAACTTGAATACAATGTTGTCTAGAGCATTCCTTGGTAAAATACATTAATATTAATATTAGTACTAATAATTCTCTAGCCTTTAGACTGGAATGCCTGGATGGATCCCTTTTTACTTTTATGCTTACCATAAGAACCTGATTTATTTCCAGAGGGCTGACACCTACCTAGTTTCACATTTTTCTGAGGCTATTGTTATCATGCATTTCCTAACCACAAAGATGATATTCTGAAGGCTGTAATTGAGACAAGTGACCGACAATAGTCAGATAAACAAGATTTTTCAGTAGTATTTCAGGCTCTTGTAATGACAGATAATTGCCACAAAGTCTTCTATATAACTCCTCACTTCTCTCTGTATAGTAGATTTAACTAATTATCTACATTTTGGAGATAATCAGAACTTCTTTGGGTAAGATCCTGAGCAACTTCATCAAAGACTGTCCTGCTTTGGACAAAGTGATCTACATAGACCTTTCTCCCTAAATTCTTCATATATCCTGCATTTACATTATTGAATGCAATTAAAAGTAATTCACAGTTCACTATAGCATTGATACACATACTAAAATAGCTTTTAACCATTTTATGTGATAAAAGCTAGTAGGGTTTTTGATCAAAGCCATCATTTCTCTAGCGTGTGTTCTCAGTTCAACTTCAGCACAACAGCAAAGAAACCTTTCCCACTCTCAGTGAACGAAAGCATCTTTCATTTTCTTCATTCTTCCAAAAAAATAGATTTTCTGAAAGTTTTCTTCCTTCCTCTCTGAATATATAAGGTGTGGCTTTATCACAATAATAATTAAATTTGAAATTACATGTATTTCCATCTCCACAAAAGCCTTCCAAGATGAGAATAGAGAAAATATTGTAAAATATTGTGGTTTAATAATAATAATAATAATGGTCAATAGTTAACATATAATAATAATTAACAAATATTATATAATAAAATAATAAAATATATTATAAAAATATAATAATAATTAACAATAATAATAATAATAATAATAATGGTCAATAATAAAACCCTGAAATATAATAAATTAGGAAAGAGAGCAAACGAGGAATTGTTATATTATTTACTATGAAATATCCAAGTGTTTGTTGTCAGTAAGGAAGTCAGATGCACTTCTAAACCACAATTTGAAAGGAAGGTACATGCCTTCAGTTAGAGGAGATAGCAGAGTGGCATGAGTTTTCTCATAACGCTCCCACCACATCACTCTGGTCTTCTTTGATCTTAGCTGCACACAGATAGTCTTCAACCCTAATGTGACCTCAAATGAACACAGTCTTGGCAATAGAGTCTATATTAGACTACCTCAGATGACAAGAAGGTAGTCCTTTGTGCATGTTGCTATCTCTTTTTTCCATTCTGGGGTACAATTTCAGCTGATAGGTGTATGTAGACATTTAACAGGACCAGCGAGAGAAATTACTGAGGTGGGTCTCAACTGGCAAGAGGTATAAAGTCAAAGATGGGCTTTTGCATAAATCCTTTTTGGAAGTCCATACAGGAACAACTTCAAGTGCTTTCGTTTATTTCAGGGTAACATAAGACCATGCAGAGTAAGAAGAATGTCAGCATGCCCTTTCTTAGTAAAAGATGACCCAGTGAGAATAGCTGACACTGCTATTCCACACCTCACCTCTCCCAGACCAAAACAAATAGTGCGTGTACTAGGGCTATGCTTTCAGTTATCTGAGTGGGAGCTATCTCAGGCATGAGAGGTTTGAAAACAGCAGTACTGATAAAATCTTATGTATCATCCTACATGTGGTAGACCCTAAGGAAGCACAGAGCCACTAGCAAGGACCAGCAAGGGTTGAGCATTTCATGGTGCCACAAAAGCACCACATTGATGCATTCAAAACATTTGGAAATTGGAGAAATATAAAAGTCCCTATGACTAAAGAAGACTGATTAAGGGGTGGGCTTCTTCACTTTGGAAATAGCTCCAGGTGACTTAAAAATTAACCAGGAAACCCAAAAAGCTGTAGAGAATTTGTAGTATGTGAGATAATTGATGACTGGCTGGTGCAGCAGTATTTGCACTTATACAGATTCCTTTAGTATTACACTCTCACAGCAAAATCATAATCATGTAATTGTCCCCCTGTACTCAGCGCTGGTGAGGTTGCACCTTGAGTACTGTGCTCAGCTTTGGGCCCCTCACTACAAGAAGGACATCAAGGCCCTGGAGCATGTCCAGAGAAGGGCTATGAAGCTGGTGAAGGGTCTGAAACACAAGTCCTGTGAGAAGAGGCTAGGGGAACTGGGGTTGTTTAGTCTGAAGAAGAGGAGGCTCAAGGGAGACCTTATTGCTCTCTACAGCTGCCTGAAAGGAAGCTGTGGGGAGCTGGGGGTCAGCCTCTTCTCGCAGATAACCATTGATAGGACAAGAGGGAATGGCCTCAAGTTCCACCAGAGGAGGTTCAGGTTGGAAAAGACTAGATATTTCTTCTCAGAAAGAGCAGTCAGGCATTGGGACAGGTTGCCCAG
The DNA here is from genome assembly GCF_009819795.1 of Aythya fuligula. Classification (NCBI taxonomy): domain Eukaryota; kingdom Metazoa; phylum Chordata; class Aves; order Anseriformes; family Anatidae; genus Aythya; species Aythya fuligula. The sequence continues at coordinate 96,424,527 of NC_045560.1, read as the reverse complement.
GGAGGTGGTGGAGTCACCTTCCCTGGGGGTGTTCAAGGAAAGGTTGGACCTGATGCTTAGGATCATGGTTTAGTGGGTGACATTGGTATTAAGAGGATGATTGGACCAGATGATCTTGAAGGTCTTTTTCAACCTTAATGATTCTATGATTCTATGACCTAAGATGACACAGGCTTGCACAGTGGGGTTGTATGGAACAGAAGAAAAATGAAAGTATCCCTTGGAGGGGCAGATTTAAGCACTAGGCTTGCATAATAGATAGAAAGAAAGGAAGTGTTGTAGTCACATGAGAGAAGAATCTAGCCCCAAAGCAACAAATATGCGCTTTTTTTTATTTATTAAATGCCTTTTCATGTAGCAATCAAGACCAGATCAGAGCAATTTGGTGATGATAACAGTCACCCACGGTGAAAGGAGCAAAATGTTATTTTAAGAAGGTATAAGGAAGATAAAAGGATCCAAGACGGTTTGTCTGTTCTAACACAGAAGCCCAAACCACTGGGTAGCTAGAGCGTAAATGGAAGAGATGTCCTTGTGTACTCTTTGGAATGCTTTACACTTCCCTGCTGGCTGCATGTCCCACAAGATACCTTGCCATCAGGGCCTTGCTCGTTCCATTCATTTAGACTTTGACAGAGTTCAGTTCAGCTGGCTGAAATCAGAGGTGTCCACATACAGGGGTATAAACTCTACAGGCTTAGATATGAGCACAGATTAGCTATGGGCAACAATTCTGAGAACTAAAAACGGGAGCACTGCATCACCGGATGAGCTCTGAATGGAACAAAAGGATTAGCTTAAATACTCGCTCAAAATAGAAAATAATTTTAGCAATGTTGTTCGACTAGGAGGCTTTTCTTTTTTTCTCAGAACTGATCTGCAAAGGAAAAACTATACCAGAGCAACTTCTCTTCCATTCAGCTCCCCAGGCTTCATTCTCTTTCAGTACAAATTCTACAAACTAATTTAAGTATCTTAAACAATGAACTGGATGATTTGATACAGTCACATCACCATGAGCACTGTGAATGTTGCCTCTTTTCTTGGAGAGCTTGCCAATTTACCTGATATTCTTTTTCTGTCTTACTGCCTGGCTGGCCTCTCAAGCAATGACTAAATCTTTGGGCAAAGTTTAGAGATTTGAAAAGTGAAAGTGTTATTTAACTGTGTGTATACCTTTCTTTTGAGAAGGCATGTTGCAATCAAGACTGTAAAGGTCACATCTCATCCCTCCCTTTTTTGTTACCACTGATATGGGCAGGAAGATGGTCCTGTTTGTGGGGCAAATTATGGTCTGATGTGAGATGTGCAACCATTCAGAGGTGAAGATCAAAAGAGTTGCCCACTGGGAAATGGAACTGACCCTAGCACACTGCTTCATGGCACCTCTGACTCAGAAAAAGTCCCAGGTACGTGCAGCTAGGCAAGACTCACTAGAGCTGCTGTGTTTATCCAAGGCAGTTTCAGGACACCAGGCAGTGAGTGCCAAAAATACATACTAAAAAACCTCTGCTCATAGCTCCTTTAACAGAAGGATGTTAGAGAGTAAGATTTAACATGTGAGCAAAGGTCTCCATCTCACACTCATTTTACCTTAATGCCTGTTCCTCCAGGAGATTGGCACATCTTCACAACCTTATCTCTAGCTTCATTTACACTGCTTATGAACTCATGGTCCCTCCTGGACTTCCCATAACTGTCCAAATCTGATTAAAAACTCTTTAACCAAGCCCACTAAGTTCCACAAGAGCACACTTAGCAGCAGATGTGCATGTTTGTTACTGGTCCTTTATCTGAACTCCTGTGTTACACAACTATCTAGCAGTGAAGTCACTCATTAGAAAGAGGAGATCACTAGTTATTTTCAGCACCTTAGTACATTTTTTGACAACTGTTAGGAGAAGAACAATTTTAATGGTCTAATGGGAGAATCCAATTGTCCTGCAAAAGCCCGGAGTGCCTAGGACCAATGTTAAATGATCAGGGAGTAGACTTCACATATCCTGAGCACTGATCAGTTCTTTAGAATTCTCACATTTGGCATTTCCTTGCAGTTCCTGCAATTGCTCTCTTAATGTAGTTAAGTTCAAAGGATGTCTGAGAATTGACACTCCAGCATCTATTCTAATATTTTAGTTCAGAGAGCTCTCTGAACTAGAGAAGCAAATTCATCCTTTCTGTTTTTCCAAGTAAAACTCAATTCACCACCATTCCTAGTCTAGATACAGTTCCCTCATTTGCTTTTATTCTTTGTAACAGCAGGGAAAATTTTAAAGCTGAGCCATTTATAGCTGTAACCCATTGAATTACTTTCTGGGGAAGGGGCTGAGAAAATCTTCCTTTGGAAGATCCTAGTGACAGTGTGTACGTATTCCAAATCAAAATGCATGCACCAATAAGTTGTTGAGTTTTAAAAAGCCTTCCCTTACTTGTGTGTAGTATAAATGAAGTCAGTGGGGTTTCAAATGAAATAAAACTTGGCACTTCTTCTCAAAAAGCCATATTTTGTTTTGCTAGATCTGCATAACTCAAAATCGTCAAAGTGAAAGTTTCTTGCACATAGGGGTGATGAATTTAGCTCAAGAAAGAAATTCTGTCTTAATTTAAGTCCCTAAGACAAACAGGTGTTTGTCTGTGCAGAATTTGTCCCTTTGGGTCCTTTTATTCTTCCCCTGCATTTACATTGTCTCAGAAACAACTGGGTAATCTCAAGATCCACTCACATATAAAATATCGGCAATGACTCCGAGTCCAAAACATGGATCTCCCAGAAATGAACAATGCCAGTCCTGCTAAATGAAAGAAACAATGAGCAACAAAGACAATGCCTAAAACTCCATTAAGAGAACTCTATTCTCTTATTTTATTTTTTCAGTTTTGCCCACGCTATGAAGAAAACCATGGAAGTATAGCACAATTCCTTCAATTCCTTTTTTTTTTTTTTTTTTTTTTTTTATCTGTTTTTAAGTAGGCCTAAAAGAAAGCGATAGGGGTGAAACACCCTACGCCTTTTACCATGCTGAAATGGTTATTTTTTGGTCTCTATGGTCCCAAGTAAGAATCACTGATGTCTGCAATCACATCATATATTCAGGTTCGTATTCAGGTGCATATTCAAGTTGCAAATAAATGTTCTTGTTTACATTTACCTTAATATAATGAGTTAAGAGTAATTTAAACTAAGTAGGTAATGACATGACATTTCTCATCAATGTTGGGAGAATATATTATATTGTAGTGCACATGTACCCCAGATCTCCAGCACACCTGCCAGAGTATATAAAGCTTAGTATTTTGGACCAATTTGAGTCAAAAGAACAAAGCAGAGATCTTAGTTCCACACCACACAAGTCTGGAGATGTGTAAGTGTTTTCCAGTGGACAGCAGTAGACAAGGAGGCTTTTTGTTTCTCTCTCTGAAAAGATCATGAGGAGTGATGCCCAAACTTAAGGTTCCCTAGGGAGTTTTTCACAGCCACCAATCATTATGTTTGAAGACATGTGCCAAAATAAATCTATTTCTTTTATGTCTTCTATCTCAAGATGAAAACAAAATATACATACGGTCAAAGTGAATGGCCAAAACAAACAAACATCAGAAACAAAATTTTCCTCATTTTCATTGCTACATCACTAATGAACCATGTAGAAATGAAAGAAAAGAAAGTATTCCTTGGGGAATATTTTGTTTTCACTGTGAGTTCAAGGGAATACACATTACAAGTGTGTTCTAGAAATGCAGAGGAACAGGGCAGGATCTGGTGGTAGCTGACATACCAAAAATCAACTGTTACTACCAGTGACCAGCAGGAGACAATATTGTAATGTTAATAATTCATGTTTAATTCCAACTCCTGAATAACTGTTAGCTCTGTTAACCACCTTCTTTTCTGATGGTCAGGAAAACATTAACAAATAAATAAATAAATATTATTTTTAAGCTGGAGGGGCTGAAACATAAGCAGTAAGAAAGGAAGTAAGCAAGTAAGAAGCAGTAAGTTGGATTTTCTGTTGACCTGTGCTAGTTTACCTCTTCTGCAGATTTTTACTGCAGATCTTAGCAAATGGCTATAGTCAATTGATAGCTTGCAGAAATTTTGTAAGAATTATTTTGCAACCTGTTGTGTGGGTGTTCTCATGTGCCTGATGTCATAAGGTAGCACGATCCTGAAGTCAGAATTATAAAGATATTTTCAGACTAATATTTAGGAAAAGACTAGTTTATAGACAGCTGTATAGAGCAGTTCATCAATTTGAACACAAAATGAATTCCAATATTCTGTTAATGTACAGATATGTGGCAGATGACCAGGTATTCTATGCACAGAGGGTGAGAGAGACAAATACGTAGGCATTTTCTTCTGGAAGTGGCTCTGTAGTAGCTGTATAGTCTGTGATATCCAGGTTCAGGAGAAGATAGGCCTCTGGTGATGTTACCCATTGATTAGGAAACCAGGAATATGGAAGACAAAGCACATTCCCCAGTCTTCAAAGAGCTTTCTGGAGAAGGAGCTTTCTGCCCTCACCTCCTAGCCGAGGGTGTGGGAAGACACCGGGTGACCTATCAGCAGAGGAAAAAAGGAAAAAGCAGAGAATAACTGGACATCAGGAAAAAAAAAAAAAAAAAAAAAAAAAGCAGTTTGGCATTGCATTTACTCCATCAGTCTACCTTCCTGATCATTTCCTTTTTTCTTTTATAACTGCTGTTTGTTAAGTCAGTTGAATTATTAACTCATTTAACTGTCTTTTGTTGCTGTTGTTGTTGCTGGGATGGAGGCAGAGGCTTAAGCTGGTATTTCTTTACTATTTCCTCAAATATAAACACAGAACACAGCCTTTATTGTGGCAAATCATGTCTCATCAGGAGGGTTGTAAGTATATGAAGAAAAGCCGCAAGGAGTAAAAGGTAGCCTATACATTCTTTTCCTCCTTTTTTCCCCAATGTAAAACAGAATACGGTCACATCCCTACTCATTGCTTCATGAAGTTCAGGTCAGAATACCAGACAAACTCCATCACATTTCAGAATTTGGTAGAGAGAGGCCATAAAATCAAAAATATGTTTAGAGAATAAGACCTGTGAAGGGAAATGCTATGACCCAACCTCCAAAAAGAGTTTTCAGTGTGATTGAGCATGTCTGTAGTAAGTGCCTGGTTGTAGAAGAGAGACACTGGTGTAGCTATTCTTAGAGATCAGCCAACGGGACCAACAGGCTTGTTTGTCATTCCACATGGCTCAGGAGGAGCTTGGATGCAGAGCTTATCAGTTCTGACAGAGACTCTATGATCTGTGTCAGTGTGAGGAGCATGCTGCTAGTTTCTGAAGGCAAGGCAGAAGGAAAACGCAATGATAGTTAACTGCTGTTCACAGGGGAGCTGAAGTCAGACACTACCTTGAACTGGGAAGAGGCCAGTTGTGGTAGGAAAAAGCATGGCTGGTGTCTACAGAGCGCTGTTTAAATTCCAGGACATGCTGCTTTCTTAGCTATGGTACTTTGTGTTTTATAGAAAAGCTGGCAATAAACAACTCAGAAACTGCATGTTAAATACACACTTCTTGTTATTATGGCTATCCCAAGACTAAGCTTGAGAGTCCTCTTGCTTTGTGTTAAACAATGATGTAATCACTAGCTGAAGCAGTAGCAGAGCCTTTGGCTAAGTAGCGAGCAATCAGTATTTCTGGATGACTACTTGCTACCTAAAATGTCAGCACAGTGGATATTTATTTGCTGAACAAATCACCATCATAAAGGGTGACTGAATACAGTTATAAGATAACAGTTCTAGCACAAAATGAAAATATTTTAGCTACATGATAGCTAACCAGTTTTCACATTTGTAAGAAAAGCATTAATATCTCATCTTCCTTCATCCTGAATCATTAGTGACAGGCAATGTGGGAAAAGGATTTACACTTAGAAAACAAAAATTAAGATGGAAAGGGAGGAAATTTTCCTATATGAAGATGGACAGTGCTGCATTGAACAGTGGGACATCCCTTATTACAGGCATATTGGAAAATGTTTGCATGGGCAACCTTAAATAAGGTTATGTATAAACCACTATCGTTTGGCCATGTGTTTCTTGTAACAGTTACATAGACTGTTAAGCACTACTGAGATTGTTTCAAGTACATCTTTGATTCTTTAGAATGAAGGTTTTTTGTTTTTAAATGAAGACAATTAAAGCTTTATTCTTGGTTACTGACTTGTTAAGCTCTTCTGCTCTGGCTTCTATGAGGAGTGGTATTGTTCTCTACATTGAGTCCCCATCTTGCCTCAGGCTTTATGACATTTTTTTTTTTTGCATAACGATTGGCTTATCCTTTATGGTGTCTTCCTCTTTTGCCTTGTAGATTATTGTCCAGGTTGCGCTGCACATAATCTTTTCATGGTAATTTAGCGAATGATACCTCATTCTTTCATGTGGTGTTGAGTTATACTACGCTCACTGCATCAAATATATCTTCTTTTGACTTTGCCTTGCACAAGACCTCAAGATCAGAATATGTTGTGCTCCTCAGCTGAGGCCTTTTTCTTCAGTGGATTGTCTGGACTCAACATAAACGATTTTTCCCTCTGTTCATTCAGACTCAAATGCCTAAGGATATAACCAGCTCATTGGTTAAATAACTTCCTACATCACAGCGGTATCTGGCTCAAACCACTTCAAGGGATGAGAGGAGTATTTATTTGAATAATTGTGCACAGTGATGGAAATATCACAGGGTTCTTTATGAATGATATCAAGTGTTTTCCAGTTGGCAACACAGTCGATAGCACAGTTGTGTGGAGTTTTGTAATATTTGGTAATTCTTTTGTAAAGAGTTAAAACAGACTTTATCTAACTAAAAAATAACCAACTTAAAATGGTCAGGATCCTATAACATACTGTGACTGTCAGTTACCTGCCAAAGCATGGAGATCTCGCTCTATGTCAGCATAACAAGGAAGTTTCCAAGGGGTCAGATCCGTTTTACAGCAGCAGGTTTAAGAGATGAAGAGCATTTCTTCCCCAGATGCACAGATAACTCTGAAAGATATAGGAAGACCCTCAAGCAGCTATTACAGCTATTCAGTTCAGTAACTGAATTCTGAACCACATCACTCATCCACTTCTGATCCCAGATGTGGTACTGCCTGACAGTAAAACAAGCCTGCCATTTTATTTATTATAAATTCTGCAGGCTTAACAGGAAAAAAAAAAAAAAAAACGGTTCTCCTCAGATAGCTATGTCTGCTCTATGTTTTATCTTCATTTGCCACTCTCTTTAAAGACACAGTAAACAGAGAACATCCACAGCCCTGATGTAATTTATCACAGATAAAAGCCTATCCCTCTTTTCCCAGTACTAGTCTCTACAGCTGAAGGCCAATCATAATAATTTCACTGAAGTCCACAATGTGGCTTCAAGTTTCAGATCATCAATTATTAACTTCTGCATAAACTCTGTCCTAGGGCTTTATATAGCTCTAGAGATGAACTGGAGGCCAAAGTAGAAGTTTTGTAACAACATTATATCTCAGTGCTGCAGAGAGCGATGCTGGTGGTTAGAAGACAGTTGTACAAATTGCAAAATCCAGTTTGGTTTTGTGGACTATCTATCTTCTCGAGTCTTATGATGGTCTTTTACTGTGGTTCTTGTGATCTTTGTTAAGGAGACAGGAAAGTTATACCTAAAAGTCTTCCTTTAGAAAGGACAACTACTCAGCACCATCAAAGACAGAATGACCTAACTCTCAGGGAACATTTTTTTTTTTATTATTTTATTTTATTATTATTATTATTATTTCCTTGAATTTAGATCTACAGAAAGGCCAAAGAAAGAATTATGACATTAGAAACTAAGGAAAGAGCAAGCAACAGAAACATAAGGAGCATATGGAATGATCTGTAGGCTAGACGTGGTCAAAAGAAGAAACCACCTACAGAAGACAAAGGAGAGGAAGGAGAGAGAGGAGAGAAAGAGTGTGGTGGAAAAGGGGGAGACAGATTCTATAGTTCAGGGAGAAGCCCTGAGATGCAAAAAGAGGATTCTGGTTTCCCTGGAGGACTGGTTAAAGTGTTATAAACTGATGAGGCTGCTGAGAAATATATACAGGATATCATTATTTTCAGTTCTATAATTCTTTTATGATTGCTACACTGAAAAATTATTGGATTAAGAACCTTTTGGAATTCTCATTGCTTGAGATGTCTCACTGAAGCATGTTCAGATTAAGGTAGCTGAGATGGTTATGGGACAGGGCTACCTTTCACATGAGGAGTGGCTGAGAGAGAGGGGACTGTTTAGCCTAGAGAAGAGAAGGCTCCAGGGGAAATTTACCAAATGCACAGATACCTGATGAGAGGGAATGAAGAGGAAGCCAGACTGTTCTTGGTACTGCCAAGACAGGACAAGAGGCAATGGGCACAAATTGGAACACCTGAAATTCCACCTGCCGGTAGGAAAATCAAGAAGCTGAAAATAGTTATTTTAAATAAAAAAAAAAAAAAAAAAAAAAAAAAAAAAAAAAGTATCAGCAGGAGAAACCTGTCTCTTCTGAAAAATTGATAACCATACTGCTATTTCAGGTAAGGGAGACAGTAGATGGCAGTGTCCCCCAGTGCTTCCTAAGGAGACACAGATCTTACACTCAACATCTCTGCTACAGAACACAGACCCAAACTCCAGCCAGTGACAGATGCTAGACAGGACAGACTTCACTCCCCACTGCAATTTAAAAGCAGGCAGTGTCTGGAAGAGTAGTGCTATGCAACCTCTTATCTCTTTTCTCCTTAGGAAAGCCTTGCAGCTCACTTTTCCTGTCTTGCAAGTTATCCTACTATAAATGACATCTGACAGATGACAGCAGAAGATGATGACCATTTCTGGACTGAAGGAAACACTGGTCAGTCAGCTCATCAGATATGGTCTGTAGTAATGAATTATGACAGCTTTCCATTTTCTAAAATCCTGACATCTGGCCTTCAGACACAATGTATTAAAAAGGTCTTAGGGCAGAGGAGAGATCTGGCTTCAAATTGTGTGCTTCTGCTGGCTTCCTGTGTCACTGTGTCTCTCTGCATTCTGGCTCCTGCTGCCACACAAAAACCTCTGATTTGGAATATACTGAACGGGAATAAATAAATAAATAAATAAATAAATAAATCTCTTTTCTCTGTCATCAAAAAAATGATGAATAACTCCAATGAGTGAAGGAAACAGATTTCTGTGGCAGGTATCTAAATATCTACTGAAGTCTTCTCACTGGAAATCGTCAGGTTTATTCCATTAACATTTATAAAGCAGCCATGATATAAAAGCCCTAAGAGAAACCTAGAACAGAGAGAAAAGAAATACAGAAGGAATCATCATTTTAAAATGTTTTTGCTTTCAATGATATATCAAAAAGGGGATCTGTTGTGCAGCAGATACCTCTCAGAGTACTCTGGAAGAAGAGGAGTATAACAAATGGACCCAGCTGAAAGGTCAGGAATTGGAACATGCACTCTTTCAGCATTGCTGGATATTCTGTTCCCTTGTAAAAATCAACACAGCTCTGTCAACCACAATATTGGTACATAAGAGCTGGTTATCTGACCTCTTCTCCAAGCTTTGGTATTATCTTGGACTCTGAAGACCATTATTAGAGTGTTCTGCAGCTAAACAACTGCTGCAGAGCACAGCTACATGAACTTTTGACACCTATAGTGAGACTAAAGCAGGGCATAGACTTTGCAACTGGCCTTGGGTGCAGGGATAAAGAATAATGGCAAACAGCCAATCTGACAGGACATGTCACCAGCATTTAAAATTAGCCTTAATGAGTCATCCAGACATGTGCTAGATAAGGGGATCCCAAACCATCCACATTCTTAGCATCCTCCCTCTAGAGCTCCAGACTGATACAAAACCTTTCATTACAGCATGCTAGTAATCTGATTTTCATATGCAGAAGGAGATATACAAAGATAATTTTAATATCCTCAGAACATAGTGTGATGCATACCATCAGTATACACAAGTATGAATAGGGCCAAGGAGAGGCAGGAGTGGATTAGGAAATTCATTTTGATCACAAGGTAGCTACAAAGCTCTTTCTGTTTCCAGCATGATGACAAAAACTTAGCCTTGCAGAGTTGCAACAGCAAGGGTAAAATGAGGAATTTCAAGACTTCCACAGTTGAGAGGTGGGGAAGGTTCTCCTGCAGAAACGGTCAAACTGAAGAATCTGTGGCTAAAGCCATTTGGAAGGCCACCTCACAAGCTGCATCTGTCAGTTTCTCTTGCAATGGCCCAGCAAGTGGTGCTAACATCACTGGGGGAGAGCAGAAGGGCCAGGCACCTGCACCTGAAGCTCCCTCATATGCTGGTTTTAGAGTTTCTCCAAGGTCTTGATTAATTATTCATCTATTTAAGAGTGTTGGGAAGGTAAATTTCCCTTTGTTCTCATAAAGATTGTTTTCAATGATCTTTGCCAAATGCATTCACTCTGTCATATACGGGCATCTCATTCACGTTTTGCCTGTGGAATGAAAGGTTAGCCAGGTTTGTCTCCAGAGTCTCCTTCCTGGACTAAGCAATCAATCTGTGAGAATCACTGTAGGACATAAAAAGATACAATTGTTCAAGTACTTAGGAAGAAAATGAAGTAAACTGAGTTAAATTGAAGTAAATTAATCCCTAACTCTAGCAGTCTGCACGGTACACAGGTGCCTCTAGAAAAGGTGTTTCACCACAGAGTGAACAAGGTGTGAATGGCAGAAGAGAGTTGTGTCATCACAGAACCATGAAAAGGTGGTTATCTACTAAATGACCTTTTAAAATGACTTTACATCTCTAAGTGCATCATATTATAGCTATCCTATATCTCCAGACATTTTTCTTTCTTACAATCCTAGTGCAATATATGAAGCTAGGAAGGTCTTTAAGTGCTTCATTGAGTAAAAAGTTACTCATACCACTACTGTCGTGCCCATAGCCCCATCATAAGATAAGAATAAGCTTTTCTCAATGACATCATCAGAAGTATCCCAGGAACGTGCTGGCATGTGTTCAGCATCAGTGTGTTCATCTTGCTTAACTCATCAAGCTGAATTGCCAAGTAATGGATTCTACTAAGGCTGAAAGGTCATTTCTGTTGGCATTTTCAGCTGTACCACAATTGGCACAAAAGACAGGAATATGATCCAGAGTGAGATACAGGGAGCTGTTGGCCAGGACTTTGAATAACAGAATTTGCAAACTTCTCAGAGTCCTTAGTTTTCTTTAAAATAAGAAAGCATTGAGTACATCTTGATGTTACAGAAGCCAAACAGTGACTGAATCGAGTGTTGCTTCAAATTCTTACCTCCTATTTGGCATTCTGAATGTTTCTGTGTTTTCTGTTTCTCCCTATCAATAGAACACCTCACCACCATCCTTTCTTCCAAGCATTCATCCTTCCGAGTCACTCTTCAGCCAGTGCCAAGCCCCAGCAGAAAAAGAGCAGCACATAAAATGTGACCACAAAAGGTTCAGCTGTGCCCTTAAGCTTTGGTGTTCGCATGCAGTGTACCTCATCATCAGATGCAGTGTCACAGGTTGTCCTTACTTGTGTGCATGCATGCTTGCCTTTCATTTCACATATAATACAGATTATTTTTAACAAGATTTATCCTATTCTCTAACAGGTGACATAAACATAAAGGTAATAAAAACTCTTACTGTCTTCTCTACCTACTCACATAGATCTGTATTGAACTGGGACATGCCAATAAGGGTATTTTTTAGTTCAGCAATCTAAGAGCAAACAAGAAAAAAAAAAAGTTATATTTATATTAAACAGGATATAAAACTTTTCTTCTAAAATAGTTGGCATAATTCTTTCCCCAAAATGACAATGTGCTGAAAGTACGGACCTCTACAGGTTTTATATTCTCCAGCCATCCTCTGAAAAACCACTACATATACGTGAATAAATCATCACAGTATCACATTCTAGATGTTGTAGTAAAGCTACTGGAAGAGGCTGCCATCCTACCTAATATGTCCACAAACCCCACATGCAGGAGAGAACAGGACCAGAGAAAGAGAAGAGTATGAGAGGGATAGTTGGAAGATTGTCTGCTAGCTCCTATTACAAGTGTATTCAACTAAGAGTGAACTGCATATGAACATATTTATAATGCATTTTTACTGGGCAACCCCCTGCCTGCAGTAGCAATGTGCATTACTTTAACAACTGTGGCACTGTGCAATGCAAAAGGACTTGGAGACCTCACTATCATCTCTAATTGACCCCTCGCCACCAGCAGTTTACAAACTGCTCCTTGCAAAAACATGTACCCCACTTCACAAGTCACAGCAGTACAAATCCTGACAGGAGTACTCCTGAAAGATTTTCCTAGTCATTTAGAAATTTCAGGAAATGCAGGTGTTCTATTGCAGTGAACCTTCTGAAACCATATTAAGTTAAAGTTATAGATAGGATCCTGATGGTGTAAAATAACTCTCCCTCATCTTTAAGATGACCAACTTGTATTCAGTCCTGGCAGTGCTCAGGCTCTGCATGTTTCAGATCATGAACTTCATGGCTGACCTATTAATCTATGTTAAATGAAACTAAATTAAAGCTAAAGCTCAGGAGAAAAAAAAAATAATCTAAGTTTTGTGATTAAACTGTTCTTTTTAATTTTCCTTTTTGTTAGATAATCATTATATTCTGTTGAATAACTAGTGTATTTCCTAATATAGCTGCAAAGAGTTTCACAATAGCATTCATTCATTTAAAAAAGGACAGAGTCAAAGCTCTACTGTCTTACATCATTTTCAATGAATGCTTTAGAGAGAAATGGCAATCATGAGACCTCCAGCCTACACAAAGAGGAAGTGGTTTTACAGGGTTGCCAGATTAAAGAGTGACATCACATTATCTTCGTCAATGCTGATTCCAGTTCTTCGATAATCAGGCAAACATGGAAAGTGCTGTTCTTGTATCACATGGCCAGACATCACTTTCCATTCATTAGTGGGGTTAGCAGTGCTTGCCTCAGCAGAAGCCCTGCCTCCTCTGCTGTAGGAAACTTGCAGAAGCCAAGAAAATGTGACACAAAGTGCAACCATCTCTATTCCCAGGGTGATCTGTTAAAGATGCATATTCAAAAGCCACTTGCTATTTGTTTATGCCACAAATCAGAGAAAACTGAAGAATCTGCTGCTTTTTCTTTGTTTGTTTGTTTATGTGACTAATCAAAAAACACTGAAGAATCTGGTGTTTTTCCTCCATTTCTGCATTAATGTGCTGTCACTTTCAATCCTAAACTGACCAGCAAGAACTTTGCAATTTTTGTGCATGTGTGAAATTTCTTACGAAACAGGGAGCCATCAATGTGCTTGCAGTACCCCTTTCTGGAAACCCACTAACGCAAACTGAAAATGATGGACACGATCCCAACCACCAAGAATTCAAATAGAGCATCATGAATTCTTTGGTGACTTGTTTTTTTTCAGCAGAGTCCCACTAACTGCCAGGCTCGTACTTTCCTATTAGGTTCCCACACTGAAACTTTACTGAAATGGGAGATGGCTTCATTTTGTAACAGACGTTTCAGAGAGCTTTCCAAGGTGACAAATTAAGAAATGTATCGTTTCTGTTAACAGCAAATTGGGTTTAGCCTTAGGTTTTGAAGTGAAGAGGCAAGGTCTTTTTATATAAACCTAAATATAAGTACAAAATATCATGTAGAATAGTTGATATGTGATCTTCATCTGCAAGAGGAAATTTTCTGCCACACCGAGTCTCAAAATGAAGTTCATTGCTGTCTCTTAGCTGAGACTTAATGCTTCCTCTCCACTAAGTAGGGCACTAAGTAGGGATACATAGTGTTCATTAAACACCTCACACTGTATTTTCCACGTAACTTCAAAAAACATGCCAAACTTTTTCTGGAAGAATAGATGTGCTCCACCCTTCAGCCCAAGGTAGCCCTGTCTCAGAGCTCTTCCACCTCTTATGTGAATAAATGTTCTGTAGTACCAGCACACAGACCACCAGCACCACTGATGCTAGCACAAGGCTTTCTACAGAAAATCAAGGTACTGATGCAGGACACAGCACTAGACGGCAGCCAAGGTGAAGATGAAGCAGTAGGCTTCTCATTTCAGTTTGCTTCTTTATTCTGAAGCTACTGAAGAAGGAAAGAGGATGGAGAAGAGGGGTAACCACGCTATAAAAACCCATATCCAGAATTTCCTTGAGAAGCCAAACTAGAGTTCTGTGGCACCTCAGTAGTGTCCGCTGTCCTGCTTCCTCCTACAGTAGCACACTCACCTGAGCACATCCTCTGCCAGCACTGTTACTGGTGCTCTGATAAGAGCCTACCGTGTTCCCTCAATTAAATTGTTCAAAAGGCACCTGCAAGTGCATGTTCACACACTGGTTCTGGGCCTGAAACTTTATTTCAGAAGTTTCCCTGCTTACTAGGTGACTGGCAGAAAAAGCAAACAAACAAACCCTGAATTGTTCACTATTACCTTTAAAAGAGCAGAATTATAAACTTCATTTTGGCTCAGGTAATCTGGAGTCAGTTTATCCTCCCCTTTAATCTCTGGGAACTCTGTGTAAGCTTAGATGTGAGAGACACCAAATCTTATCACCCTACGAGCAAGTTGTTCCCTGAAGTAAAGTAAGTTCCCTTTTTCATTAGCACAGCTACGTCATAGGTGGTAGAGAAGGAAATCTCCCAAGCCTGTCAGGCCCAAAAGTGGTATCACACGACAACGCCCACAAGGTTAAATAAGCACTAGTCTGATAAACCCCAGCCTAACAAAGGAAAGAATTACTGCTCTCTTTTTGAATTGGAAGTCCCGATCAAGATTATAATCCCCAGACACCGTGCCTCAAAAATAAAAATAAAAAATACTCAAGTATATATTGAAATAATTCAGCCAAGGAAGTCTGTCACCGCTATTATTATTCATACACTTACATAGTTCATCTGAACTGAAGCACTCTACAAATGAGTACATCTCCCCAGGAGTTTTCATCATAAGAATGAAATTTCTCATCTCTCAAGAGGCAACAAACAGTAAATCATTTAGATCATGAAACCTGGATAGCAAGCAGCAAGTTCAGAAGAGCACATCTTGTAGCAGAAATTCACTTCCTCAAAATAGTGGCATTTGCACTGAATTTATAAAAATCCATTTTAGCCACTTCTCTTAAGCTAGAGTCTTGGGTTCACGATGGATGAAAATGTTCTGACCACAGACATTTCCTAACTGAAAAGGAATCAGGAAGTGATGCCAGCCTGTTCTGTCATTCAAAGGTTTTGGCTAGTAAGCGTCACTTTAGACCTATATAAAAAAATAATAAATAAATAAATAAAAATCACTTGTAATCATGGGATGATTACTTATTGCTTTTGTTGATATTACAAATTTGGAATCTAAAGGCCCAACAGAACCAGTAGGCAATTGTACTACATGTTATGCATACTGCTGTAATAAGTAAATAAGTAGACCCTTTTACAGAAAAAATGAGATTTAGCCAACAATTCAGACAGGGTATTGGGCTGTGGACTTTAAAAGGCCCAGGCCTGAGAGCAACTCACCATATGAGACAGCAGTCCACAGTCTGTGCCCTGTGATGGCACATTATTGGCAGGGTAGACTCCAGCCATATGCTCTTTCTGTATTACTGATCTTATAGATGAAAAACATGTTGTCTCTGTCTGGTCTCTTCTAAAATCCCAAAGCTTGGCAGGCACATTAGTTACCAAGCAGTTTTGTTTAATCATGGAGAGAAAAAAAAAAAAGAAAAAAAAAAAAGAAAAAAAGAAAAAAAAACATCGTAAAGTGAAATAAAGTATCATAGGAGAAAAATTTATCTTATTTATGAGCGTGTGAACAGTACTCTGGATAGGCACCTTTTGGAAGTGTTACAGAATGCAATGGCAAATGTTTTCTTGAGGGTGCCTTTTCTTTGTCCCAGCTGATCTCCTCCCTTACTCTGCAGTGTCAGAGCCTTTAGGTAGCAGGCATTTTCTATCACCCTCCCTCCCCCAGCCCCCTTGCCTCTCTGATGCCATTCAGTTACAGTTTTCAGGTTGCTTTGATCTTCTCCCATGTGACTTTTCCCTCCAGGGTATTTCCACTGTGCTTTCTCAGAGGAGAAGATGACAGTCTCATGAAGCATAAGCTGCATGTTCCCCAAAGCCAGGAAACTATTCATGGTTTCGCATGAATGGACCGGGGCCTTCTTTCTCCTTTATTGTTCAAACAGAATTAAAGGGTTCCTTTGAAGGTGTAGCCACACAATAGCTGTCTTCCAAGCCTTTGCATGATCCTATTTCCAAATGAACACTCTTTTCACTTATCCACATCTCTGAGCACCAGCTGTTCTTCCATTTAGACCAAAACTGTGCAACTGCACATTAATTATCCTAGCTAGGAAATGGAGGGTCAGGTGGATCTGTCTTTGCACATACCAGATTCATCTGTTTCCTATGAACCCATCTGATTTTTATTCTGGTCCTTCTCCATGTCTTCACTATGGATGACAGCTGAATGAACCCTAGTGTGTTTTCAGAAATTACTGTGGACCCTTGTTCTGCTGGCCTTCCTATAGGACTAGTTCCTTGATATGCTCAAGAGGTACTAACCTGTTCAGTACAAGTGAAGTTAAAGCATCAAGTGCTTCATGTATGCAAGCTTGAACCACAAGGCACAGGAGAGGTGTTAACTACACTGAGCCAGTGCATTTTTCTTAGCCATAAATTCATGAGAGTCCTGTTAACCTAGTTGACACTTGATCATTTAAACCACAACACCCTTTGCATTGGTTTAGTTTTGCTATTCTGTACACTACAGGGCAGAATCAACACACCTATCACTCCCCACATCAGCACCTTCTGTGCAAGTTTAGGATGGCTTGTTTTGAGCAAAGAGAGTGTGCTTGACTCCTAGCTGTGTTCCTACAAAGATACCCAGATTAGGTCACAAGAAAGTTGTCTGAAAAATTGTTAACTCTTCCTCCACCTTCCCTCAAAAGTCAACAAATACCATTTGTCAAAAACAAAAGAAAGAATTGTAGAAACTGGCATGTTTCATGTCCAAGATGGAACATTTGAGGGAGAAAAATGCCTCAAATCCCTTCAGGCTATTTACAGCAATATAAGAAAACAGCTTCCATGTAATCCAAGAAGAGAAGGGACACATGCACGCACACACACAACCTAATGATACACTGCTTCCAAGTGGATATCAAATAAAATACCAGCACATATTAGAGATGTGCTGAGACCAAAGTGTCCATACTTCAACCTCTCTTATCGTTCTCTTGTGTCATAAGAAAAGCCTCCACATCATCATAACTGAAAAAATACACCTCGTTCAATCTGAACACAGTTTGAGCTTAGTGGTAAAGCAGATATAAACTATTGAACCAACAAATGTGAACCATGATGTGTGCATCAGACATTTTTCCTGTGGTAATCCAAGAGCATGTGAGTACACAAAGTTTCTCTGTAGATGCACAAGTTGCCTTTACCTCATACTTTCCTCACAGTCCCTTCCTTATCTGTTGTGGAAAAGTTGGTTTCAGCATACGCCAAATATCTGCTTCAGATTTAGAAACAGAGTTTGAAGAAAGTAATGTACAAGTCATTTGAGGAATATCTTAATCAGCTTGAAAAGGCTCCCAATGTTTCCAAACACTGAGGGTGATTACAAAAAATCTGAGTCACCTAAATTTTCTAATTACCTGATGAAATTATACTACGAAGTTTTAACACAGTCTGTAAATTGTTCCATAATTTGTCATTCTGTAGAACTTTACCTAAAACTGAACTTCAGAAATAAGGGGCTATAATTGAAACTCAGTAGTCTCTCTATCTGCTTGCAACATGCTCATAATGATTTTGCCAAACAACAGTATCCTGTTCGTAGGACACAAAAAAATAACCATGGTCTTAAGACCTAAGAAGAACATGAAATGTACTAGGAGATGAATTCTAATAGGAGAGAAAACTGGGCGGTTCTTTGTGGAGTTTCTCTTAACAGACTTATTCATTTGTGCCCACATACATGCCTAGCTTGGGTAACTGATGCTGTACCGCAGCCTGCACACAAGAGTGGATGTGAATTAGTGTCATTAGATCTGAATATCTAAGAATCACAACTAAAGGTCACAAAACTCCTGGCATTTTTAGAACAATCATGAGAATTTTCTAATATATTATTGCCTTTGTCTACTAGTTTTTATGGTGATGCTACACTTGCCAACTGCACATGCTTTTCTCCAAAGATAGCTATTTGCTTTAAGAAATAAGTAGAGAGGAGGGCACAGAACTTCAACTAATCTGTAGGATCCATAAGCAGGAGCTCCCCAGTCAGACAGCTGATGGACTTTTAAAAATAATTTAATCATAAAGACATCAACAAGAAAAAACACATGGCAAGAAAAGCAGCTAAAGAGAGAATAAATCATCTGCAACTGTTCTGTGTGCTGAATTGAAGGTTTTCAGTCCATAGCAAGATTTTCAGTGTGCCCAGATGACTTTTGACTTTTTTAGATTTGTGGGCACTTGACACCTCTAAAAATCAGAACAGAGAGAAAATGAGACTTTCTCAGACAGTAAAGCTAGCATACCAAACAGAAATGTACTTACCCAGTTTGAGGCTAAGGTTGTCTAGGAATGGCAGGCTGCCAGGGACAGCCAGGAAAAACTCAGCCAGGAATGATCTGGACAGCTTGGTTTTCTGGTTTTCCAGACATATATTTAGGTTAAACTCAAACCATTAAAAATCTAGTCTCTTCTGAAAAAAAAAAAAAAAAAAAAAAAAAAAAAAAAAAGTAAAAAGAAAGACCTACATGTTTGGAGTACGTGGAAGCAATAAGGACAAGGCTCCAGTCAAGATGTCGAGATGGATTCACGAAGGCCCAGCCCTTGGGCATCCTACGAAGAGACAGACACCAGCTGTATGAGACAAGCATGCTAGCTGCACAGTCAGTTTTCACCTCTTACCTTCATAGTCTGTCATGTCTGTGGAGGAGTAATCAGGTTGTTGTGACACAGTGATCAGAGTAGATTATACTGTCTTGATTTTTGATCTGGCTCAACTCATCTTTGATCCTTCTCCCTTTTGCAGCTCAGTACAAAGGTTTACTCATGTTGGCTATATTGGATTGGAAATAAGGCTGGAGTTTGCTTTTGGCTTTCAAAGGAGAAAGCCCTGTCAACATAGACTAATATGAGTCACCATTAAGTACTGAAAATAAATCAAAGTGTTCTGACCAATAGACAATCCTGTGTCCAAGTAGGAGGGATGACACAGTAAGATGTCATGATTTGCCACTGCCTGCTTATAACCTCCACTGCACTGATTTCTCTTTTAATGTGTTATTTGCACTCCCTCCCCCTTCTAGATTACTTAAAAAACTCAGCGGAAGACAGACACTGCACAGAAACCTCTATATTTCTTCCCAGTAAGGACATGCTGCTGAGAAAACACAGCTCCAAACACAGCTCCAGATTTCATGAGAGTAAAATTTCTCACAAAGATTTCTAGCACGTCACTGTTTCAGTGGATAAAAAATACCCTGGAAAAAGCATTTGTCATGGCAGGGCAATACTTCCAGCCCAAAGCAGAAAGCAGACAGATGACTAGAAATCAAGGAAAAAGGTTTACCCATAAAAAGGTGAACCTCCAGAACGATCACTTTTCCAGAGTGAAATGAAGGTCCAGACCAGATCTTTCACCTAGTATCTGTGGTCAACCATTAGAAAATTCTCATTAAAATTCCCTCATTAAATCCTCGTAGGTAACTGCTTTGCCATGGAGAGACATGTGCCCCTAAATTCTACCTGGCAGAACACATATCACTGCTCTGACAAAGCGAAGTGATAAACAGGGCTTCCACAATGATCAGCATCCATCAGGACCACATAGCTGCAGGAAAACAAAACACAACTAAGGATAGTAAACAGAGCCTGAGAAGAGCTTGTGTTTTTAATCACAAAAGTACATAACAACTGGACCACCTCCCTTAATCATTAGGTGCTTGTTTAAGGGTAATAATGGCCCCTACTCTAATTGTGTAGCTGCACATGGATGCAGGTGGAGCACTCAAGCAGGACTCTCCTTCTTCCATGCTCCAGAAAAGAGTCTCAGCCCAAGCCAAGCGCATAGGTCAGGGCAGTGGCTGCAGAATGCTCACTCCTGTGACATGCTGACCTCCCCTCACAGTGACACCGAGGCAGCAGCCCTAGAGCACAGCTGGTAAATTAGCTGTATGCAGTGGCTTTCCTTCAGGCACAGGCATAACTTGGTGGGTTGGAAATATCCCCATAAAAAGCAAAGGGAATCCTTTGAGTTGTAACAGGAGCAGAAATATAGAAAATACTTTTACTTTGAGCACAACTCATTAAGAAATAAAGATCAAAGATTCCAGCTAGAGTCAACTGCTTTCCAAAATAATCTCTGTAGCTGCCATGGTAACTGCAGTAACCAACAGCCAGAGGCTCATCACTTCTGCATGGCACAGAAGTCAATTCAAATAGTGCGGGGACAGAGCACAAACAAAAGGAAGTCCCCCCAAAACAGTACAATTTGTGCGGCAGGCTGTCTGCATCCTTTACAAGTCAGAAAAATCTGTTATGAATGGGGAGATGATGGCTAGTGTTGGAGGCAGGTTTTTCTGTTTGGTGCAGCCCAGTTCCTGACATGACAGGTAATTCTCATCTGACAATTTGTACAGGAGCCGCCATCACTTATATCAGAAGAAATTCCATTTTTCACTCTACATCTTTTTCAGAAAGTACAGACGATGCTGAACATTGTATCCATCTATTAATTACAGATGCAATAAGTGTTATGGAAGACTGTAGAACTATGTATTTGGTATGAAAAGCTATGACAGGACTGGAAGACACAAAATCAACATCTGAAATTGGCCACAGGATATTTGCCAAACCAGTTCCTCTAACCAGAATGAAGAGCTGAAGACTACATATCTCCAAGAGTTTGGGATTGAAACTCTAAGTTGTTACCAGAAGAAACTCTAAGGTGTTACCAGCTCCTCTGAAACACCATCCACCTTCTGAGCAGCATTATTTCCACTTGCTCTACAGGCAGGCCTCCTGTGATGTAAGAAGACCCAGTTCTTAGCTTAGCAATGTTCCACCTTGCACAGGGAACAATCTGCAGAAAAAGAGGAAGCAAAGACTTTCCACCTCTATCTTCTGTTCCACAGTCCACAAAAGAAGTCTTCAATAATTTCTAGTTCCTTAAATATGCAGCTCCAACACTGAAAAGCCTCCACATAGAAAGCAAAATATGTTTTGTTATAGAGAAAAACATTGACACTTGGATGTGTATGGAAGAGAGAGTGATAGTGCAATGGGGCAGAGTTCTCTGGATGTATGGTGTCCCGTTCTTCTCAATGTTCAGTGTCCCCAGACTGTTTATTTAGTTAAGGCTCCTTCCATAGCTCAGGCTTTTTGAGCTGAAGTCACTAGATCTGTTTAATGCCACATTTGCTCACTTGCTGATCACTTCTTTCCCTTGCTCTGTGTATTCTAGGAGGTCATACCAGATACACCAAAATGGGGTCATTCTGCCATATGCTTATTTACTATGTGTGTTAGACCTCTTGTATGCTATTTTTCACTTGTTATCCATCAATATATGTATTTATCTTCGAGTACCATATGGAGCAGTAGGATGGGGTATATATATGGAGGCAACAGATGGTGAGACTCTGTGTGATTAATATGTTCTCATAACTTTTTATTGTCTCTTTTTCTTACATGTTCTACTTTCAAAGTGTCATTACTTTTGTCGGCCCTGTTCTCATTTCTTTATTTCTGTATGCTGTAACAGAAATATAAAGAAATTTAATGTCTAGTTTTGAGATTTGTCTTTATAGTGTGTCAGGTGTTACCTTTAGTGAAGTAATTCATAGGTTTTTCAGGCCATAAGGGCCCATGTGTTCTGACTTTTTTCCTAATGCTGGACACAGAATCTTACCCTGAAGCATCTTGAGCTAAAGGAGTCTTGCTCCCAATTACTGCATGACCACTGTTGGCATTTTATTGTATTTTTTATGGCAGTCATTCTGCAAAACATTAAAAAATGTTTTAGAAGACGATACGACAATTCATACTATTAATTTGTAACTTCACTCCATAATACAATGGATTCACTTTCCAGCTGTGGCAGAGGAAGCCCAAGCATGTTTCTTCACCTAATTCATTGTTTCCAGGAAGCTTTCTACATCATCCTTACCTGACAGCGAGGGAATGTTATCAAAGGTCTCACTTTAGCTGTATTGCTCTTCCTGTCAAGTATATTGTTTCCTTTACATGGAATTTATGTGTCCAGCACTACAATTCTGGCACTTGCCAAAGTCACCCAGGATAACTGTTCCTGTTTACTTTTATTGCCAAGCTGAAATGCTGCTTGAGCCCATGACTGCCTCCTCTCCCTTTAATCTTGATGCATTCTGAAAAGAAGTGCAAATCTGAACTGTTCACTGGAGTCTTCAGGAAGAAGTTTTGTCCTTACAACAACATGTGTGCAAAAAAAATCTTTCATGTGGATTGATAAGTAGACAACGCTTTCTTCACCAGAGACCAGGATTAGATGAAATATGAACTGTGACTTTCAGAAACTGCTGCTGAAGATGAGACTGGACTAAAAAGTCTCAGCACAGGATAGTGAGAACAGCATATTTAATTACTGTAGGGGACATAGCTTATAAATGCTATGCTCATATTCTGTGATTTCCCTGAATCCAGATCATGTAAGGGAGGAATATACAGGTTACTGAGTAGGCTCTTTTGTCTATTTAGGGCCAACACAGACAGGAATTTCAAATAACTCTCAACGGTTGTCAAGATCATCAATGACTGTCAAGAGCTAGACTGTAGAAAGTAACCAGAATTCATGGAAATACAGCTTGGAAGGAAGCAATCACCTAGAGCATTAGCAATCAGTAATAGATCATTGAATGACTGTTTTTTCAGTGGTCTTGAAAGTCTGTGTTACACTACTGTTGATAATTAATTCTCACTATGTGGAAGGAGGATGTGTGGAACAGTGGAAGACCTCGCTAACTAGATGCACAAATGTAGCTCTGTGTGTTGTATTGAGACTGATGTTACAAAGTACTGATAAGCTAGAGCTCAAATAATTGGTGAATCAGACTCTGTCAGGTTTTGAGTGATAACTAAACACCCACAAGCTGGATGAGAAAAAGTGAAAAAAGAGACCAAAGATATGTCATCAGAGTTGGTTCTCCCAGTCTCTACTAGCTTGATGATAAATAGTTGCTATTTCATCATTTTTCTATGAGGTGAGGCTCTATTAATAAAAGGTAAATTACTCAGTAAGTTTATAAACTTGGGGGACTGTGAGAGGCAACCATGAAATTTGAGTGTATCATTAATTTATTAGCTCATTGATCATCATTCCTTCCTGGTAAGTCCAAAAATATATACATAAATAAAAATAAAAAATAATATTCCCTTGTTTGATTCATCTGGTTTAAAAAGAAGGAAGAATGCTGTGTAGAAATCCAGCAGATAGGTTGCTGTCTTTGCTAGCATCTCAGAAATATTAACATTTTGTCTACAGGGAACATTGTTGTTGAATCAGATAAACTAAAGAGAAGAAACTACTCATTTTCAAGAGCCCTGAATGCTCTAAATGCTGAGGATTTCCCAACCAGAGGCTTTTGTATGTTTCCAGCCAAGAAGGATTTGGCAAAAGATCCAGATATGTTGTGAATGCCTTTCAACTTCTGGAGGTTCGGGTTATGTAAGCACAACATGTTTATACAGAAGAAGGGGTAGTTATCTCAGAGGAAGAGGTGAGGAGAAGAGAAAGACTGCATATATGGGATAAATGCATGTTAATGGTCTGCTGAAAATATCCTGTGATGATAACAGATGTTATTGCCGTTACTTTTCATGAACATAATGTATGGGCAACAGCAG
Source organism: Aythya fuligula (assembly GCF_009819795.1). Taxonomy (NCBI): domain Eukaryota; kingdom Metazoa; phylum Chordata; class Aves; order Anseriformes; family Anatidae; genus Aythya; species Aythya fuligula. The sequence continues at coordinate 96,400,564 of NC_045560.1, read as the reverse complement.
GAGTGTGAGTTAGTATAGCAGTACACAGGATTAAGCTTCCTCAGAAATAAATTGCCTTAACACGGTTGTTTTTAAAAGTATTCCAGAATGCATACTTTCATTGCTTATGTGCTCACTATAAATATTTTCACTATGAATAATTACGTGGTATCTTTTTGTTAAATAACAGCTGGTTACCTATACAGAAGACTCGAGTTTGGTATTTGAATGCTATGCCTCGAATTTTAGGCTGTCAGGTTTCCTAACATATGCTTCAATTGACAGATCTCTTTCTTGTGCTGCAGCAAACATCTAATTGGAAGTACAAAGAGAAACACTGACTGTACATACTTTGCGCAGATATCCTATGTATATTAAATATGTATAAGAGGAGAAAGTGTTGTACTGACCAATGTGCTTCAGCTTTGAAGGTTTTTCTGCTGTCTATAAAGGGCACACTTCGTTTTCTAGGAATGCATGATTAACATGATTGTTTTCTACAAAGAAGAGCTTTGACTACACACTGGCAGGTACTAAGAAAATAACTTGAATTTCTTTTAGTTGCTGGTTGTTCTTTTTTTAAAACATCATTAAAAGAAAAAAAAAAAAAAAAAAACACCCTGTAGTCCAAGATCAGAAATCTGCTCTCTTCTGTGTTGCCTACCTTTCAGTTTGATCAGGACATAATGCCAACAGAAAGAGAAGCAGATACATTTTGAATAGGCTAGGAGAAAGACAAAAGAAAACATGCTTTTCTTTCAGTACAGAAATCAACCTTGATTTTGCACCACCTATATGTTGACAAGGAGATAAATACACTGCACATATTAGTGATACCTCCCCACTGATCTTCAGTTAAACCTCAGGTGAGCCTCTCTCTCTCTTTTTCCTTGATATCTGGCTTATATGACTTTACTAGCCTTCAAGATTTCAAATAAAGTATTTTGCCCTCCATACATGCCCAGTTTGATTATTTCACCACAATGGATAGTCTTCTGAGTTTATTCTTGTTAAGGGGTTTAACTCACACATTCTAAATACTTATTAATCCAAATATTTATTAATCAATTTCTGTTTTGTGAATGCTTTATTTTCGCAGAGGAGCACAAATCTTTCTTATTGTTGGCATCTGACAAGAAAGCATTCCAATTGATCTGTTTTTTGCTCCAGACCAGGTAGGAAATTTCATCTTCCACTTCAGTGTCATATACATACCACAGTACAGACTAATCCGGTCTTTCCTTAAACCAACCAGCAAGAAATGATCACTTTTGAGCAAAACTACACCCTTGCTCCAGTAGATGTACAACAACAAAGTAGCTCTCTTAGAGATCACATGGTCCATATCAGGTTACTTATGATCAGCTTATGACCCCAAACCTCATTTCATGTCTTGATTCTAGCCTTCTTCTGGAGCAAGAAATGAGTCTTCCAGTTTCAGCTATAGGAAGGTTTTAGTTTGCAACTTGACATGTTAAGGAAGATCACTGCCGTATCTAGCTAGAGAAGGTACGTGAAGCCTAACCCTGTGGCTTCAAGTACCCTCTCTTCACTTACTGCCTCCCCTCGGTCTCACAAGCATTCCTGCAGTTTCCCCTTCAGACACACCTTGAGCAGATTGTCTTCTCCCCAAGCAGCATTTTACTCCACTGAATATGTCCCAGTGAGTTTGGGAATCCATGTCCCACTGAGTTTAGTAGGAGGCAAGCTGAAATAAAACACAGCTCATCATCAGTAAGTGGAGCAGAAGCAGGCACTTGCAAAGATGCTAGCATAAGCAGGTAATGAATGATGGCAATGCATGTTTGAAATAAAACCAAAGTGGTTGCACAGTATAAGAAACTACATATGAACAAGCAAAGACTGGATTGCAAAGGATATCTTGATTTGATTTGGAAAGAGAGAGGTGTAGTGCTAAATAAGAAAACTAATACATTTCCTTCTTTTATTTTTGTTGTCTACTGACATGAGAACAGAGCCTTGCGTTTTCCACTAAACTACGAAACACATTCATAACAGTACTCAAATATAGCTATTACCATATTTAAATATTTCCTCACTGCTTATTACCTACAAAGTTGGCTATAGCCGCATCCAATTCAAGATGATTACGACATGCCTACGAAAGAGCTGAAGGGGAGGAGGGAACAACTTTTGTTCCTAAACAGCTTACCTCTTCAAAAAGAACAATGTTTACTGAGATAAATGAAGAGAGGGTGGTTGTTTTAGATCACTATGACTAATGTTAAGAAACAGCTGGTAAGGAATATTAGGTAATCACATACACAGGCTGCACATTGGGAACATTACGTTAACATACCTACTATAATTTTATTCCCTTCCCCACGCATTTATTCAAAGCTGCAGCTGTGATACTGGCTTTTGAACATTAGAAACTATCAGGAAAAGCAGCATGAATCATCATCTTTTGCTTGTGTTATTTAACTTAGTCACTCAAGTGCAGTTCTTCTACGAGAACAATAATAGAAGGAAACTGGGTAGTTTTCGTTCAGAGATTTGTGCAGACTCCCTTCCCTTCCCTTTCCTTAGGTTCAACCAGGATGAAAAAGAGCCAGTTCAGCTAAAATACTAGCACTTCCATCAAATATTTATAGCTAATCTCTCCATTTTCTGAAGAGCATATAAACTGTTAGAAGACAAATTATTCAGAACAGTTGCTTCACCTGCTGCAAGGCAATTCCTTCTCTCATAGGCTAAAGTTGGTGACCCTGTTGACTAAAATCTCATAGTCAGGGGCAGAAATACTGAAAGTAATAGTTGAAAATAAAAATAAATAAATAAATAAATAAATAAATAAATAAATAAATAAATAAATAAATAAGGAACTGTCCATTATTGTTCTTTTATCAGAGATAATCACTAGATTTTCTGTGAATTAGGAGTTCCAGTCACCACACAGTAATGCACTTAGATAAATTTGTAAATCTCAGCCAGGATTTCAGACATAGGGCGGTTCTGTAATGAAGTGCTTGTGGTGTGAAGTGCTTGTGGTGGCCACCATTTCCCTACTGTGGGTTTGAATTGAGTTTTCAAGACAGTATTTGCCTTTGAGAGCACAACACTTTTGTACTACTGGTTCAAAACATACCTGTTCAGGAAGGAAAGACACAGGAAGGTTTGTTCTGTAGAGATGGGTTGTTATATCCTCTCTACTTCAATCCCTGTTCCCTTTAGGAAGAATTCTGACAAATTCCACCTCATGTCAAGCAGTTCCTAGTGGCTTGGTGATTAAATATTATTGCTTATGTGGTCATTCATTTAACTGACACCAGGTGACAACTGTATTGCTTACACAGCTGAAGGCAGGCCTGTAGCCCCCAGCAAGTTCCTCTTTGCTCAGCACTCCCCAACCTACTGCTTTCTTATCAAGAGGCCATTTCCTTGCAGTTTTCTGCTCCTGTGAACATGTCCATACAGGTCAGCTCACTCAGAGAAGGGTCTCTACTGTTTCTGGGAAGTGCAACTACATTGGAGTCCCCACAAGCCACCTGTCATCCTTAGATGGAAGCCACCTAAAAGTTAGAAGGTTTCTGGAAAACTGTGGTTCAGACAGCAGAGGTAACTGGGCATACCAGCAGTAACAGTCCTTACGACCCCTGGATGTTGTCAGAGAGGGCTGAGTAATTTAGAGGTTGAGCTCTTTGTGCCTCACATTCTTCTGGATGCTCTGTGACAGGGAAACCACAACTCAAGCTGTCCTTCCCTTCCCTACATGGCTAACATGGGATTCCTTCTGTCCCAGGTTTTCCCAGTACTTTACACACACACAAACAAAAAGACACACTTGCACAGAGCAGAACTTGCTGCCTGTGGCACTTCGGTTCACAGTTTAACCTCCAACCAGGGAATATTTGAGTAAAGAAGAAACATGCTGTAGAGACATTTCTATATTTTTAATACTTTACTTCCAATTTGCACAAAAGCATATGGAATTATGCAGTGTAAAGAGCATGTGCATGCAGTATCTGGCCATGCTTTGACATTTCATCAAGCCTCCTCCAACCATATCTCATCTCTCTAGCTCTGTTTTTTCTTCTGGACAAGTCTGTTACTGCAGACTTACTGAGATGCTGCTGAGGCAGATACTCTAGGAAGAGCACCATGTTCTTACCACATAAAGTAAGAGAAAAGTGGGAAAGTCGTAAGAAACAGACATATAGCATCAGCAATATCAAACAGATATTGTAGCAGATACTGTGATATACCCCCCCCCCAAAAAAAAAAAAAAAAAAATCAAACAAAACAAAACTGTTAGTGGGCCAATAATGACAACAAACTGGTGGAAACTGCCTACTTTGCATTTTCAAAGGAAGCCACCGAACAGAGCAAAACTTTATTGCTACAGATCTGTGCAATATGTGCATAGCCAAATAGGAAAGCATCAGAATGTCTGGTTGGTAACCTCCCTCCAAGCTGAGGCCTCCAACTTTGGGAGTTCATTCACCTGCAGTCTCTCACTTTCAGGTTCTAGATCATCTGTTTGGCATCCAAAAGCTCCAATCAATTTTTGTCTCCTCAGGGTTGACAGCTGGTCTTTCAGGCTGTCTCAGGGGGAAATACTTGAAAATCTCCCAGACCTTTATCTCCCCTAGAAGTGGAAACCTTCTGGAGTACCATTTTGCTCTCTAAAGGAACATGAAACCAAACCAAACCAGTAAACCAAAATGAGAATTCAGACTTATGAACAAAGTTCATAAAGACTGCAACAACTTAGTTAATATCACAGTAGATACATGGATCTATACAAAAATAAGGCCTTCCTCCATTTCAGCATTCCTTCAAAGACTTCCTTTGAGCTCGGTTCAGATTTTTTTGACCAGTACTAGGATTTCTGATCAAATCATACCCTTCTTCTGAAACATGGGACACTCCCAACCCACCCTATTTTTTCTAACCCAATTCCTCCATTAAAGCAGTTCATTTATCTCATTATGTCTCATCATCTCCTTGAGCCTCGACAGTTAAATCCACCACAGCTAGACCCTGAAGGCCAAGCCTGTGGCACCAAGCACTGTCTGGCATGGCTCCCATTTCTTGTGCAATGAATTCCTCTCATATGGAAGTGCGTAAATTGGTTTGCAGCTCTCCCTGCTTTCCTCAAAATCTACTTTGCTTCAGGACATCATGACTGTATGCAGAGTCCAAAGGTTTTCACTGTCTGAGGTGGATTCCCGGGATTCGGCAGATTCTCCATCTCAGATTACAAAGAACTAGTGTGGCTCTGAGCATGAGTGAGTTTTAGTTGGGACTGCTAGAAGACAGCTGATATGAAAGTACTATGACAGCTAAATACGTATGCTTTTATATAAACCTTCAAGGTCTTTGTAATATAAATGAAAACACGATACAAATCCTGAAGTAGCAGAGGAACATCACACTCTCTGGATCTTGTGACTGCACTCCATTGTAATATTCCTACATAGGATCACTATGGAGCCCAAAGCATCCCCTGGCCTCCTAAAAAGAAAATGTTGAGTCTCAAGAAGCAACCTTACATGAGTCCACGGGGATATTGTTAGAGAGCTCAGAGAGGATAAATGCACTATTCCTGAGTTCACTGCTCCTCGGAGTTGCCTCCCACCATCCTACAAGCCATTACAGTCTGTCACAACAGTGACAGAATAAGATAGGAGGAGGGAGAATTCCTCCCCACAACTGTCAGACTTTTTAAACTCAATGAAATTGTGAGAAGCTCTATAATTGATTTTAAAATGCTGCAGATAGGGAAAACTATGAAAGTGGTTAAAAAATGAAGACAATTGGAAAAACATTTGTTAAACTTTTTTTTAATTTTCTTTAAACAATTTTTTTACCAGAAGTGGTGAAAATTTGGATTGCAAATATGTATAAATTTTCCGTGCATCTAGGCATACCTGCTAGCATATTCATTTGCCTATTTGGTTGTGGGTAACTAGGCTGGAGCCACCTCCCAAGGCTTGTTGGCTAGCAAGGTTGCAAATACCTGGTTGGAAATATGAATCTCTCAGCCTGTATGGCCCACAAGTGAGTGCAGACAGGGCTGCCTACAAACTCAGTAATTTGGAGGGGAAAAAGATATCATGCCGGTCCATCTACAGAGGAGAAATGCTCATTTTCAAGAGATCCACCTCAAACTCTGAAATGCTGTTATGCTGCCCAGTTGAGTAAGCCATAGCAGAGATGTCACTGGCAGGGTTAACTCGGGGATCCCAAAGGCAGTTTCCTCGCACCTCGTTTCAGTTGCTACCACTACAATCTCCAGCTTTCTTCCCAAAGAGTTAGCTGGGTCTACTGGGACAGTGGTACCATATGGCACGTAGGGGTCCAGCCCAGCTGCCCCCTCTCTCTACCATCTTTTCCAGGCAGGTTGTATTGGGCTTACACGGCAAGGTTTGGGGGGCACAAGGGTGGCCTCTCTGAGCAAAGCAGTGAGTGATGCTGGTTGGGCCTCTGGGAGAGCATATCTAAGGAAGGGGAAAAAAACTGTGGCCTGGGGAGAGGCCCCTGGTGGAGCAGGCTGTCCCCCTGCAGCCCATGGGTGCCCCATGGAGCAGATCTCCACGCTGCAGCCCCCCCGTGGGTGGAGGAGCCCCCGGTGGAGCAGGTGGATGTGGCCTGGAGGAGGCTGCGGCCCATGGAGAGCCCCCGCAGGAGCAGGCCCCGGGCCGGAGCTGCAGCCCGTGGAGAGGAGCCCCCACAGGAGCAGGGGGTCTGGGGGGAGCTGCCGCCCAGCCACAGAGGACCCGTGCTGGAGCAGTTTGCTCCTGGGGTGTGGATGGATGGACCCCGTGGGACAGAGCCGTGTGGGAGCAGTGCTTGAGGAGCTGCTGCCTGTGGGCAGCCCCCACAGGATCAGTTGGGGAAGGATGGCATCCCATGGGAGGGACCCTGCATGGAGCAGGGGCAGAGATGAAGTGTCAGGGACTGACCGCAGCCCCCATTCCCTGTTTCCCTGCCCTGCTCAGGGACAGGAGGTGGAAGAGGGTGGATTGGGGGGAAGGTGTTTTTAGTTTGCTTTTTGTTTCTCAGTGTTGTAGTCTGTTAGTAATGGGCAATAGATTACATTATTTTCCCTATGCTGAGTCTGTTTTGCCCATGGTGGTAATGAGTGAGTGATCTCCCTGTCCTCATCTGAACCCTTGAGCCTTTTTGTATCATAGTTTCACTTCCTTTTCCTTCAAGGAGGAGGAGCATGAGATCAGTGTCTTGGAGTTTAGCTAGCCATCAGTGTGAAAATACCACGCAGGTGAAGAATACCTTGCTTGCAGGTCTATTTTCAAAAGGCAAGTTAAGGTATAGCTGATAGCTATACAGCATGCACAGTTTCCAATGAGATCTACAAAATAATAATAATAATGATACAATAAAAGAAAGGGCTTCACTATTCAAAAATGCCATCTGGAGAGGTACACAGGTCATTTGGAGATATTAAGTACAGGTTTATACACTGACTACTACTATACACACTTCCTTGTACAAAGCATAACACATAACAAAAATCAAAACAGGGCATGAGAGGAAATCTCTTACAGTTGTGGGTGACAATTTAGCTTCCCGTAGTGAGGAATAGCCTCCTATTACTTATTCCTTGCCAGAGCAGCTGTTTTCTGACACTACGGTCTCTCAAACTGCCTCTGGCAGCTTTTTGCCAGGACAACACTGGGATTCCTAAACTTGCCCAGGTTGCAGATTTTCTAAAGGTTTTATTTGCATCTATTCTGTCCATTCTTATCATGGCTTCCTGAGATCCCTCTTAACACTAGGTTAAAGAAGAAAGTAACAGATTCATTCTATCAATGCAAAGCTGATTCTTCTACCTACTTTTTTCTTTTCGTTTTAGTAGTCGTGTGAATATCAGCTATAAAATCATATTGTAGTCTCACCCCTATCATAGACTAGAACTATTTCCGTGGCTCTTTTGATGAACCAGTACTTTCCAGAGATGGCACATGCCACATAAATGAATTGTAGGGGAATTACGTTTAGCCAAACTGCAGAAGAGATAGCGATCAGAGGTCTGTCCAATCACTTCAGCTAATTTCTGAAGTTTATTCCACCGACTTCAGGAAGAACTAGATTCAAGAGCCTCTAGTGGGCATGGCTGCATACTCAAGCTTTCCACTGACACCTTTAGATGTCGGTAGGAAATCATTAGGAGGATGCCAACACCATCAGGCCTAAGACAGTCATAGTTACAGTGATAGCAGGATGCCTAATCTGTCTCAGGTACTCCCTGTCTGGCCAAGGAAAGCAAGTTGCTTCCCCTGGTCCTCCTCTCTAGGGAATCTGGTTTGATGCACACAGTATGGAAAGAAAAACAAGTTTGGTATATTGGCCTGAGTTAGGCTATGGTGATCCAGCACAGGACTGCCCAGTAGGTACTCCCTGACAGCACTATTCAAATGTCTTGCTACCCTTTATATTCATGTGTTGTTGGTTTTTTTTTCCTTGCATTTTCATTCTCCATCCTCATTTTCTCCCAAATAAGCACCACCCACCCTTATTTGCCATTTTTCCCAAAGGTCCCAGATCTGTTACATGTGCAAAAAAAACGTCATTTCTCATTCTTTTTTTCTCTGATCTTCATTATTTTTTCTTTCTTTGGTTATATACTTCAGAGTGTCTTTCCTACCTCACACTTCTCCCCTCAAATTTTGGGGCTTATTGCCAAGAGAAATAAACCTCATTTCTTTCCCTGAAGGAGCAACAATTTTACAAAGAAAAAAAAAAAAAAAGAGAGAGAGAGAGGGAGAGAGAATTTTAAACTTGCACAAATCCCACTAATAAAAATAGACTTAAGTAGTATTGTCTGCTATTTTTTTCTGGTTCTCTGATAGCAAAAACTGGTCCTACAAAATATTCTGAAAAATATGATTGCTTTGTGCAGTTTCTGTCCACTTCCATCTCTGACTGAATGCATCTAAATAGAAGCCACTCAGCCCTGCTTTGCTTTAAAATTGAATAGCTAGAATCCATGATCAACCACTGTGGAAAAACACAGAAGAAAGCAAATGGATGTGTTAGGGGCAAGGAACTTTATTCTGTAGCAGAATTGTTGTACTTTCTGTAGTGACATCCCAAGCACAAACTGTATTGTTTCAGGTGTTGCCTGGCTCTTCTAGGTGAAACTTTCCCCTGGAGAGCATTATCCCTTGTTGGATATGACAAGGAAGCTGAAACACAGCAAGATAAAGAGATTAGCCAGGAAACATCAGCAGGTCGTTGGCAGAGTCAGGAAGTGAGTACTTGCCTCCTATCTCCCAGGCTGATGCACTCACCAGCCAGCAGAGGTCAACTTAAGATGCTTATGAGCTTACATTCAGCTTCCCATGGCAGTCCCATTCCCTTGGCCTGTCACCTGCTTGTTTGTAGGACCACTGTCCCAAGTACCCTGGAAGGTCTGCAACAAATTCAGCCTCCTACCTAGTAGAACTTGTAGCTGAAGTTCTTGAGTGGTGGTCAAGCAGAGCACTGTATGTGAAGCTGCTGTCGTCACCAACAGGGCATTTGATTTACCTGCTCATCAATTGTACATATTTGTGGTTTTCTGGTGTGTGGGAAGCATACGTTCAAAGCTGGTCATGTGCCTTTCTTCCTCTCATATGATTTTGTGTGAAATCCTTAGCTATAACAAGTCATACAATTCAAAATACACGTATATGCTGACCTATTGCTTTATTAAGTTGTGAATACTAATGAAAAGAACTTTAAAAAAAAAAAAAAAGATAAATATTTCCCAGCCAAACACATACCTGTGAAGTATTTTTATGTAGTTAGCACAATGGCTGTCAGTACAGATGGTGCAGAATCACACCATTCTTTGGAGAAATTCAGAGATTGTTCTTCATACAGGACAGGAAGCTGGCTGACTGGCATTCCCCTGACTGCAGCAGCTGGTATAAGGCCAAATATTCATGTAAGTATCTACTGGCAGAGGTCTGTTCTTGTACCAGGCTTCCTCCTTTATTCCAGTGCAAAACACCCAGGCAAAACCCACCTGTGCCATTCCCAGTACCCAAGGCCTCTCATAGTTGCTGCTAATATTTGGTAAGAACTTTCTGGATGTTCATACAATACATGTTTGGAAGAACCTGGCATGTTCTGAGGAATGGGATAAAACAGCAAATCACACAATTTCAGCAATGCTGTCATACCTCTGGACACACCAGAGGCATCCAAAACTCTTGTGGTAAAGAAGTAAAGCAAGTGTCTCCACACATATGATGGAAGAAAGCAGCCAGAGCAATCCATCCTGACACAGCTCCCAACTTAATCGCAGACATAAGAGTCTATACAAAACCAGACTCAAGCTTAGTTTCAAAATATACACCTGCATTCTGTGAATAGCTTTGTGAAATTACGCTGTCCTGCCCTTTTGTTAAGATTAACATTAAGATTAAAAAGTGAGTTGGAGATTTCCAAATTGAAGAAAAGAAGTATGAAAGCATTAAACTAAGCTGACACCATGACACCATGGAGGGGATATGTTACTTTTACAAGTTTATTTGAGAGAGGTTTGGGATATCAAAAGGACTTAATCACAGGCCTGAGGAGAATGGATCTGCGAGATCATCTTGTAATATTAACGGCTAATACAGCAATGTTTCTTACCATGATCCTCTGGAATCACCTCTGAAGACATTCAAGACCAGCCACTGACAGACAGGGACCTAATCTTAGAGGTACACCAGTCCAGTGTGTAATTCTTAGTGCCCAGAAGCAGGTCCTTTTGGTGTTTTAGCTAAGTAAGATGGCTTTTTGTAAAACAAAGGAACAGGTAATAATACAGTAAGGTTCAGGCTAACATCCAATTTACTGAAAAGGTGTTAAAATGCAGTTTTTCACAGGAAGGTGAATTTGCCCTTAGCCTCCAATTCATTAGATTCCAGCTCTTGCCTTCACCCTTTTGCCATGAGGGACTATGAAAACAGCAGACATAATTCCCTACAGCCACACAATCTGATACGTAGAGTTTATATGACAGTTTCCCCAAGTAAGGCTGAAAAACGTCTTTTAGGCTAAAACCTTCCCTTTCCTTTCAAGACAATTTTTATCTTTAATGCACAGTTTCCCTTTATGGCAAAAAACAGGCTACATATAATGGATGATGGTCCATTATTTGTACAATCAGCCAACATCAGCTATTTCAAAAAAAAAAAAAAAAGAAAAAAGAAAAAAAAAGGAAAAAAAAGGGCCAGTGCTATTTTGGGGTGTATCAATAGGGTTATTACAGGAAAACAACCAACATAATTACTCCAGTCTAGACAGCAGTGACTAGGCCTTAATTGGAATAAAGAAGTTGGATTTGAGTACCACAGCTCTAAAAGCTGATTATGAAAAAAAAACACCCCCCAAAAATAAACCAAAGAGCAATCAATTAGAAAATACAACCTATAAAGTTTATTAAAGGACCTAGATATATTCAATTGCTTTCCTCTCCCACCCAAATAATGGCTTTATGCATTATTACTTGTCAACGTAAGAAAGGCAAGACCCAAACAAATACATGCAATATGTTTATGAGTAGAACCTTAATAAAGAGCAAAAATGTAATATAACAAGCTTCATGTCTGAAAGCTGTACAAGTTGAAACTACTGTCACTTCATACAGACACCTATTTATTCCTTACAGTTTAAAGAGATCAGTTTTGTTCTGACTAAAGGGCGGACTAGCAGTACAGTTACCAGAAATCCATATGGGATGCCATATTCTTGACAACCCAGCTTTTAATTGCCTCAGAAGTTGGCTCATCATCTTTCATGGGTGAAAACATAATAGAAAAGGAAATACTATTTCTCATCCAATTTTCTCTCATTCAGCATTCCTGTTGCCCTCACTGTTACACTATCAAATTCAATTTATTGAGATAAATCTGATAATTACCTTTTCAAACATTTCAGTTCTTTGGGTGTTTTTTTTTTTTTTTTTTTTTAATCAATTTATATGTATTTTTACATGTTCAACTGAAATTAACATTAATTTGTATCTTGGGTTTAACAGAATCAATATTTAGCAAATTTCCATACCATCTGTTTTCAGAAGAAAAATATTCTTCAGAGTGTGCACTCAAGATAGCAGTGGACATACTGAAGTTAATGAAATCAGAAAGAATATTGAAAGAACAAGATCTTAGGGATAAAGAATTGGACAATATCCTTACACAAGATTCACAAAGCAGGTACACAACTGAAACCCTTAGCCTCCTGCAAATTCCTCTAGCAAAGATTCCACTCCGAGACTTGGAAGTTCAGTCTGTCACAAAAATCTGTGATTTCCTGAAAGGCCAATACACTTTCCAGAGGAAGTAACTGGATCAGTTTATGTTTAGTTTTGTTTGTTGCAGATTAAATACAAAATCAGGTATTCAAAAGGTGAATGAACTGCTTGGTATTTTCTCTGCTTTGATTTGAAGTGCTTTTAAGAATTAGACCGGTGATGTACGATTCAGTTGTCGATTCTTTTTTTTGAGCTTACCTTTCACAAAAAGCATTACATCATTAACACAGAGAAGAGCAGGCTGTTATGATTTTAAGAGTGTACCGTAAAAACAAACTTTTAAGTAGTTATTTAGTTATTCAAAGCACCACTTCCAACCTCATCATCCTTAAAGAAATTAGAAATTGCAATTTGGCAATCTTCACCTAATATTGAAAAGTAACTTGGAATAGTGGGGAAACTTTTCAAGATCCCTTCAACTGCACAGATAAGATAATGCTGTTATCTTAAGATAATAGTTTTTCTGGAGATATGCTTCAGTAGTTCCAAATATTTAAGACTGATAAAATGAAATGTCTTCCGGAACAATTTGGCAATTGTAGAAAAGTGACTAAAAACACGATTACACATATTTTAAAACCATATAATGATTTATGTACAGCATACTTTGCTGTGTTAGGGACTAAGAGCCAAGAACATACTAGTGTTTCTGGAAAATCCGTGTTTGCTTTCTCGGTATAAATGATTATATGTTTTCAAAAGCCAAACTATTTGAACGCTCTGCACTTTTCCCATTTGCAAATATTTCTAATGCAGTTTCATTGTTGCTTTTAGAACTAATCAAGGGAGAGAGAAGCTTGTTCCCCCCTTTCAGAGTTGCAGTAATGAGTGACTATCAAAAACATTGATATTTTCACAATTTGAAATGGTGGCTAGAGAGAAAAGATACATCTTTTCAAAACTAATCTTTTAATTGTTTTCTCAGCTGAAAGAAGAATCATTATTAGCATGTACTTAAAATTCTAGTTCTACCAAGAAGTATTGGTTCAGTTGTAGATAAGCCTTAGAAAAAAGCACTTCTTTAATCTTTCTTCACATATGAGTGGCTCTGGATAGCACCAGATAGCACCCCCAGGATGAGTTCCATACTGAAAACAAGGTTTAACCATCAGGATACATTTATCTGCAAAAGTTTGATTCATGTGGCAAACTAATGAAATAAGGAATCTCCTTTAAAACATGGAAAGACTGGTCATCTTCTTCAAAGGGGTGTATTTTCAGGAAGTTCAACACCTGGTTATCCAGCCTGCACATCTCATACAAGACAAAATCTAGATTTTGTATTACATTTTTAAGCCTCAGTATTAAACTTTCACCATGGTGATGCAGTCCAGATGTAGTTAGAAAAAGACAAAGTTATAGCCAGTTTCTGAAAATCGGGTATTGAGCTACTTTTTTGGGTGAGCAAGGGACAGTACTTCATGTTGGATGGGGACTGTGAGGCAGATTTGTTTAAATGTTGTAAAATTAACACCCCGGCTCCTTAAAAATGAAAGGAACCATGTTTCCAAGTGAAAAGACATATTCTATTAAAATTCAAACAGGAAGAATTAACTCTTTAAAACAGAGGTAAACCAAGAGATTAAGTAAAACAGAAGTGAAACCTTAAAATGATTTGCAAAGGAAGGCCCTCTAGTTATTTTATTTCACTGAAGCACATCCTTCCCGTTAGGCTTCCTGACAATCTGACAAGTTGTTGTCATGAGGTGGATTGAAAACTGGTTGAAGTATTCAGCTCAAAGGTTAAACATCTGTTGATCCACATGAAGCCCAGCTGGATGCAGCGGTGTACCAGTCAGCAGCAGTGTACTCCAGGAGCTGGTACTGGGTCCGGGACTGTTTAGCTTCTTCATAAGTGACCTGGAAAATGAGACAGAGTGCACCCTCACCATATTTTCAGATCATACAAAGCTGGGAGAATGGGTGATAGGTCCCATGGGTGTGCTGTCATACAAAGGGACCTCAGCTGGCTGGAGAACTGCGCCAACAGAAATGTCCAGAAAAAACAACAAAGTCAACCGCGCAGTCCTGCACCTTGGGAAGGAATAGCCCCATGCACCAATACACACCATGGGCCAACTGACTACAAAGCAACCTTGCAAAAAAGTATGTGGAGGTGCTGGTTGGCAAGTAGAAAATGTCACCCTTGCAGAAAAGGCAGCCAACAGCACTTTGCTGCATTAGGAAGATCATTGCCATGCAGGTTGGTGGTGATTATTCTGCACTGTTGAGCTCTGATGAGACTGCATCTTGAGTGCTATGCAAGATAGACATGGAAATACTAGAGCAAGTCTATCAAAGGCACATGAAGATGATTAAGGATTTGGAGTGTCTGATATAAGAAGAGTCTGGGAGGGCGGGAATTGTTTTTACCAGGAGAAGAAAAGTCTGGGGGATGAGGGAGCACATCTTATGTGTATAAATCCAGGAAATTCACTGTAAACTTGAGGAAAAAAAAAAAAAAAAAAAAAAAAAAAAAAAAAAAAAAAAGAGGTCATCAAACACTGGAAGAGGTTGCCCAGGCCAACTGTGAAGTTTCAATCCTAGGAAATATTTAAGACCCAACTGGACACAGTCCTGAGCAACCTGTTTTAGCTGACCCTGTTTTCAGCAAGGGGGTTGAACCAAACAATCTCAATAGACCCTTCCAACCACAACTATTCTGTGATTCTGTGAAAGCTGTCACTTCTGGTATCACACCATTGTACCTTCCTGATAGCAGACAGGAGAACTTTCTGAAGCAGGTTTTTACATGTATTACCCTGTTCTAGGCTATTTCCCTTGTTTGTTACCCCTACCCTCTTGTATGCCACTTGTTTCTGAAGATTTCCAAATGCTTACAGGTGAGTATATTTTGGTTTTCCATGGTTAATATCATACTGTTCACTCCACACTACTGCAGGCCAATGAGAGGACAAAGCAATACAAACATAATGATTAGTAAGAAGGAAATATGTTACTACATGACAAGAACGTGGTGTAACATATCTACTTCTTTAAATATACTACATAACATTTATTACTTCTGTAGTTCCATTAAAAAATAAAAATAAAAATCTCATTATCACTGAGGGCAAGAAAGTACCAAAAATGGAAGATAATACTATGAGATATAACTAAACCTTCAATTTTTGCATTCTCCCAAGCAGAGATGCAATCTTAATTTTGCAGATGAAGCAAGGGAGTTGTGGGGGTTTTCCACAGATCCCTTCCCAGATTTCTTTATGAAGATAAAAAATATATTGAGAATATAAAGAAATACATTGGTAACAGGAAGAAGAAAAAAAAAAAAAAAAAAAAAAGAAAGGAAAAAAAAAAAGTTGTTTGATCCTTCTCTTCCTTTCTTCCTGGTCTCCAGCTGTAGAAGCATTTGATGTCACCGAAAAGACAGTGATCCTATTCTTCCACAAACATCTTCAGCAACTAACAGAAGAGTAGAACAATGGAAAACTTTGATAATCCTCCTCTATCTACAGGATAAATCAATGTTCTCAAAGCTCTCTGGAGCACTGAACCACTTCTTGAATTTTATGGACCATCTATGTGGGACAAATCACATGCTGAGGCATCAGCTCATGACATAAAAAAGTCATGTGAGGTTACATAGCAAGGGAGAAGCACAGCAGCAAAAGAAACCCATGGTAGACCACAACTTCTACCATACCACAGTGTTTAGCTCAGAAACATTGTATTTCCACATGGTTGGGCAGATCTGCTTCAGAAGGTTTATTGTGGCCTTCCAAACCACCAAGATATTAAAGATCAAGTACACAGCATCTTCAAATAACATAGTTTATCTAAATAAAAATCTAAATTTATCAAATAAACTCAATTTGTCCCCTTATTTGCATATTACATAAGATGTAACAGGGATTCTCTAATTTGCCTGCACCTGCACTTCTACAAGGACTAAAAATGTGTATCTTTGTCACAAGACCCATCTCCACCATATTTCAAATATCATCTCAATTAAAATAAATGCAAATCTTTATGTACCTTGTGGGTACACCAGGTACAGCCAGACTGGCCAGCTATATATTGTCACATTATTTTCAAAGGGCAAAGGACTGTGCTGTGTAGCATCCTTATGGTGACTTACCAAAGGCTGCACAGGACAGCACTTCATCAACCACTATGTCTTTAGGGAGATTCCTCTGGCAGACATGACAAATGAGCATGAGTCCCTGTGGCTTTAAGTTTGAAGGCAAATATTCCTTTCTGCCATGTCCTTTATCATACTGAAGCAAAATATGTTTTTTAAAAATATGAATGTTCTCTACCTGTATTACAAAATCATGTACATTGTCTGTAGTCCTAGAAGAACTCAAAATCCTATGGAGTAGACATGCAAAAGACCTTATATTTTAGTTATCCCTTGTGCCTTACAGTAAATCAGCATAATCTGCTTTTTATTAGGTTATTGGATGCTGTGGCAAAGAAAAAAATTTGGCTTTTAAGCACTCTGAAGTGAGTACTTTGAAGCCTCAGTAAGTGATAATCAAGAAAAATGGCACTAACATCTCATGATAAATCTTCTCTATATATTTAACTAGGATTACTTGTGAAGCCTCAGAAATTAAAATGATTATATATAGCCTTACTTAAGACTTGAGTTGAGTTTAATAAAGCATATGATATTGGTTTTCAAAATCTTCTCTTTTTGAACGAAGGTGGCTATGGCAATGCCAGTCAAATGAGCTCTTCTGTGAATGGATGGTTCCCTTCACCCCATAAGACTACTTGACACAACCATTTGTAATCAGACCACCTCCACATGGCAACACAGCACATGCACTGTGGATAGTCCAAACTTGGACTTGGCCCACTACTGCCCAGTAGAATATCTGTTGTTTGCTTTCTTCCTGCCCTTTCTACAGCAGTATGCTAATTTGAGTCTCTCTCTTCCATGCAGCCCCTAATTTTGCATGTGACTTGGAAGAATATAAGGTAACCTAGAACTTTTAAAGGTAGTAGATTTGGTTGAATTTGGCCGGCAAATTCAGAATATATTAGTGTAGAACTGACAGATGGACACAGAGACAGTGCCATAGCACAAGTCTCTTCCAAAAGTCTTGAAGTCGAGTTAAAAAATAATTTCTCCTAAGCAATTTATTCAACTAGAATTAGAACCTGAGGTTTCAGTGTTATAAAATGAAATTATAATTTTTCTCAAGGGAGGATTGAAAAATTTATTGATGGCCATTAAAAATATAAATAAAAATTCAAAAACTCATGAAATCTCAGTTCTCTTGACAGTTATAAGAGCTTTGCTGTCAACTTCAGAGTCTTTTTTCTTGTAAAGTCTATTATTTAGCAAGAACAGGATCATTTCTCTATCACATTTCTCCATCTTTGGGTAAAAGAACCATTTTTCTGAGTATCATTACTAGACTATGGAATCCAGGTGCCCTTGTCTAAATATTTCCAAAATGGAGGCCAATAATTGCGAGGTGCTTTAACATTTCTTGAAATGTAAAAAAGGGAGGAAATGGACATAGAGAGGCAATGAGACTGTAATTCTAAGTAATAGATAATTTAGTCATTTGATGTTTGGGGAACCTTAAGTTTGCTGCAGGCAATGAAGATACTTACTCTAACCTCTTTTCCACCTATATCATCTTTCCTATGTAATCAAGTTGCTCAGGGCCATCCAAAGGTCTTCATCCAAAGGTCAATGAGCTGACCTGGGAGTAGATTGGGAACTGCAATGTTCTAGCAGCAGAAGCAATTGTTTTGCAGTCATACATCTCTGCAAGCATCTCCCAGGTTTTGTTATACCACAAGGGAGAGATTTTTTCACTTCTGTCTGTCAAGCTTTGTGGTCATAGACAAGTATTATCTGAATAGCAGCAGTTTCATGTCTATGCAAAGTTGTTCTTGAAAATCACATATGCACAAAGTACATATATACATGTAAAAGGCAGCTAAATTTGGTGCCTAGTGCTTGCAGTTGTTGTGTGCCTACTTGAGTGCCTCATGCTTGTTTTTGTTTGTTTGTTTGTTTGTTTGTTTTTAACATCTGTCATTTAATACTGACATGTTTCTTTTCCGTTTTTTTTAGGATTGGCCCCAGGGCCAACAGTTATGATAATTAAAATATCTATCCAAAAAAACGATCTAAAAAAACACACCTGTAACCTACCAGACAATTGATCCTTTCATTGAAATATGTCAGGAGGAAAAGCTTTTTAAGAAATATTTAGAGTAGCTGGTAAAAATAACATTGAAAGTTTACCACAGTGGAACTAACCCAATGCAGACATTCCCTTGGGGAACATGTATCTTTTAGGTATTTATCTTCATTTCACTTACTGTGTCATGATTTTCTTGTTTGTAAACTGTGAAATAAATCAATTTCTGTCTTTAAGATAAATCATAATTCCAACTATTTACATTCAAAATGTGATAATTTAACTATTTTTTTGGTACCCAAACCAATTATAAATATCTGTAATATCTATTGGAAACTTCTACTTCAGGTATTTCGCTACAAAATTCTGATAAAGAAAGGAAGTGTTTCAGTTCAACCTTCATCAGAAAACAGTGCTTGCTCACAGGTTTTGATGCAGAATTAGAACAGGGCAGCAACTATTAAATTCCATAACCCAAGATCCCAGCTCCCTTGGGATTCTCAAATACATTCAAAAACTTCCTGGTGCCAGCCACAAAATTCACTCTGAACAGAACCTGAACACATCTCAGTACTGGGAACTTTTGGGGACTTGATGAGTGGCCAACATTTACCTCTTCTCTGAATAACTCTCAGCTCAGAAAGAAAGAGCAGTGAGAGCACATGCAAGTAATTGTAGATAGGAGAATGTTTTTGCAGATAGACTTGTAGTAAGAAAGATAAAGAAAGATAGCCTGGCAGCAGGAAAAGTAGCCACTGCAACATCGCCAGCCTATTGACTTCAGCAGACTGGAGGAGAGCTAGAAGAGCTAAAAGAAAAGACATATACATAATGCAAGGATTTCTCCACCAGGACAGGATAAAAGTGGACATCTTAATGTGCAAGTATGTTCTGAATATTCATCAACTTGAATTTGAATGATAGAACAGTATTAAACAAGGTATTAATAAAAGAACAAATACATTTAACTGAAGAATAAGACTTCTTGAGCATATAGATACTGTTTGAAATGTTTGAGTGCCAGAATAGCTGAATATTTTATTCACCCTGAGATTCACGAAGCATGAAGAAGGAACCAAAACGACCCCAGAAAATTTGAAAAGGAAATGGAGAAACAAGGAAGGATATCCACCACTCAGTAGAAGACTATCCCAAAAGTTTTCGTGCAGGCTAGTCCCATTTAAGAGCTCAAAATGGTCATTAAAAGGTAGGTCCTGCATAAGTGACAGCCCCCTTGTTTACACTGCCCTGCAATTTCTTTGACCCATACATCATCTCCTACACAAGTTCCACTATGGATAATTCTCACCCTTGACAAGCTACTGTCCTCTAAAAGACTCTGGAGAAAGCAAAGATCCCCAAAGACAGCTATCATTTTCTGTTCTGCAGTATAATTTACTGCAGATGAAGAAAGGGACAAAAATCAGGAAGGCATGTAAAAAGATCAAATGAAGGTATAATGATTTTGCACCTCCTATAATATTATAACACAATGAATGTGCTTATGTCACATGGAAATTACAGTATCCTAAATTCAAGCATTTGAATAAATGTTTAAATAGGAAACTCCTTCTAAATGTTATTCTCCTTCAGCAAAGCATATATCTGTCTGTCCAGCATATAACTGTGTGAAATTCAGCAGTATTTAAATAACGTCCAGTGGGTGTTGCTGAAAGTATTTTGGCTTTGATAAAGGCTGAGCAAAACTCATGAATCTGACAATGCATTGAACAGCAAATTGCAGTTTTGAGAGTCTGTCTCCGGAAACGATTGATATTTTCTCCACCTTTATTGAGCTAACTTATTGAGCTAAGGAAAAGGCAAGGCTCAAAGTGGCTCAAAGTATGTGTCAAAGCGCTTACTCATGACAAAAAATGACAGACATGAACCAACATCCTTAGAATTATATATTTTTTTAAGAATTCATTAAAATTAATATATTAAGTGACCCTGAGACAATTAGTGAAATTTGTTTGTCCATCTTTCCTGCACAGAATGAATGCTTAGAGAGAAATTAGAATAGATTTTAACTTGTTCTTCATTCCTCTTTAGGACCCATTGCTAAGAAAGCAGAGTGTGTGGTTTTTGAGTATCACAGGAAAGTAACCTCCTTCCTCTTGCAAGCCAGAATATCAATATGCTGGCAGCTGACACAAATCTGTATCTGTTAAAAAGGATATTGCAGGTTTTCCCCTTTTTCCTAGCATATGTGGCTGATGGGAGGCTGAGAATGACATCACAAAAAACAGTGAGAGCAACATTTTACCTGCATATGTTAACTGCTTTGATTTAGCAGGAGAAAATGCAATGTTTGCTATGACAAAATGTCATCCATCCTTCTCGTCTGGACATCCTTGGGGAGGCTCAGGAGCAAGGAAAAGAGCAGCAATTCTCCATGCTGCTTTCTGCTGAGTAAAATGGAGATGTTAGGGCAATCAGTAATAATTGTACAAAATATTGAATAATGTGATGGTATTCTTCCCTTTAAGTGCAACAGAAAGGCCCATTCATCCTGATAACTTTTTAATAACAGCTATTTGTAATTGGTTTTAAATATACTTGTCCAGTACTTTAAAGGGCCTTCCAATACCTAAAGGGGGCCTACAAGAAAGACGGGGAAAGACTCTTTATCAGGGAAGTGTAGTGGTAGGACAAGAGGTAGTGGTTTTAAACTTAAAAAAAAAAAAAAAAAAAAAAAAAGATTTAGATTATATATAGTGAATGAATTTTCTCTGAGAATACTTAGAGGGTGGTGAGGCTCTGGCACAGGCCGCCCAGAGAAGCTGTGGATGCCCCATCCCTGGAGGTGCTCAAGGCCAGGCTGGATGGAGCTTTGGGCAGCCTGGTCTGGTGGGAGGTGTCCCTGCCCATGGCAGGGGGTTGGAACAGGATGACTTTTAGGGTCCTTTCCAACCTAAAACATTCTGCAACTCTGTGATTCTATGTTTATAGCATACATTAACTTAACCTAAACAATAATTCATGGACAGAGTTTAGTTTTGTGGTTAGAACTCTCCTGTTAAAAGTGAACTCTTCTTGTCTCTGAAGACAAGTACTATCTCACTACTTTTAGCATCTGATACACTATCTCAGGCAAATTATTTTTTCAGATTTTCAGGCAGGTTCTTCTGTGTTAAAGCTCTGTTTTTATTTGGCGAAATGCCACTCTGCTTCTGAGTTTTAATGATGTGAAAAGAACACAACCCATGCAATATCTCCTCAGGTTGTTTTAGAATTCAATGGGCGGCAGAAAATAACTTAACCACTCTTATTTATTAGTGGATCAGGGACTCTCCCATGTGAAATGAAGTTTGAATTATATTTATCCATGGGAAAATGGCACTTCATTGTATTGTATGTGCCTATCCACTATTCTTAATCATTAGGAGCTGGAAGAAATTACTAGCACCTAAATTCAGCTTCAACATGTTTGGTTGGAGATCTTTTGAAAATCTGACATAATAATAATAACAACAACAATAATATCTACCATCATACTAATGACACTAAAACCATCACCTAGTTACTTCTAGTAACTTCTAGTTGACATGGTAAATCTTTTCAGCAAATAACCTGTTATGCTACCTATACCATTCAGTTATAAAAATGGATAATGTTACCTGGTTCTTAAAATTGGTAACACCATGTAAACTGAAATGATATAAAGATTTGAGATTTAAAAGTCAGTCTAAGCAGACTAAAGCCCCTGGACTAATTATTTTTCCTTACCAAATACCTTTTCCTGATTCCATTCCAGACTTTGCTAACTCTTACATGCCAGTTACATTACCTCTTATAGACCTTCTGCCAAGATCAATAATAATGATCAGACAAATTATTTTACTTCATAAATTGATTCCTGGACTGTATCCTCAGTCAGGTAGAATTGACTATTCATTTCATAAGTACTACATTGTTTGCTTATAAACCTATTTGACTCACCTATTCTTCCAGGATGTCTCTATTTTGGAACAGTCTCTCTTTTCTTCTTTTATTAAGACTAAAGCCAAGACTGATTTAAAAAATTCCTGGTTATGTACATTTCAAGGTGGCCTTTTTCTCTCTCTTTGCATTCACTGTTTGCATAGACAGCATATCAGTGGCCTCAAGTAGAGAAACAAACATCAATTAATCAATTTCTTTTATTCCACAGTTGGCTGAATTCATTCAAGAATGCTGTAAAGCATCTCAGTTATGTACATTAATATACTAATATGAAGCAGAATCAAGCTGAAATGCAAAGCTTAAAGCATAAAGTCTTACCTAGCCACCCTCTCAGCCTCTTTGTTAGGAATTACTGGGCCTACTATTCCCCCTTTATCTGTTATGTATTGATTTCCAGTTAAAACCAAATACTATAGAAACGTTATAGTTGCTATGGTCCTGTCAGAGACGACTAGCCTTTTAGCTTGTAATTCCACTCTGATTTTCCTAAACTTGTAACTGTTCTCATACGTAATCAAATCAGTGTCAAACACCTTCCTGAAGCATTCAGTGAAATAAATGCTGAATATTGTTTGACATTAGTGCAAGTACATCACTGGTTATTTGGATTAAGGCTTGATGCAGCGAGTGCCAAAAACAAAATGAATACTAAGTATCCCAAGTGCATTCATAATAAAATTAAAATCATTTTGTGGCTACCATCATTTGGTTACAGGATCAAAGCAAAAATAATACTAGATGCCAAAAAATCAAGCTCTTTTGTTGCAGCAGAACCATGAGCAATGACAAATTAAATAAATGCATTAGTGGAAGTATTTAGTAAGGCCAAAATCCATTTGCTAAGAACAATTTACAGAAATCAAACTCTTGTTAATGAAAAGTTCACAAAATAGAGAAAGGATCTTTTGGGTTTGTTTGTTTTTACAAACCTCATTGGATACAAAGTTCCCCCAGTTTCCCTGGCATCCATCTGTGGCTATAATCTGGAAGCAATAATCTTTATCAGAGGCTTCCTTTAATTATCTCATTCTACATAATAACACAAAACACTCATGGCAGTCTGCAGCAGTTATGGGTTTTGTTTCTTTGTCAGACTTCTCAGTGACAGACTAGTCCTCAACATCTGATTTCTAAACACCTTCAAATCACCTCTTAATTTTTGTCACTCTGTCTGGAACCTCTATTATCTTTCATCGGTAGAGAAAAGCTTATTGTCTTGAAGCAAAGCTTCAGGTTCTTGTCTCACATTTGATAAAACTATTTATATAAGGCTATTATACTATAATGCACGGTGAGATGCAGGAAATCCCTACCACTTCAGAAAAGTATTCTGTTGTCAGACCTTAACTGTGCTGTATTTATGAATTTGTAAGTTCCGCCATTATGGTGTCTGCTATTTTTGCAAAAGCACTGAAAAAAATCCAGCTACACAACTTAGATAAACAAGCACATTGGTCTCTACATTGGCTGGCACTCACCTGCTGCCTGTTTTTGCCCTTGCCCATTCCTCCTGCAGCATGGCTCTTTCCAGCAGCTGGGATGCAGTTCCATGGGGAAGGAAGGCAAGAGGGCACAAAGCACTTACGGGCTCTGGTTTGAGGGCAAGAGGGAGCAGCACTGTAAAATTAATGTGTAACCACATGCAAAGTCATGCACAGACTGAGCATATGATTGCCACAGAATGGCTGAATTCAGAATGAGAAACAAAAGGTCCAGCGGGGTGAAAGAGAATAGCAAAATGTATCTCATACTATAGAATTGTTCTTCTTGCAATAAACGTTCCTCTTGAGAAGAAAATGAGAGTTTGTGGTTTTTTGTTGTTGTTGTTGTTTTTTGTTTTGTTTTTGTTTTTTTTTTTAAGTGTCCATGATTTTTGAGCAGATTGAGAGCATAGCATCACTAAGAAAGGGAGAATACACAGAAAGCAGTTACATGCTGCCAGCCAACATGACAGCTAAACACATTCATTGTATCAGAGAGATTTGCACTTTGTGTATGGCACAATCTGGCCCGACCTCAAGTCACCCTTACAGGCTCATTACCAACAGAGACCAGCACTGTTTTTGTAGACAACCTCAGGATGAAGACTAAAATCAACACAGATAAAATTACTATGACTTTATATAGAACATATCTCAGAAAATAAAAAATTACACATGAGAACAATGAGAAGAAGACCAACTTCTCTCTTATATCAAAGTGACAAATTTCACTTCTTCTTTTCCTTCCTTTTTTCCCCTGAACCAAGGTCTGAAGAACAATTTTTAAGATCTAGTACTCAGAGCTTGGGAAGTCCAGAATTAAGACTATCCAAATAAGCATAATCCCAGTTATCCACAAGGAAAACCATTTGATTTAAATGATGTGCCTGCTTCATTTTCCATGAGGTTTTGTACATTACAGAAGCTGTCAGGGGAACTTCAAGGTGGGAGCAGATGAATGGTGTAGGAACCAGAAAGTCAGCCAGGTGAATGCACTTCCATTGCTGCTGCAGATGTCACAGGTGACTGAAATCCCCAGGTTTCCTTCCCAGCTCCAAAGAGAGATATTTTGCACTCCTCACTTCCAGCATGTCTTCCTTCAGGTGTTAGTTTTCAAGGGTGTGATCTGAACTCACTTCCAGCATGTCTTCCTTCAGGTGTTAGTTTTCAAGGGTGTGATCTGAACAGTCAGTTCTGCAGCAAGGTCACAGACAAGTGTGCACTCCCAGCCCTGCTCATGGCCAGCTCTGCGAA
Source organism: Aythya fuligula (assembly GCF_009819795.1). Classification (NCBI taxonomy): domain Eukaryota; kingdom Metazoa; phylum Chordata; class Aves; order Anseriformes; family Anatidae; genus Aythya; species Aythya fuligula. The sequence goes on along the minus strand of NC_045560.1, from coordinate 96,375,497 downwards.
CGGGGGCAGTGAGACAAAAATCCTATGGGGCAAAAAAAGAAAAAAAAAAAAAAAAGAAAAAAGAAAAAAAAAAAAAGAAAAGAAAAAAAAAAAAAGTATAATCATAAATTAAAGATAAATCAGACAAGTGAGGGAGGTCTCAAAGTTAATATTGTCCAGGTAACTGTAACCTTGTTTTTCTTTTGAGATCTTTACTTAACCACACTAATGTTATCATAGCAGATTAGCTGTGTTATCAGGTAGAGAATTTATGACTAAATATATAGAAGTTTAGAGGAAAAAAAAATGGAAACAATTCTACTGTGGATTAAAAGAAAGCAGACTGCCCCTGCATCCACTCGCAGAACAAATCTGACTGCCTTCCCATACAAACATAACAGGGGAAATAATTATGGAAATGAAGAGAAATGAACCATGAAAGGGTTACAGCATACAAAATGCTCGCGCTACATGTGGCATACGGAAGGTGGCTAGAAATCGAGTGCTTGCTGTTTTTTAAAGCACAAGAAGTGGAGTTCATTGATGAAAGCCAATAGGAGACACATTTGAAGAAAGAAAAGGAGATGGTCCTTCACATAACAGGTGGAATTTGTTCAAAAGTAAACACTATCAGTACCTAAATAACTACCAGTAAAAAAATAAATAAATAATAATAATGTAGACATATTGGATTAAGTTCAGAGAAAAGCTACAAAAATAATTAGGGGAAACTAAACTAACAGAAAAGAAAGAAAGAGAAATACATATATAATGCTGGCCAGATGACAGCTAAGCTATGATTACATCTACAACAAATATTTAAAATGTGTAAACTCTACATTGGCTCATTAGCAGAATCATTTAGAAAGATACAAGAGTGGATTGCACAAATATCAAGGAAAAAACATTAAGTTCTGAACACTGAAGTTCAGTAGTAGGGAAAACTTTCATTGGTCTGTGAAATTTAATTAATTGGCATAATAATAGAATAAGCACTAGAATCTACATTAACTTGTAACTGCAGTAGGCAAAATTAGAGAATATTATAACTGGAGGTTTCCAAAGGATTTTCTAATCAGCAATCTGGGGGGAAAAAAAGACTTTCTAATCAAGTTGATTTTTTTTTTCAGGAAATCATAATTTTATTAAAAATTGCCATTCTATTGTAGACATTTCAAAGTGCATTGTTTTAAGATTTTTATTTTTTTTTAATTTTTGTTGAAGTGTACTAAGGGATGTATATACAAGGAATATAGAAAAGTATATATAGGAAATTAATACCTAAGTCCTCCCAAAAGTTATCTACAAAAAATAAAAAATAGCACCCAGGGTAATTTCCTGAATGTGAAGAGTATACAAATGCAAAGAACTCAGAAGAACACCACAAGCATTGCTATCCAGTGTCACTACATGTTTTGGCAATCTATTGAACTAGAAGGGATGCCCAAGCATTATCTGAGAAGAAAAATGACTTAATAGACTGCAATCAAGACAAAGAATGAATGAGAAATCCCCGGCCAAGAAATCCAGCAGTCTCTTTCCCTTACAGCAGATAGGAACAGCAGGATCCTATAAGACAGATCCCAGCCAGAAGTTCGGATCTGTCACTGCATAACAGCATAAGCTGGACTTAGCACAGCTAGAGCAGCAGCAAAGAGAAACAAACTGGAGTAGAACATGGGTAAAAGTGGAAGCACTCACTGTAATCCATGAGCTAAACGCAGACAAACTAAGTAGAGAATTATGTGACTTCTGATTTTTAAATCTGAGGAATTTCCACAGGAACCCGCATCTTAAGTGTATTAAGATTCTTTCCTCAGTCATAGATCACAAGAATCTTTAGTTATATATTTCATAAACATGACAAAGGGCCCTTGCAGACCATATAGTCATTTAATTAATATGTGAAGTACCAACTTTTTCCAGTTCAAGAACCAAAATTGTGTGATGAGTTCCTAATGGCCATAGTTCATCCACGGGTCTGGGTTTATACCAGTTTCATCTGCATAGACTGCCTAATGTGTTTAGCCTCTATGAAGAATTTGTTAACAGTAAATCAACGTTGTCATTATTTAATAATCTGACTGTGTTCTATCCTGCTGAGTGGAAATAGTCAATTCTGACTTTCAAACATCTTAATTTCAGGTCATTTTATTGGATGGGCAGCATTAGATAAAAAGCATCCAAATTAGAGCAAACATAAAAGTCTAACATGATTTCATTTGGCAAGAGAAATACACACTGACATTTCTTTTGTCATGCAAACACACGCTGAAAACGCAGGGTGAGAGGGAGTTGTATAGTACCGTATTTGTCACACACACGTTAAAAGCCTCAGAGGCAGAGCCACACCGCGATTAACTGGGCTCCTGCAAGGTGGGTGAGGGCTTCCCTGAGGAGGTACCCCAGTGGTGCAGGGGTGAAAGGGTGCCAGGGATCAATAAGTGCTGCAGGACAGAAGAAAGACAAGAGCTGGGCTGAGGCATGCCCCTTCTCATACATACAACACCTTCTGTCACTGCTGGCTGGCTGGGCCCAGACCTCAGTGAATGACACGTCTGAAATACCAAGTCCTTAAACTGCTGTAATTTGTTCTGTTAGCACAATAAAGAAAGTGTTACACACAACTATTCTTCACTGCCTCACAAGCAGAAGGAGAGGCTGAGAAAATGCAGATCTTCTCTAGATATCTATGGTGAGCAGCAGGACCCTCAACAGTCTACAGCTTCAGGGTAGATCTTGCTAGAGATTTTCTTCACAGTGGGCTGCCAAGAAGGACAAAAGGCTCTTACATTAAAAAATAAATAAATAAAATAAAATAAATCAAGTTGATTAGACTCAAACTTCTTCAAGCCTGGAGCATGAGCAGGTGCATCAGGACCTCCACCTCCCTCCATAGTCAGCAGAGTTCTCTGACCAGCTTCTGCCAAGAAACGTGGAGGCACATTGTGAAAAGGAAATATTTCCATGGGCAGCCATGCAGACACCTCCTGTACTGATGAAATGCTAGCCCAGTTCCTGGAGTACTGCTGTCCTTGGCCAGTTAGCATTACATCAACCAGTGCCCAATGCAGTTTGTTGGCATGCAGAATCAGAGTGTGCACCCACACACCGCTGGCTAAACTGTGCTGTCTTAACCAAAACTCAGTGACAAATCCTAAAACTACTTGTGGGAGAAAGAATAGTGCGTGCTAATTACTGACTATCCATTAGGCCATCATGAGATTTCAACAGAGACTGAGTTTTCCCACTGTAAACTCCACTTTAAAAGTCTCTTCACTCAATAACATGACTGCCCATGACAGAATAAGTTAATAAAGCAGCCCATGCAATCATTCCAAGTAAAGTTTGAATGGACATCCTGTTGGAATGAAGGAAGTGAGATTTTGGAGACCAAAATTGGGTCTACTGGGCCTTAGTGGGCTGATAATGCTTCAGTACCTGGGGACATCCCCAGGCACATTGAAGGCTGCAGCCTCACTGCCAGATGCATGGTGTTAGGAAGGGATTTACAGCACCATGAGCCAGCAGGCACAGAATAGGAAAGAGTGAAACAGAAGGTTAAATTAACTTCAGCATTTGACGTAATACTGGATTTCTTCCTGCCCTCAGAAAAGCAGAATTCCCTACTCTTTAATCCCTTGCAACATCGTCTTGCAGAATCGCGCATTCTTCATTCTTCCTCACAGAGCTCAAGCTAACATGGGTTCACTTCACAGACTGGCAGAAGCCAACACTGAGATCCCATCCTGCTGGCAGGCAGAAAAAAGGGCACATGGCTGTACTATAACTATGATCACTAACTACCCAGTTCTCTCAGAAAACACACATTACATTATTTACTCTGTGTAGCACATGTTACATTTCTATAATGCATTGTTTGTTTGTTTATATTTTAGGACCTGTCTTCTGATCCTTCATAAAAATATTTTGCAATAATCTGATATAGATTTGGGGTCAAACATTTGCATTCCACCAGGCAAGTCCAGCTGTGGCTTCTGTAAAGGCAGAACACACTGTGTGAAAAGTAGGAAGGTGACACTTTTTCCACTAAAACATGGAAAAATAAAAAAATGACCCTACCTTTGGAATCAACGATTACCCTGGAAATCAAAAAGACTGCAAATGTTAAGCACCAATAAAAATTTAATTGTTTTGTATATATGTCAAAGCTTATGTAAAGCACGTGCTATTATGTCTAGGCCGTAGAGTCCCACTTGTTTGAATTATGACATGGTCAGACACAAAGCTTTTTAAAAAGATGTGTAAAGGTAAATATAAAAATAACTACATATTTGTAGTCCTCTAAGTCCCATAAGACATGAAAATATGACCAGGTATGAAATGGCAAGGTGACATATCCCTAAACAATCAGAGAACTGGAAACGATGGCTCAACAAAAGGCAAAACATCCCATACCTCAGCTGGGGTGCCTCCAGACTGCTGTAGGAGAAGAGAGTGGGGAGGATGTGCTTCGGTCTCCCACCGCTTCCCAGTCAGGCACATCTTGGATGCTGGGATGGAGGTGAGGAGGGACTGCCTGTTCTCTCCCATCACCTACTGCCCTTAGGCTTCTGGTTTCTGAAACCTAGGCCTTTGGGGGAGTTATTTCTTTTAACTGCTTCTAGCCACAGGAATGAAAAAAAAAAAAGTGGCATGTCTCTAGCCAAACCTCTCTGGGGGTGGCCTAGATCTAGCTATTGCTTCACTCGCCACTTCTGAGGAAAGGACTGTGTCGTCTCCTCTGGTGGCCAAGAGAAGGTAGAAAGGGCTACTGCTTCAGAGAGGGGCTGCAGATTCGTGGGAGGTGCATAGGTATCTTCAGCATCACAGACAAGAGCTCAGCACACAGTTTTGACCTTATCCAGTCAGGGGCCACTTCTACATTTCAACCTCACCGCGCCCCCAGGCTTAGTGCTATTATGCGGCTTTGCTGGGCAGCGCCGAGATGCTCAGCCCTTTGCAGAATGAAATCCACAGTGACTTAAAATTGAAATCAGGGTTACCAATAACTAAATGGAAATAGTGTTGTTTCCCAGAACACAGCAAATCTTTCACAATGTACTGGGGTGCATGTTTTTCGTCTCCACTGAGCTATGAACAATAGGGAACTCTCTGCTTTTATTAAAAACTTTGAGGGATTATTATTTTAGTTAAGCCTTTAAGAATTCATACCTATCTGGAAAGGGCAGCTTGTGTAATGAACTTCCTGTTTTCATCATAGCTGGATACTGCTTTTTGCTGTTGCCTGTTATTACCCAGTTAATATGAACTGCCTGGAGTTTATTTTTAGCTCACTTGAGCCTATTGTAAGGTCTGTTCAAGAACTTAACTTTCAAACCAGAAGATGTAATTACTGCATCTAACACTCACTTTAGGGATACATTCTTAGGTCTTTTTAAACAGCCAAGGTATAAAGTGAAAATAGGTAATGAATAGTGATTGAATACCAGAAACCTGTACAATTCAAAAAATATCTTTTATTTTCAAGTTAAAGAAGTCATACTCCATCCCTTGGATCTCCAATTAACACAGTGGAGAGGAATATTTACCAAAATGAGCAGGGTATATTTTACTTGAGGAAAAAATGTACAGTTATCAAAACATCTTGAGATCACAGAATCAAGAACTTTGAATTCTTCTGCATCAAACATTTTTATGTATAGCAAATCACATTTAGCACAAGTAAAAGGTCTTTAAGATTGAAATGAGAATGAAAATAAACTCTGCAAATGACACTTTTTTAACAGTCTTTCAACTTCTCACAGAAAAGAAAATAGCAATAATAAAATCACATAGAATCACAAGGCAATTCAGGTTAGAGGGTATCTGAAGGGGTCACCTAGTCCAATGTCCTGCTCAGAGCAGGATGAGCCATGAGGTTACTCAGAACTTTATTCAGTCAAGTGTCAAAATCCCCCAAGGATGGAGGGTGCACAACTTCCTCTGGACAGCCTGTTCCAACACCTGAGTGACCTCTTAGTGGAAAGGTTTCTCCTTGTCCCCACTGCGAAACTCTCTTTCATCAACATCTGCTTGTTGCCTCTTGTTCGACTGAGAAGTGCCAGGCTCCATCTTCTTGATGAGCTTGTCCCAGCTCTGGGAACATCAATGTTATGCCCTCCAGGGCTGTCTCTTCCCCAGGTTGAACAAGCCCTGCTCCCTCAGCCGCCCTCCCCAGGGCAAGTGCTGCAGCCCCCTGGCCATGGCCCAGCACTGAACTAAGACTTTCTTGCTTTTGGTGGCCCAAAACTGAACACAGTACCCAAATGTGTCTTAACAAGTACTGAGTAAATGGCGATAATCATTTCCCTTCACCTGCTGACTGTTCTCCTCTCACTGCAGCCCGGGACACTGCTGGATCCTGTCCAGCCTGCGGTCCACCAGGTCCTCTGGGTCCTTTCCTCAGAGCCGCCCCCCACCACTCTGTCCCCAGCCTGGGCTCTTTGCACAGGGTCTTTCCTTCCCAGGTGCAGGACTTGGCATTCGTCCTAGGGATAATTCCGTAGATGGTTCTTAAACATTAACTTAACATTTTCGTCTTCTCTGTTTTGTTCTGCTATTGCAGACTCATCTTACTACAATTTGGCTTAAAGAGGTGGATTACATAAATCAGGATACATTTAAATCTGATTAGATGAGAAAGAGAGATAAAGAAGTCTGTCATGATGAATTATTTTTTTCACCGTCTTCCATTCCTTATATACTTTTACACTTCATGCTGTAACTAGTTTGGCTTCAGCAGACTCACGAGAATGTGCAGAGGCTGTACACCAAAATAAATCAACTATTCGTCTCTTGAGCTAGTCAAATAAACTAAAGGTCACAGCACTTTCTATATGTATACATTTTGAATAATTTCAGTATAAAAACTTAACTCTAGCAATCCTTATATTATTTTCTTAAAGCCAACTTGATATTAGTAGTAATAAGTACTCTCCAGGAAAAGTGAACATTGCCAGGAAGCAGGTATATTAAAAAGGATTTACAGATAAAAGAGGAATTTAAGTTTGACAAGCCTATTAATGGTAGGTTCACTAAGTTTCAATTCATTACATATATCAGTGAATACAAAGGAATTTTTTGTTTTGCTGCAAACAAAATTTATTTCTGGCCACCTGCTGCCTGGGAAATTTCACAAACAATATAATAGTTTTCAAAAAAAAAAAAAAAAGATGCTGTAGGTTACAAAAAAGGATACATAGCATAAGATATAAAGATATGTAAAGATATAGTTCTCTGTCCTTTCAAGAAGGCTTTTGTCCAATTTCAAATGGCCAAGAAGAATTTACTGCAAATGTTTAAAAAGGAAATGCAAAAGATTCAGGACTGAAATTTCAAAGCTAACTATTGCAGGCTGTTGAACAAAGGAAACTTATTTGCTTTTTTGAAGCTTTGATTTTTTTGCTACGTCACTGACATTGTGATTTTTAAACTGTTTATTGCCTTTTACTTAAAATTCACCCTGGAGATAAAAAAAAAAATTAAAAAAAATAAAGAAACATTGTCATTGCAATCCTTTCAAGACAATTTTCAGTGAAAGCTACTTGTGTTTGGTTTGCCATTTGAGTATTCAACATTATGTCTGCTTCCCTTCTCTGCTTCTTTTTACATTTCCCTTGAAAACAATCTGACATCAAAGACCTCATCATCAAAATTACACAGCAGGTATTTGGATGAATTAAAATTTTCACAGTTAGCATATATAATAAATCACAGTTGTGGTGGGTTGACCTTGGGCAGCTGCCAGATGCCCACCCAGCCGCTCTCTCACTCCCCCTCCTCAACAGGACGTCAAGAAAATAGGTCAAGATAAAGACAAGAAGATCACTTACAAATTATTGTCATGGGCAAAACAGACTCAGCTTGGGGAAAATTCATTTAGTTTGTTACTAATTAAAAATAGAGTAGGATGGTGAGAAACAAAGACAAAAAAATAAAAACGCCTCCCCACCACCACCCCCTTACTCCTGTGCTCAGCTTCACTCTCATCTCCTCTACCTCCCTGAGCAGCGCAGCGGGATGGGAAATGGGGTCTGTGGTCAGTCCATAACCCATCCTGTGCCGTTCCTTCCTCCTCACACTTTTTCCCTGCCCCAGTGTGGGTCCTTCCCATGGTTTGCTGTCCTTCACAAACTGCTCCTGCGGGGGCTCCTCTCCACGGGCTGCAGCTCTGGCCCGGGGCCTGCTCCTGTGGGGGCTCTCCATGGGCCACAGCCTCCTCCAGGCCACATCCACCTGCTCCACCGAGGGCTCCTCCATCCACGGGGGGGCTGCAGCGTGGAGATCTGCTCCTTGTGGGACCCATGGGCTGCAGGGGGACAGCCTGCTCCACCAGGGGCCTCTCCCTGCACAGCCCGCAGGGGAACTGCTGCTGCCTTCCTGGAGCACCTCCTGCCCTCCTGCTGCACCCACCTGTGGGGCTGCAGGGATGCTTCTCTCACAATTCTTTTCCTCCCTTCACACTGTGCTGTAGCATTTTTATCCTCTCTTAAATACATGTTTGGCACTGGCACTGGCAGTGTCTGACATAGGGCAGCTGTAGCCTTGCCTCACAGAGGAGCCCAGCAGACCCCTGCTGCCAACACCTGGACACCTATACAGCCTTGGTGAGGCTGAACCAAACTCTTTGGTCAGCACATGCCCCATGTTTTCCTAGATGACTGATTCATCCTGAATTCATCATTCAGCATTGCCAGGACTCTCAGAGGAGACTCTCTTTTCATTTTGGACTAACCTAGTCTACCTCTGTGTGGAAATCTAGACAACAAAGACACTACTGGTTTTGACATCCCTGTCCTTACCTGTTGCAGCTAGAAATTTTACACATCCTGATATTTTTCCACTGTCTTGGGTTCAAATATTGATGTTTACACACCAGCATTAAAGTAGAAAATGGAAGGGTGGACCAACTCTGGCATAAACAAGAAATAGGTGAATCTTTTGATGTCCCCAAGAAAAGTGGGGAAAAAATATTATTACTTGTGTTTTAAGCTAGACGACACAGGTGCCACGTATTTAGTCTCTGTTGTCACCAAAATAAATAAAAAATGGCTATTTTTAAAAACTTGACCCTGGCAACAAAGTGTAGCAGATCAGGGCGGGTGGTCTTACTGCCTTTCTGCAATGAAAGGGGAGGAACAGGAGATTTTTCATCCATGCCCATACCCTTGATTCAGCTTTGTCTAGGCCCATCACATTAACCAGACACTTACCTATAGAAATTCACCTGCACTTACTCACCTGTCTTCTGGAATTATTTTTCTGTAAGGAGAAATTAAGCACATGAAAATTGCATTTATGAAGCTGAAATTGTTTTGGTGTGCTGGTGCTAGCAGATCTTTTTTTAATGCTATCAGATATTTAATGACAACAAGTAATAACTCTAAGTTCCTGTCTCACTGCTTATATTTCAATCATGGATATTAATATTTAGGCCTGGATTGTTCTCAGTTAAATCAGAATAAATTAAGAGAACTTACATTGGCTTTGTAAACTGCTGCTTCAGATTCACAAAAATGTACGAGGAGCAATGGTTTTGTACAGTAACTGTAATATAGATTTCACATTCTTTAAGTCACAGCATACTACAGGTACATTCAACTTCTTACAAAGTAAAGCATTTAAGAAAATGTTACTGATATATAATATTTGAAAAATACTAGAAACACTTTAACTGCAAGAAACAGAAAAAGTTATTTTTGAGTATTCAGCACCCATCTGTTGCAATTAATGACTTTAAAATGAAAGAGGAAACATTTTAACATAACCTTCAAAAACAGTTTACCTCATTGAGGTCATTTAGAGCCAAGGATAACCTGCCATGACAGGTCAAATCACTGAAGCACTGTATTTACAGGGTGACTGGTCAAGAAGCTCAGGAGAACGGTGCAGAGGTCTATACAAATACTCCTGCAGCGGTGCAGAGGGAATCCCAAGTCATTAAAAAATAACTTTCCTTGGATTTTCTGATGTGTAATCTGTTATACCCAAATATGACACCATATTTCATTAGCCAAAGAAAATACATCCCACACTGGAACTGGATACAACAATTGAACAGCTTTAGATGTTCAGTAAATTCACAACTATGCATCACAATTCTGGTGCGTCAGACCCCAAACTCCATAAAATTGCAGTATTTATCTCCAAAACCATAACTGTCTAAACATTTACATCAAGTTTCTTCCATAAAACACACATTGAAAGTTTAGAAATGTTGACTGAATCATTTCCTGTGACTCAGTGATCTGCTATTGCATCTGTGCAGAACACCAGGAGAGCTGTTTTTAGCGTGACAATTTTACAATTCAATGGAATGTTAATGGCCTCTTAAATTTCATATAAGACAGCTTCTTATCATGTCCTTAATCTCTTATCAGATGTTATCTCGAGTGAAACAAAAACTCAGGGCCAGATTATAACCATGGAGAGAAGAAGTAAGAAAATTCTCCCATGCAACCGATCTCAGATTGAAGATTAGCAGCAACTGTGTGCCAGCTATTTCCTGTGATTGATCAGATATCTAGAGAATCATTACTCTGTTCCCCTGGTCGTATGCTACCCAGGATACACAGAAGGGGGTGTGTGCTGCTGGAGTTAGAAGTTGTAAACCTACTCCTACTATGAGCCAAAAGGAGTTTTTATCATGCTCTGAAGCCACCCTTAGAGCAGATGATAGATGTACAGGCTGTTGCAGCTATCTCTTCAGAGGGACTGTGCAACACTGAAATCTAACCAATCTTTAGATATGAAAAGGAGACAATACCACATCTGTCCCTAAATCCCATTGGATATCTTCTGTGGATCAGAACGGATCCTCTGCTTCTTAAACAGGTACACGGGTTTCACCTCCCCTCCTACCACACACAATAATCACAGAAAAGATATTGGTGCATGTCTGTATAAACTCTTATGAAAAGAGAGAAACTGAATACCCACACTGTGCTGGCACATGGACAGAGTAAATGAGAGAGAGACAGAGAAGGAAAGAAAGAAAGGAAGATAAGAAAGGAAGATAAGAAAGGAAGAAAGGAAGAAAGGAAGAAAGGAAGGAAGGAAGGAAGGAAGGAAGGAAGGAAGGAAGGAAGGAAGGAAGGAAGGAAGGAAGGAAGGAAGGAAGGAAGGAAGGAAGGAAGGAAGAAAGAAAGAAAGAAAGAAAGAAAGAAAGAAAGAAAGAAAGAAAGAAAGAAAGAAAGAAAGAAAGAAAGAAAGAAAGAAAGAAAGAAAGAAGGAAGGAAGGAAGGAAGGAAGGAAGGAAGGAAGGAAGGAAGGAAGGAAGGAAGGAAGGAAGGAAGGAAGGAAGGAAGGAAGGAAGGAAAGAAAGAAAGAAAGATCCTTTTCCTCACCCTCCCCTTCTAACCCTTCTACTTACTTGAAGTGTAAATTGAAAGTGGCTAAGAAGTAGGTTAATATCACTAACATGATTTCTTTTACTATACACTCTTCCACTAACACCTTGATAAAGATGCTCAGCTTTTAGAACACGCTGTTTGTTTGTTTTAGGAGAAGCTCTTACTACGTGATTGCTTCAAGCAGATAGGAGAGAGCGAACTGTGTGGCTTTTGTTGAGCCTGCATTTTAGGGCAAATATCTTTGAAGCACAGCCTACTGAGAAGAACAGCTTTTCACAGGAAACAGAAGAAAATACTGCGTGCTCGAGACAAATGGGATTTTCCTCGGGCAAGAAAGATGTAATAAACATCTCAATACAAAATTAGTTAGGAAATATGAAAGGTTGGGGGTTGATCTTTGCTTTTACAAAGACAAAGGGAGAAAATGCCTATACTAAAGGACCAACAAATTCCTCTACAGCAGATTTCAGATATAACTGAAAACATGAAAATGAGCGCTCTGATACATGCCTGCAAGCCAGCCAACATGACAACAGCGTTTAAGAAATGGCAGAAACGTGGACCCTTTCCATCCTGTCACAGCACACCGACAGACTAAAGCAGTGTAACTGCTGTAACACGCTGCGTTCCACATCACCCCTTGTTCTCATGCTCGTCATTTCCATGTGCACCTAATAATAGCATTTCCCATTCTTTCCCCTCCAGCCACTGTTCTGCATGACTCCACCTTCCTCCCCCTGCTCCCGGGTGCCTGGGTCCCAGACTCTGCCGTCCACACCTTCACTGCCACCACCTCATGGAGCTCCCAGCCCTTTCCCTGCCCATGGGTCTGGCTGCCCCAAATCCTCCTCGCTGCCAGCTGCCGCGATGTCTGCTGAACATCTTCCTGTACCACTACTTGTAAATAATGACACTTTAAAGACAAAACCCCAGAGTCTATTCCCATCCAAAGAGCTACAACAGGTACGAGCTGGCATGCAGAGGGAAACAAAACCCTGAAATAGCTGCATCGCAGTTGCATGCAAAAGGAGAGCCAGCAGTGAGGACACGCATAGCTGAAGGGCTGACCTTGATGCGTGGTATTTGACCCTTAAAGACTCTTTTTTTTTTATAATCTTTGTCTTCTTATTCATTACCAGAATAGAAAAAGGCACTTCCTGACAGATGTTCTGAAGTCTAAGTGCAGGTTCCCTTTATTGCTAACACCTGTACCGCTAAAACAGGTCTAGCTGTTGGTGGATCTTTTTATTATTTGAGGAAGGCAATTTTTAAAAGAACAGAGCACAGAGAAAGTGTAACGCTCCAGATTTGTAAACCTGTTTTCCCAAGGTTCCTTTACAGAGATGAGGATATTGAGCAGCAAAGAAAAGTCTACAGCCGTGGGTGATAGGGGTGGGGTTTTGTTCTGGTCAAATGGATGTTGAAGTTATCAGTCACTCAAGTCAATTTGTCCACTGAGAACAAGAAATCAAACTTACAAAATAATATGATTTGGCCTCTCTTAGCCAAAAAAAATACAATTCTCTCTGTCCTTAATTAATTTGTTTGGATTTAGAAGAATGCTCCTATGTTTAACTATTCGTGTATAATCATCATGGGACTGAGGCTAATGTTGTTAGTTGATATTTGACCTGCCTTTTCCTAT